>NC_051154.1:179808032-180145135 GCF_013339745.2 Dermacentor silvarum | reverse complement strand
TATATATATATGAACGAGAAGAAAAGGAACACTGGGGCCCGATGCTTATTAGTCTATTAGTCGACTGGGGGTCCGAAGATTTGTGGTATCCATACCGCAGGAGGAGTAAGGGAACGTGGGGCTGGGCCCGACACCCAGACCGAGGACGTTTAAGCTCACAAGTTTATAT
Organism: Dermacentor silvarum; assembly: GCF_013339745.2. Lineage (NCBI taxonomy): Eukaryota > Metazoa > Arthropoda > Arachnida > Ixodida > Ixodidae > Dermacentor > Dermacentor silvarum. The sequence goes on along the minus strand of NC_051154.1, from coordinate 180,144,966 downwards.
TACATTATTTACAAGAGTTTTTCACGAAATACTGAACACATGAGGTTAAAGTTGGGGGGGGGGGGGGTCTTCCCCAACCCGTAGCCCGTATAATCGCAGCTACGTAGGGTTCGGGCGAATAAGACAACAAGCGAGTCAACTCAACAACGTTTATTGCTGTGGGCAATAAAACACACTTGCAGAGGGAAGTCCGCTCTGTATAATAAGTAATAAAATAGGCTTGCCTCGTCGCGTGTGGTAGTCACGCAAACGAGGTCACTCACGGGTTGCAGCGGGTAAATCCGAATGGGCAGGTAGGTGTAGCGAGGTCAGAGAGCCCCGGGGGTCTCTCGGTCGCGCTCTTTTATACCTTTTTACATTTTTACTCCCGGTTCTCGCTCGCAGAGGCGAGCGAGAACCGGGAGAGGGCAAAGTGCATCTCTCCCGTGTCCGCCCGGCTCCCGCTGCGCGCGCTGTGCGCGCACGAGATACAAAATATGTTAATACAAAGTACAAAATACGTCAATAGCCATGACTAGGTGGCGTATGCCACCGCCCTATTTAAAGGGTTCAGCCTCATCCATCCATCCATCCATCATTCATCCATCCATCCATCCATCCATCCATCCATCCATCCATCCATCCATCCATCCATCCATGTCCGCCCGGCTCCCGCCGAGTGCGCTCCGTGCGCAAGCGACGGCGAGCGCCCGCGGGAGAAGGTGGCAGCGTGTGCTCCCCACAAAGTTCAAGCTGTCGGTCTCTCTCTTCCAGCGTTGTCATTGTCCAGTTGTCTTCCTCCAATCGGGCATCAGAAGACGGATGTCCTCAGGCCCACCAATCCAGAGGTTGGTAGCCCTCCTCCCCGAGGGAAGCTTTATCCAAAACACACGCACATCGCTGTGCGCAAACAGGGGATGAGGAAATCACAGTGACCCCGCCTCCAGCGCGCACGTGGCAGTTTGGGGCGGATGACAGGTGACGAAGGAATGTCCCCTCCTGGCAGAGCCACTCCTGGTTGAACCCTTCCCGGCAGAGCCCAACTGCTGTCCATGAGTCATCATGGTCGGGGATGGCTCGGACGGGGTCGTCGGCTCGTTCACCATTATCGCGTTCTCCGTGGACGACTGTTTTCGCTGGGTAAACGGCCGATCACAATAGCCCACCGCCAAGAAGAGAGCTCGGAAGGAGGCAGCTCGTCGGTGCCCCTTGAAGAGGCCTTGGCAGCTCAGCAGGCTCAGCTCCGGCTCGAAGTCTCGCGCTCGCTGGGAGGATCACGTCCAGGAACAATGGCCATCTCGGACGGTGGGTTCGCCGCAGGTCGTAGGCTAGGAACTGGCATTAGCGATCAAATCCGCACAGCGCCCTAGCAGCGACAAGGCAAGCACAGAAACTCTCCCCGAGATATGCCAGGTAATCGTACCATCTCCCATCACCAATCCCAAGAGCGAGCGCCAGAACGGCAGCCATAGAGGAGCGCTGCCCAAACGGCCTTAAACAAAGTTTAAATGGTAGCGTGCCTAACGTTTTGATAAATTTTGTTTCTATCATGTCTCAAAGAAGGCGCAACTCACGCCGCTCTGAGGCAAACGACGAACAACTGGAGATCGTTAGAACATAAACAACAATAAATGAAAAACACTTTATGTTCCTTATCGAGGAATAAGGATCTTATGAAACTACACAGCGCATGAAAATGACAGAAGAACAAAAAATAAACCAAGGGTCTGAATTAGAGTCAGCCCTGCAAATAAACTGCCCTGCCCCGTTGTGCAGTGAAACTCAAAATTATGCTCGACTGAGCTACACTCGCATCTAGGAGTCATATTTTGCAGCTGTCACCACGGGCAGTTATTTGAAACGCGTGCCAGCCAAGCAGTGGTAAAGCTTATGAGTATAGCCTACTTTCAGCATTGCATACTTTGTCCCTCATATGCCCTTTTTGTTACTCCGAAGGACCCTTTACAGAAAGGAGTTGCTCCAATTACACACACCACCGCATGAACTTCTTGAGGTTGTTAATTAAAAGAAAGCGTTGCTGGTTAAAGCAGCAACAGAGAATACATTTACAAAAAGCTGTGCATGTAGATTACATTTAGTGATTGTAGAACCTAATAAAAACATTTGTTTCCCATTTTTGATGGCCTATAATGCGCATATTTGGAATTTCTCGGATAGTCACACGACGGTCCCGCATCACCACAGCGTTCACTTCGGCGATGACCTGGTCATTTCGGCATGTTGATGGCCGACCGGAGCGTGGCTCACTCTCCACCGATCTGCGGCCGTCTTTAAACCGGTTGTACAACAACTTAATCTGTGTGCTGCTCATAGCATTGCCACCGAAAGCCGTCTGAATCTTCCGAATGGTTTCCACTTGGCTGTCGCCCAGTTTCTGGCAAAATTTGATGCAGTAGCGCTGCTCCAGTCACTTCGTCATTTTCCTTGCGATAAAAATCCGACGAGAGCACTGCGCACAACCTCACTCAAACGCTGCGTCCCAGCGACTGACGCTACGGCAGGCGGGAAAAAAAATTCGCGCATGCTCACGAATTAAAGTTCAAGGTCGGCTGAAGAAAGCGCGCTTGTCTCGTACCCGTCAGGTGTTCGCAAAAAAAGAAAGAAAAAAAAAAAGGGTCGGATACTTTTCTAACAGACCTCGTACACTGCCTACGGCCTCTCGACGAAACGCACGTGCGTTCCATGGATGGATGGATGGATGGATGGATGAGGCTGAACCCTTTAAATCGGGCGGTGGCATACGCCACCTAGCCATGACTATTAACATATTTTGTACTTTGTGGTGGGTGAAATTTCACCCTTGCCTTGATTTTATCCACCAATCAGATAACCTCCGTTTGGTTATTTCTACCCGCTTAAAGTCTGTTTTGCCTTAACTGTCCCTAAACCCCAATGCTTTGAAAAAATCAGCCCCGTTGCTTTGCACTGTAGGGTTAAGCCCTTTACAGAAAAGTATGAGGTGTTCAGCCGTTTCCTCTTCTTCTCCACACGCACAGCACAACGTGTCTATACCTTGGTACTTGACTCGGTACATCTTAGTCCGCAATACTCCCGTCCTGGCTTCAAACAACAAAGAGCTTTCCCTAGAATTATCATAGATATTTTCTTTCGCAATTTCTTGCTTGAAAGTTCTGTATGTTCCCAGTGCTGATTTCGTCTGCATCCCTGTTTTCCACAGACCCCTCTCTGTTTCTTTAACATTTTTCTTAACCGTTGTTTCCTGGTTTGCACCCCTCCTGCAGTCCAAATATTTGATTGACAATTTTCTGGTCAGCTTCCTCCATTTTGTGTCAACATTCCTCATGTACAAATAACTGAAAACTCGCCTTGCCCACCGCTTTTCTGCCATTTCTCTCAATCGAGCGGCCGTGCACTGCCCTCTGCTGTCACATGCCCCTTCGTGTGCCCGCTGCTTGCTTTCTTGTCCCTGAAGGGGAGGCCGTAAACGTGGGAAGAATATCCATTCTCCCTTGTCCTCGCTCTCGCGGCGCATTCCACCTCAGTGACTGTTCGATTGACCCGGTGCCGACGCGCATGTCTCAACCAGGTCGAACATTTCGGCCGCACCCTTGCTAGCAGCGATGCGCCCTGTTTTGTTGCCATCCACCTTTGGTGACGCCTTCGTTTTCTGAAGCGCCACAGTGAACCCTTTTCCCTTCTGCGTGATGGCCTGTTCCTTTCTTTGTTTGTCTTACGGGCCGCGTTGAGGCGTCTTTCTGGAGTTTTGGATGCGCCGAATACTTCGCTCTTTTGGCCCTGCGCCGTCTGAAAAAATTTTGCCTTGCCAGATGGTCACTGAATGAATGAATGAATGAATGAATGAATGAACTTTTATTTCTCTTTTTAAGAAAGGGGAGGGGCCGGGGGGGAGAGAGGGAGGCCTGTATGCTCCAGTGTTAGCACCTTCTGCTGCCAGACGTCCGCCTACCAGTCGTGGTAGGCCTCCGCTACCTCCTCAGCCCACCTCAGGACTTGGTCTTGCAGGGTGGGATCGGAGCTGCGCAGGGCAGTCTCCCACAGCTCCTCGCTACTAATTAATGGTTTGAGGTTGCGGGGGGGGGGGATATTTGATGGGGCATTTCCACATTATATGGAAGTGCCGCTGAAAACCCCGAGCGTCGGGTTCCTGTTCTGCTAGGCCGCCATGGAATTCTCCTCACCTTTTCACGATTCCGGAAGATCGCTCAAGTGCTGAGGTACGAGAAAGGTTTTCAGCGCCTCCTTCACCTTGTTAGGGCTGCTGAAACAAGCCTCGTCCCCGCAAGGAACGTCCTCCGGAATGGCCACTGTTTCTACTTCCGCGACGTCATCGCTCTCTATTCTAGGCAATGCCAGAGAGTCACCCATTGCAAGTGCTGGGGCACGAGAAAGGTATCCAGACCTACACTGACCCTAATAGGGTTGCTGGAACAAGCCTCGTCCCCGCAAGGAGGGCTCCCCAGGATGGCCGCTGACTCGGTTTCGGTGTACGCATGCATGGCGCAGTGACCGAAGTTGAGTCGTGAGCGATCTCCGCTCCGTTTTGCTGCTTCGGGTCCTTCCTTGGCTCGGCCGCCACCGTAGGCTGGTCTATCCTAGATGATTCCAGAAAGTCACCCGTGTGCTCAGATACGAGGAAGGCCTCCTGCGCCTCCTTTACGTTCTCGTGGCTACTGGGACAAGACTCGTTCTCGCAAGGGACGCCTTCCGGGATGGCCCTCTTTGTAGACTGGCAACGGCCTCGCTCTCGACGCGCTCTGTCTCCGATGGTTTCGCTGCCTCTCACTTTTCATGCGCTTCCCTCACGCGCTCGACAGGAATACCGAACTTCCGGAGTAACGCACTGTTAGCTTCATCGTAATTCCTGAAATCGGAAAGGCGAGCTAAGCAACAGGACACGTTGCAGGGAAATACCCCCAACAAACTAAGAGGCCAAAAGTCACGGTCTATAGCTTTATCTCTGTACACACACCCTCGAAAATAGACAGAAAACATTCAATGTTTTCACGCTCCCTTAACCGTGCCCGTTGAACCCTGAGCTGCTGGGTTTCCTTTCGAATTTGTTCTATTTCCCTTTCTTACTTTATAGACAAATTTGAGGTAAAAATGGACAGTTGGCCAAGTCGATTTACATTCATGGTTGTGGGCAGTGAAAGAGCCTGAGGGAGATCTATAGGGTGAATGATAAGTACATACAAGTTCATTGTGAAATTTATTGCGTACGGAGAAGGGCCAATGGTATCGTTCAGGGAAAACGCGCTGAGTCGTGTAATTTTTGAAGAATTCGTTGATAAGTTACCGCGGACTGTGCATAGAACTTAGATTTAACCACTTAATGCAGCCTTATTTAGGTCTCCTGCCGACTCAAAGCGTTCGTACAAAACCGCTAAATGTTAAGATCCCTGTGTAAATGCCATTGTACCGTCTGCCGTTTATTTTGTGACGTTAAATCTTTAGATCAAATGTTTTCCTCTAGAATTGCCAGCTTACAAGTAAGTCCCGAGTTGGCGTTGGACACTGTCATATGAAAACCTGTGACGCAAGGCTGAGCCACCGCGCCACGTCAGAGGACAGGCGCAGGGTCGGCGCTAGTAAAAGTAATGTAAACAGCAATACGTACCACTTGCAGAGGTAACTTGCTAAAAATTGTTATAATCATACTTGCTATAATCATACAATTCCCAGCGATCACTGCCACAAACAACGGGTTGCTGAAAATTAACATGTTTATTTTCTTCTGCGCAATTAGGTAGTTTTCAGTTAGCATTGTATAATGATGTTCCACTGTACTATTTGTAACCTTTGTCTTTTACCTTTTTTTATTTCATGCTAACTTTTTTTTTCTGATCTGTAGAAACCCGCCTTTCAATGAGCCTGTAAGGTATTGTAAATAAATCAATAACTAAACTGTTCCATCAAACGCAACTATGCAGCAGCATGCAGCCGAGGACGCAATTATTGAATTTAAATCAATCGTTATCCTATATGCAAGATATGTTTTGATGTACTAGTGGCGCGCGTATCTATGTTCAATACGCATCGCACGTACTATCGACCAAAAAAGTTTACGGACCAAGGGATCTGACAAAAAGCTGAATATCTCCACAGCCTCAAAACGCAGCCTAGTATTCCGGAACATTTCCAGCCTCTACTGGTATATGCGAACAAAATCAATTGTGAATTACGGTTTTACTTTTTACTGGCTACTTTTAAAGGCTGCTTGGATATTTAGCGTTTTCTGATATCCCGTGGTTCGTAAACTTTTTTTGGTCGATATATAGTACGTGTTACCTCACGTTATTTAGGCGCAGAAGATGATCCCGTTACGAGCGTCGAAAAATCTTTCGCAAGCGGGGCAAAATTCGGTTTTTTTTTTTCACATGCTATATATGATTGCAAAAAAAAAAAATCTGCAGTTTTTTTTTTTTTTTTTTCGAGTAGGACTGCCGTAGGGCACAATAATCATACAAATAAAATTCAGAGCCCTTCCACTACTGTGAAGATGGAAGCCAGTGAATCTGCGAGTATGGTGGGTCTGCTGCAGTAGTGAATATTGCCCCCATGATTAGAATGGGCGTATCGTCGTTGGGCATCACCCTACCGAACATGCCCATCATGAACGTTTCGATGTCTTTCGTAGGCGTTGCAGGGGGAACGTACACAGTCGCGATCACCGTATAGTCAAAGCGTTTTATGAAAGACGGCTACGCCAATCGCGGGGCGCACACAAGCGCTTATGCGCTCACGTGGTCACCAAGGTACGTGACCTAAGGTCGACTAGCGCAAGAGAGAGAGCGGGGGCTCAGCCGGCCGGGAGGGAGGAGGGGCCGTGCGCTCAAAAAGACAACGACGCTCGACCCAATGCTGATGATGATAGTTTTTTCTTCTCGCGGACACCATCCTGGGGGACCCTTAACAGCTTTGCTGTAAAAAATCTAGAAAAAGAACTGATAAATATGACCCTTCGTGGTGCAGAAAGTCGCACTCGTCGCAATGCGATTTCTACCATCGGCGACGGCTCACACCTGAACAACGGCCAACAAGAGGGACGCAGTAAAAAGGAATTAGGATAGGGGAAGGTATACAGCGTGAAGAAAAGTCAAGATCGAGAGACTATTTGGTATATTTACAGTACTTGGAAATTGACTATTAGAGCAATTTACTCGGGACATTTGCATCGTATGCCATTAGTGCATGACATCTAGTGGGTAGGATAGGTCATTGTTCCATTCCATGGGTCATTATGGATAGATTGAGATTCCAGAAATTTGAAGGGTCCCCAGTTTTATTCACGGGCCAGTGTGGAGGCGTTTTTGATGTGGACGCACAACTTTCCCCGCCTCCGCCAGTCTCCCAGCTAAGCGCGTACGTAAACATATCTGGCATGTAGAGATCTGGGCACCACTCACGCGTCTGGTGTTTTGCGGGCTCTTGTGTATGGGTTTAGATTTATAGCAGAAAGATCCAAATTAACCTTTTCCACGCGTTGGCTGCGCTGCAAAGCTCCGCTGACCCTAAAAAATGTTCGTCCGCAGACCACAATCATAAGTAAAACGAAGAGCTATCATAGTGTCACGTAGTAGTGACGCTGAAGAAAACAGTCGTAAAACTGTGTACGACGAAACTGGTTGTTTATTGGGCGAACCTGTGCCCACAAAAGCAAGGTACACTCAAAGCACAACGATAGCGGCGAACACAGTCGGCGATCGTCGAAAATCTGATCAGCGGCGAAACGCGTCGGCTTTTATACCTGAGTCATCGAAGGTTCCAGATTAATCCCTGATGCCCGCGTGTCTTCCAGAAAGTTCTAGACAATTCGCGTCGCTCATACAATCAGATTACATGGGCGTCGGTGACCACAGACGACGGATAGAAGCATCGATAACGTCCTAGAAGCTTCCAATGCAGGCGCGTCCTGCGCCGAGCGATAACGTTTAACATTTGTCAGCCAATGTACCAGTGAAAGATAAACATGTGTACGTGTCAATACCCTCCCCTTAAAAAGCATCGTCCCGATGCTACAAACAAACACAAAAGCGAAAACAAAACCATGCGTAATAAACAAAATAACAAAAAACAATAACAAAATAACAAAGTACCTAAGTTTGTCAGCGGGCGTAGAAAGGCTTAAGACGCACCACGTGGATGACTTCAGGTCGTGCCCGGCGCCGCTGTGATTGCGAAATGCCGTCTGGCACGACCTCATAGTCCAGTGCGCCAATACGTCGGGTGATCTTATATGGTCCGAAATAGCGACGTAACAGCTTCTCGCTAAGTCCTCGTCGGCGTATCGGAGTCCAGACCCAAACACGGTCACCGGGCTGGTACTCGACGTAGCGTCGTCGAAGGTTGTAGTGTCGGCTGTCGGTCCTCTGCTGGTTCTTGATGCGCAGTCGGGCGAGCTGTCGACCTTCTTCGGCACGCTGCAAATAAGTGGCAACGTCGAGATTTTCTTCGTCAGCGACGTCTGGTAGCATGGCGTCAAGCGTCGTTGCCGGGTTCCTTCCGTAGACCAGGTTGAACGGCGCCATGTGCGTCGTTTCTTGCACGGCCGTGTTGTATGCGAAGGTCACGTACGGAAGGATGGCATCCCACGTCTTGTGTTCGACGTCGACGTACATTGCCAGCATGTCGGCGATGGTCTTATTTAGGCGCTCGGTGAGGCCATTCGTCTGCGGGTGGTAGGCGGTGGTGCGGCGATGGCTTGTCTGGCTGTACCGCAGGATGGCTTGAGTTAGTTCTGCCGTAAAGGCCGTGCCTCTGTCGGTGATGAGGACTTCTGGGGCACCGTGACGCAGGAGGATGTTCTCAACGAAGAATCGGGCTACCTCGGCGGCACTGCCTTTGGGCAAGGCTTTTGTTTCGGCGTAGCGGGTGAGGTAGTCCGTAGCGACGACGATCCATTTATTTCCGGACGTCGACGTCGGAAAAGGCCCCAGTAAGTCCATCCCGATCTGCTGGAACGGTCGGCGAGGTGGCTCGATTGGCTGTAGAAGTCCGGCTGGCCTTGTCGGCGGTGTTTTGCGTCGCTGACAGTCTCGGCATGTCCTTACGTAATGGGCGACGTCGGCAGAGAGGCGAGGCCAGTAGTATTTTTCTTGTATCCTCGCGAGAGTGCGTGAAAAACCGAGATGTCCAGCCGTTGGGTCGTCATGGAGAGCTTGCAGAACCTCTGGACGCAATGCTGAGGGTACCACGAGGAGGTAGTTGGCTCGGAGAGGCGAGAAGTTCTTCTTTATGAGAATGTCGTTTTGCAAGAAAAACGACGCCAATCCTCGCCTGAACACCTTCGGCACAATGACGGTCTTGCCTTCCAGGTAGTCTACAAGGCTCCTTAGTTCCGGGTCGGCTCGCTGTTGTTCGGCGAATTCGTCGGCACTGATTGGTCCCAAGAAAGTGTCGTCATCCTGGTCGTCCTGTGGCGGCGGTTCGACGGGGGCGCGAGACAAGCAGTCGGCGTCAGAGTGCTTTCGCCCGGACTTGTAAACGACGGTGATGTCGAATTCTTGAAGTCTCAGACTCCATCGTGCGAGGCGACCTGAAGGATCCTTCAAGTTAGCTAGCCAACACAAGGCGTGGTGGTCGCTCACAACTTTAAAAGGCCTGCCATAGAGGTAGGGACGAAACTTTGATGTAGCCCAGATGATGGCGAGGCACTCCTTTTCTGTTGTGGAATAATTTGCTTCCGCCTTCGATAGCGACCGGCTAGCGTAACTTACAACCCTTTCTAGTCCATCAGTCCTCTGCACAAGCACGGCGCCGAGTCCTACGCTGCTTGCGTCGGTGTGGACTTCGGTATCGGCGTTTTCGTCGAAATGCGCAAGTACTGGCGGCGATTGCAGGCGTCGCTTCAGTTCTTCAAATGCTTCGAGTTGCGGCGTCTCCCACTTGAACTCGACGTCGGCCTTCGTGAGATACGTCAGTGGCTCTGCGATCCGTGAAAAATCCTTGACGAAGCGCCTGTAATAGGCGCACAGTCCAAGAAATCTACGCACTGCCTTCTTGTCAGCGGGCAGAGGAAAGTTGGAGATGGCCGCAGTTTTCTGAGGGTCGGGGCGCACTCCAGACTTGTTGATGACGTGGCCTAAAAACAAGAGCTCCTCATACGCGAAGCGGCACTTTTCTGGCTTTAACGTGAGTCCGGAGGTTTTGATTGCTTGAAGAACTGTTTCAAGGCGCCGCAGGTGTTCTTCGAAGCTTGAGGCAAACACAACGACGTCGTCCAAATAGACGAGGCAAGTCTGCCACTTCAAGCCTGCCAGTACTGTATCCATGACGCGTTGGAAAGTCGCAGGTGCCGAGCAAAGACCAAACGGCATGACCTTGAACTCAAACAGTCCGTCTGGTGTTATAAAGGCCGTCTTCTCCCGATCCCTCTCGTCGACTTCGATTGCCAGTAGCCGGTTTTGAGGTCCATCGACGAAAAATACTTTGCATTGTACAGTCGATCCAAGGCGTCGTCAATCCGTGGGAGGGGGTATACGTCCTTCTTCGTGACCTTGTTGAGGCGACGATAATCGACGCAGAAACGTAGGGTTCCATCCTTCTTCTTCACTAACACCACGGGGGACGCCCACGGACTCTTGGACGGCTGGATGATGTCGTCGCGTAGCATTTCGTCAACTTGTCGCCTTATGGCCTCGCGTTCGCGCGCCGAAACTCGGTACGGGCTCTGACGCAATGGGCGGGCATTTTCGTCGGTTATGATGCGGTGCTTGGCGACAGGGGTTTGTCGAACTTTTGACGACGACGAGAAGCAATCCTTGTATTGCAGGAGCAGAGCTTTTAGTCGTTCTTTCTTATGCCTGGGAAGGTTCTGATTGACGTCGAAAGTTGGTTCAGGTATTATAGTCGTCGTTGCGGGTGCACTGGAATCCGTGAAGGCGAAAGCACTGCTGGCTTGTACTATTTCGTCGATGTAGGCGATCGTGGTGCCTTTGTTAATGTGCTTGTATTCGGGGCTGAAGTTCGTGAGCATCACCGTTGCTTTCCCTGCACGTAGCTCAGCTATGCCTCTAGCGACGCAAATTTCACGGTCGAGCAGTAAGTGATGATCGCCCTCAATGACGCCCTCCATGTCTGCAGGCACTTCGGTGCCGACGGAAATCATTACGCTGGAGCGAGGCGGAACGGTGACTTGTTCTTCAAGCACATTCAAGGCATGGTAACTTATGCTTGTATGCGGTGGTATCGCGTTGTGCGTTGAAAGCGTTATCGACTTGGACCTTAAGTCGATGACTGCACCGTGTTGATTTAGAAAGTCCATGCCTAGGATGACATCCCTGGAGCAGTGCTGCAGGATTACGAAGCTCGCCGGGTAAGTGCGGTTGTTTACCGTGACTCGCGCTGTGCAGATTCCAGTCGGCGTTATTAGGTGGCCTCCCGCTGTCCGGATATCGGGTCCTTGCCAGGCTGTTTTCACCTTCTTCAACTTGGCGGCGAACGGGCCACTGAAGACGGAATAGTCGGCTCCAGTGTCGACGAGAGCGGTGACGTTATGGCCATCGATGAGCACGTCTAGATCGGTAGACCGGCGTCTGGCGTTGCGGTTAATTCGTGGCGTCGGATCACGGCTGCGTCGGCTTGCTCTGCTGCTGCTACGTCGCGTCGGAAGGTCTTCTTTCGGCGGCGAAGTGTTGTCAAGGCTGTTGCTAGGCGGCGTGCTGATATCTCGTCGTGATGAATCGCGAATCGTCGTCGTCGACGGCGTCGGAGGATCTTCGGCATTGCGTCGTACAGCAACCGCACCTCCATCGGTTGCTGCCTTTAGTTTCCCGGATAGGGGCTCACGGACCGGCCCCGGGCTGGGCCAGTGTATGGTCGGCGCTGCGGCGACAGGTAACGTCCTGGTGACGGCGAGCGTGAGGGTCGTCGTGGTTGCCACTGGGCTCCGGCGAGGTAGTCGGCGATGTCACGTGGCCGCTCGCCAAGCTGTGGACGCGGCGCGTTGACGGCGAACCCTCGTAGGCCCATCTCGCGGTATGGGCATCGGCGGTAGACATGACCAGCTTCCCCGCTGTGATAGCAGAGTGGGCGGTGGTCGGGGGGCGCGCCAAATGTCCGTCTTTCTCGGGTAGCTGCGCTGGGTGACGGGCGGGCGTGCTGGCTGCGGCGGCGGCGGTGGGCGACGGAACTGCGGCGTTACTTGGCCCTGGTGCGAGCGTGAAGGAGGGCCTTGACGACGGGCAACGGCGGCGTAAGTCAGCGCTTCCGGCTGGGGTTGCGGCGATTGCGGCTGCACATCAGGAACTCCAAGTGAGCGCTGAACTTCTTCTTTGACGACGGCGGCGATAGATGCCACTTGAGGCTGCGACCTGGGTAAGAGCTTCTGCAGCTCCTCGCGAACGACTGCTCTGATGGTCTCGCGCAGGTCGTCGGCGCCTAGAGCTTGAGCATCGGCGTAGTTGGTCAGGGCACGGCGGTTGTATTGCCTGGCGCGCATTTCAAGCGTCTTCTCGATCGTTGTGGCCTCGGAAAGAAATTCGGCGACAGTCTTGGGCGGGTTGCGCATCAATCCGGTGAATAGTTGCTCTTTGACACCCCGCATCAAGAACCGAACTTTCTTTTCTTCAGACATGTCGGGGTCGGCGTGGCGGAAGAGACGAGACATCTCCTCCGTGAAGATCGCGATGTTCTCGTTCGGCAATTGCACCCTGGTTTCTAAGAGAACCTCTGCCCTCTCCTTTCGTACGACACTCGTGAAGGTCCTCACGAAGTTTTCACGAAAAAGGTCCCACGTAACCAGGGTGGTCTCTCTGTTCTCAAACCAGGTCCGAGCAGCGTCATCCAACGAAAAATAGACATGGCGTAGCTTGTCGTCGTCGCTCCATTTGTTGAACGTCGCGATCCGCTCGTATGTCTCCAGCCAGGTTTCAGGGTCTTCAGCCGATGATCCACGGAAGGTCGGGGGCTCCCGAGGTTGTTGCAGCAGGATGGGGGACGCTGGGGCTGCCATTGGGGTCGTTGACTTGGCCTTGATCGCTGTGGTCTTCTCGGGAAGAAGTCCGTACTCCGGCAGAAGTCCTTGCTGCCTACGGCTAGCTCGCTGGTCCTTGGTGACGTTGGCGTTGTCCTCCGGTTTCGGGCTTGGATCGCGGCTTTGCGGGGGCGTTCGCTGCATGAACGCACTAGCACCTCCACCAGATGTCACGTAGTAGTGACGCTGAAGAAAACAGTCGTAAAACTGTGTACGACGAAACTGGTTGTTTATTGGGCGAACCTGTGCCCACAAAAGCAAGGTACACTCAAAGCACAACGATAGCGGCGAACACAGTCGGCGATCGTCGAAAATCTGATCAGCGGCGAAACGCGTCGGCTTTTATACCTGAGTCATCGAAGGTTCCAGATTAATCCCTGATGCCCGCGTGTCTTCCAGAAAGTTCTAGACAATTCGCGTCGCTCATACAATCAGATTACATGGGCGTCGGTGACCACAGACGACGGATAGAAGCATCGATAACGTCCTAGAAGCTTCCAATGCAGGCGCGTCCTGCGCCGAGCGATAACGTTTAACATTTGTCAGCCAATGTACCAGTGAAAGATAAACATGTGTACGTGTCAATAGTAAAAACCTGCTACGGCTGTCATGCTACCATGCATTCCCAAAAATTTGGTTCTGCCGTGGCTTCGCGGAATTTTTTTACTTGGAGGTGAGCGGTTCTCCAGGACAAGGTTACAGCTGTGGCCCCCACCACAAACGGTGGGCAGCTATATAGCGATGTTTCATAGCTCACTACTGCCCTAGGTACGTGCAAGAGCGTCAAAGGTTAAATAATGACCTTACGCGTCTCGACAGCCCACCGTTGTCGGAGGACGTTATTTTAGGCCCTTGGCCAGACACTCAATCAAGTTTCAAGGCCATGCAGGCGCTACTGAACTTTTTAAAAAGTACGGGCCTGGACTGTAGGCTTTGAGCATGCCAAAGTGCTTGCCATATGTTTCATATCCTCCTTCTCTCATCATCGTCACCCATCATGCGCCTTTTCTTCCCTCTTTCTTTCCCTCTTCCCCTTCCCCCAACGCAGAGTAGCTGGCTAGAGGAATTTACCTCAGGCCGACCTCTCTGCATTTCGCATCATTAAACTTATCTCTCTCTCTCTCAAAGCGGCCGAGGCGCGATGGCATTCACTTTTTTATCATACTGGGATCCTATAGCGCTAAAAAGACGAGGGCGGGCATAAGAGCGACAGAACACGGCGGCCCTACAACTCTCTTTCACAGACAATTCGAAACGCAGAGCTCTCATGGTAAAAACCTGCTGAGGCTATCATGCTGCCTCCGGCCATTATATTTCGGTTTTCTTATCCGCGTACTGTTCCGAGGAATTTGGTACTGTCGCTGCTTCGCCACGGTTAGAGTCGTGGCGGTCACAGGAACCATGGCTGTCAGCGGCAAGCCGGAGGCGCATTTATCACTCTAAACATTTTTACACTTTTATGGGTGTATAAAGGGTGTTCGTTTGTCCCATGGCTAACACCCTCACGTTTAAGGGGTAAGATCAAATTGTTGGTGGGAACCACCGATGGCAACTTGTTTACCGACCTTTCTTTGCAAGTAAAAATGATGACAGATGTAACAGGAGAAATAAAAAGTGCATTAAATAAAGTTTCAAATCTATCGCAGTCAAATTCTCCCGTCGGATATTTCTGTGCGCCCAAGGCTGTCAGAATGATTACATAGTTTTCAACTACGTCTTTTGTCATCGCACGTCAAGTTAGAGCTCCGCTGTCGTCCTCTATAAATGTTTAAGGCCCTAACCGTAAGGGTGTTAACCATGTGACAAGAAAACACCTTTAAGGGTGTAAATGGTTTTAGAGTGTACAAGACACCAGCACCGTGTCCTCCAGCAACCTAAGGAGGTGCCTGAAGGCAGCGCTGTGGTGGCGGCCGAGGTAGGCCGGGGAACAGCAGTTGCAACACCGAGACCGCAGGAGTTAAGGCCCAGGCGTAGAAACGATGTGGAGTCAGAAGCCATCTCCTTGGAGTAAGCTGGGCTCTCCGCTGTCTCCGCAAAGGGTGTTCCGCTGTTTCAGAATAAACTTTATTTGTTGTGGAGGTAGCGTTCCCGATGGTGAAGTGGAGAGAGTGACACAGCTATTTCTTCATCCTCTTTCCTATCCTGCTTTTCGCATTTTACCGCTGGCTTCATTTAGGTTATTTCATGTGGGTGATGGTTTATAGGTATTAAGCTGCAGAGAAGCGGCAGCCCATCTTAGCAGCTAGCGGCGTGATTGCGCTCTCCAGGCGCAGCTAGCATTTTCCCCTTCTGTAGCATTGGAGGTAATACTCTCTGGTACCGGGGTTCGAAACTACTCAGGACACTGCAAATTTTTTTCTTCATTTTTTTTAATGAACTCGCAAAACACTTCGGGATTCCCGCGTAGGACGCTGGCGGACATCAAAACGACTATAGGGGGAATGAGCCAGGAACAGCTATCGTTGTAATTGGCTTGTCAGATTGTGGTTTTGGCACGTAACACACCAGAATTTAATAATTTCATGTAATTTGAAGGCCGGGCCCCGGTCGAAGCGACATGAAAAAAGCGCCAGGAAAAAAAAGTTTTCGTACGTGCGTCCTCTTCTCATTGCACTGATAATAGTGCAACGCCCGCGTAATGTGGAGGTTGTGGGCTCGGCTCCCACCGGCGACAAGTTATCTTTTCGTGCACTTTCATTTCTCTTTTCTTTATTATTTTCTACATTTCAATTTGAACTACGTACAGCTAATTTCCTCGATGATTTCCTTGGCTTCATTGTCTGTTTGGCTTTATATGGTCAGGATTAACAAAATCGAGTGCCTCGGTTTCCCTTCTTCTCTCGTTCATATGTATAATATATAGGCAACACGCGTACCTAGCGTCCCTACCACGCGACACACTTCACTTGATTCACGCGACCGCGCATATACACAGTCTCCAGGACCGGCCCACTTGACATATTGCCGTCTGCGGGATCCAGCCCAGTTTACTATAATTTCACTATCTCCAAGGCTCAATTTATGCAATAGAAGTATAATGATATAACTTAAATTGAACGTATAAAATGAATTATAGGTCCCAATAGATCCAGTAGAAGTACTCATCATGATATAAACTTAATTTATATTTGGAGTACTTATTGCTCCGGAAAAATTGCTGACCGAGTCACACCAAACACCGAGGATATTTATTAATTATGGGGTTTTACTGGCCAAAACCACGATCTGATTCCGGTCACGTGTCTTATCAGGTTTATGCTTTAGAACGCATGGTTGCTTCTTTGCCAGTTACACTCAGCAGCTACGTCAGTGGCCAAAACCGGAAGCCGTGCAGGGCCTATGTTTGTAATCAGTGAAACGGTCTATAGAACAGAGCGAAGTCACCAGCACATCTGTGGGGGTAGTACAGATGCCACTATATATAAGCTGCGATTCTTTATATGAGTGCCTTCCTGTGTGCGAATCATTTGGCAAGGCGGCAGCAACAGCAGCATGCAGCCGCTGTCAGCAAAGTCTGGGATTGTTCGTTTAGAAAGCTTCGCTTTAAAATTAGCGGTTGTAGATTTGCAGAACAAACCTGCTCGGTACACAGAAAACAGTGTGCATAACTACACCAATACATATGACACATCTCATAGAACAGGCCTGATACACTGTACTCGTATCAGGTCTGTTGTTGCATAATCCAATTAGATCAAACTAATAAAGTTTCTCTATTACCCCCCCCCCCCCCCCCCCCCCCCCACCGTTAAATATGAAAACTACCTGCCTATGGAAACAAAAACGGAAGTGCACAGTTTTGACGGAAAGAGATTCATGTAATGCCCTATATTGGCTGAAATGCAGAATTGTTTGTAACCGTCTGTGCACTCAATGATACAAAGAACTGCATCTTAAATTTCGCGCCTGTGGTGTGTTTAGTAATAACAATTGTCACATTTATTGTAAATTATAGCAAATAATGACTTTTTATTAAAAATAATGTAAATATTGTGAGCGTTAAAGGTTTTATTCAAAATATATTAAACAGATATTTCGTACCGTCATGGCTCACCCTTTGAGGTGACGTTCATGCGCTCATGGTGATCGTGATCGGTTTCTATAGCTGCTGTTTCCTTTTTTTTTTTTAAATTTCGCAGAGCATATGGCTTGAGTAAGAATTTTTAGCAAGTTACCTCTGCAAGTGGTATGTATTGCTGTTTACATTACTTTTACTAGCGCCGACCCTGCGCCTGTCCTCTGACGTGGCGCGGTGGCTCAGCCTTGCGTCACAGGTTTTCATATGACAGTGTCCAACGCCAACTCGGGACTTGTAAGCTGGTAATTCTACAGGAAAACACTTGATCTAAAGATTTAACGTCACAAAATAAACGGCAGATGGTACAATTTGGGTTTTACACAATGTGGTGTTCGATAATTGGAGCAGACAGCTGGAAACAGGCTTGATGTGCGCTGTGTCGGCTGCTTTCAGTGCTCGCTGATCTGCCAAAACCCTGTGTTCCTTAGGCTGCATGACACGTAGAAAGAAATGCTGCGGCCCGACAACTCGTGGACAGCCTACTAATTATGCTTCTGTATCGATCTATTTAATTTCAGCAGAACGAGCAGAATGTATGTTCCGGAAAACCACATCTACATCATCGCCGGGGAGGTAGCGGTTATAACAGCCGCCTTGAGACGGAGTAATACTGGACAGAGCAATCAGGTATTCCCTGAACATTGCTCACAATACGAAGCAGTTCATTGTGATGCAACAGTGGATAATGATTAATTCGCGCATTGGGCATCCGCGATATGTCCCCGTCTTCATTCATGTACACTTATTTTGCAGGCGGAAGAACATGAAGCCCTTAATCGCAGTTTTTCCAACTTGAAGGACGCTCTGGGCCGCTCCACTGATATTTCAGACATCGAGCCAAGCGTGTATTTTGGACCTTTCTTGGAAGCCATACGCTCAGATGACACTAGTGGCATTGTGACTGGCCAAGCTCTTGCGTCTGTAAACAAATTCCTCTCCTATGGTCTTTTAGGTAAGTTCTGCCATTGATTAGCATAATGTCAGCCGGCTGTTCTGCATTTATTTTCCCCTAATGACTTGCATTTATGTGCCTTTTACAATTGTTGATAAACGTTTTAATTAGTTTCACTGCAGCTTTGGCAACTTCTGCATGTCATGCACATGTGATGTTTTTTGGCACTGTTTTATAGACATTTCTTATAAATTCTGTGTCTCTTGTGTGATGTTTACTGTGGCTCTTAGGCAGGTGAGAGGTGGAGTATTTGTGCACTTCCACTTCAATTATTTTAGTATTCATGTCAGTTTAACTATTTGTGCAAGTTTTCAATTGTTGGAGCAGGTAATTGGGAAAACAAGATGCCCTCATGATTATGATGGGAGGCATCTTGTATTCTGCAGAGCATTGTTTTTTTCTGTTATATGGTTCATCTCTGGGTCTCGCCTGTTGTGCGATGGGTACATCTGCGGTGTTATGTTAAATGTTGCGACTTTCAGGTATGCTTATTTCTACTAGCCACAGTGGTCTATTGGCTAAGTTGTCATGCTGTTAAGCCCTTTGAGTGACTAGAGTGACTCTCGCTTGTTCAGAAAATTTTTTGTGAAATCTGTCAAGCATAATTTCACCTTGTTCACACATTTCGCTGATAGTTTTGAGTGCCAGCAGTGAGCCCATGCTCATCCATTCTAGTTTAACAGTGCAGCAAATGTTTGCCTTAAGCTGCTAATAGGGGCCGCAGGCCAAGACTACCAGCAAGTTATATTGTAGACTACTGGTTTCTTGCATGTGTTTAAAAATAGTATCATGTAACAGCGGATTGCTATTGTAATAGTGACTGTGTGGGCTATGTGTAATGGAATTATTGAGTATGGAGGAAAATTTGGTACTGTACAAGAGCATTGAAAGAAACGGTTTTGGTGTCTGGGTACCAAGGTATAAATGGTAAATTGTATGCAATGGATGATTATTATTATTTTTTTTTGTTATTTTCACTCATATGTCAGATATATATGGATTTCCAAAAATCTTTCATATTTCATGCAATAGAAGATAGAATTTTCTGATAATTTTTTTGTATTCCATTTTTCAAGTGGAACTTGTACAGTTTTAGAAGAGACATGCTCATACCTTCTTTTGTGGCACAATATTTGTGGACTTGAAAATGCATTTCACCTTAAAAATCAAGGCCGGAATTCAATCGAAACATTTCACTATGGGGGGGGCACTTCACCCGCATGTTTTCTTCCTAAGGGTAGATAATGTATACTGCATATAGTCCCATAAGGTGTCATGCAACCAGTCTGCAACTGTAATTTTTTCGTAACATTTTTGTCAAAAATTTATAAAGTACTGCCAAAAATTTTAGCATTTAAAAAAAAAAATGGTGCCAAGATTTGGTGCTGTGGCTTATGTCAGTGTGCTGTTGAAGTGTCTTTTTTTTAGGGCTGCACCTTGTATTTCAGTAGATGCAGTGTACATCGGGGCATCCCGTAATTATTTGCCCCCTTCTTTAAAGAGAGAAATTGTTTACATGTGCATTGAGCAAGAGGAATAAGGGTAACCTAGGGGCTGAAAGTCATCTGCCACCAAGGCTGTGAGTGGTGCTGGCTAACACTCCCAGGCCTTGATGTAGTGCACAAATACCCAAGAAAGTGTATCCCTTTCTGACGCCACTCTATCCTGTTGATTGAAAGGTTACTTTTACCGCATTTCTTGCATCTTCAGAATCATAGAAAGTTTACAGCTGCAGAAACGATTAAGAATTTTCAATTCTTTAGTGAGTTCAGTTAAGTTTACAGAATGTGGACTCCATGCGAAAACTCATCACAAGAACATCAAATATGAGAACATCAACTATTTCGTGTATTGAACAGCTTGAAAAACACTTATCCAGCCGCTTGAAAATAATGCCTGGTACATGACATTGTGAAAAACATTGAAAGAAGTGAACCCACTACATACAACAACATACTGACACCGAGCAAAAACACCGAACCGTCTACCTTCCCACTCATTTTACTAAAACATTTTGCACATGTTATCCGAAACTGCAGCACAATTCCAATCATAAGTGTTTCAAGATATATGCGACACATTTTAAATATCATTACTTTCATCAGTGCTTTTGCTGTTGATGCACTATCTTGGTGTATACAATCGTGTACAGAGCGTCTGAAAGGGGTATATGAGGACAGCCGCTGTCGTAGCTCAATGGTAGAGCCTTGCACGCGTAACGCAGAAGATGCGAGTTTGTCTCCCACCTGCAACAAGTTGTCTTTTCTTGTTATTTCTACGTTTTCCCCCTATGCCTTCATTGGCTTCGTTGTCTGTTGACTTCATGTAGCTAACAAAAAATCGAGCCCCTCAGTTTACCTTATCATTCTTTCTTGTTACTTTATGCAGGTACGTGTGTGAGTGTACTTTTTAGCTGCGCACGGTAAACTTTGGGTCCTGAACTTCTCTGTCTTTCCATGTTTTAATGCTTTAGTGAGTGACCCGCTATTGTCAACTATAAATGAACTGGTAAAGGTGTCAGCCGACTTGACAGCACAGTTTCACTCGTTAGCAGTTGTGAAAAAAGATGTGCAGTGCCTTTGCAAAGCTCACTGTTTCAGAGGACGAGAAATGTTGTGCTTGCTTTATGCCATTCTTTTTCATTCAAGAGTTGTTGTGACCTTGCATGAAATGCACGAACTGCATAGCGATAACGAGTGCATCCATCACTAGCGCATGTCATACAATCTCACCTTAATAGAACTAAAATGGTGATTAATACTGCTCTTTTATTTTGTGGATGATTGGCACTCTTGAAGGCATTAGGGCACCTGCTTGCTGGTTTAGGTTTTGTTAGTATGGCCAGTGCGTGATGGAAGACGAAAACACAGTTTAGTGGTGGTTGCAATAGTGCAGAAACAACTTGCCCAGAGCTACATCTTCCTAAGTTGTGCTGGTGATAACTTGCTTCTTGGCTATGCTTTTCTTTTGCATAGCTAAGTTATACCCTCTTATGTCTTTACAGAGAAGGCTATTGTTCTAAAATTTTTTTTTCTGTTTGCTGAAGAATAATTATTCCAGGTATTTGTCCTGTACAATAACGCCAGGACTAATTTTTATGAGATGTTCTGTAGTGTTTTGTTTACACATGCACATTTACTTAACTTTCCCGAAAAAACAAAACAAATCCTGACCACAAGCATCTAAATGAAAAAAAAAAAAAAAAAAACCCACTGTGGGGTCTATAGTTACACATGGGCATCTTATGTGAAGAAACCTTAAAATGTGACGATTCATGATCCAGAAACAGACAACAAGCCATTACAGTTAGCTGTTCACGAGTTAGTTGACTGAATTAAAACATAGCAAAATGAGAAGCCCCGGAAATAAGTTATAATGTTCTTTAGCTTGAAATGCTTTATAAGCAGCTTTATAACCAGTTCACTCTTTTAGAAATTTTAGGTTGGTAGTAACAGTCTTATTGTGTGAATTTGCATTTCAGATCACAGACTGGAGTCATCAGCATCTGCAGCTGAAAGCATAGCAGATGCCGTTACACATGCTCGTTTCATGGGCATTGACCCTGCATCAGATGAAGTGGTGCTCATGAAAATACTGCTTGTGCTGCGATCTCTTTTTCTATCACATGTTGGTGCATTGCTTTCAAATGAATCCGTCTGTGAAATGATGCAATCTTGTATTCGCATCTGCTTCGAGACAAGGCTCAGTGGTAAGTCATTGGTGCAGATTATGATTTATAGTTTAAATTCATTTAGTAACCTTTCACATTGTGCCCAGGCTAATCAGGATCAAAGTCCTGATTGGCATGGACTACTATATACATTCTGAAACTATGCGATTCTGCAAGCAAGAAAAATATTTGCCAGAACTACTGCAATTTCCAATAAAGAACTTTGTTTAGCTTCAGGGGTTACAATATTTTCAGTTAAAGGGGCCTTGCAACATTTTTAAAATATGGTAAATAAACTTTAGTCGTTGCTAGACAATGATTATGTATTGTGAGCCAAATATTTTTCTTGTGTATTCAGCTGGGAGCCCACAATTTCGCTGGTCACTCTGCCAGAGGCCTTTCCAACCACAAGGCTGCTTAAAGCGGTACACCCATGTTATCAAATATTACTACACCCATACTGCAGCACTGCGGGGCATCTATATATTAATAGCACTGAAGCATCTGCTTAGATTCTTCATTATGTAAGTGCCTTCTGTGGTTGCTCAGTGGCTGTTGTGCATACTGATGCTGAGCACAAGGGAATGGGTTCAACTTTCAGTGGCTGCATTCCTATGGGAGTGCAGAAGTGCCTATGCAATACATACTTACTCTCCAGGATTATCTGTACAATGTATGAATTTTGTACCATTTTGTACGGTTACACGGCTGAGGAAAGCACCTCCCAAAAATTTGACTTTCAAATTTTTGTATGCAAGAACTGCCATTGGTCTAGCCACCTAAAGAAGTGTGTAGCTGGAAGAAATTGACATCGTCATCATGGAGTCATAATAAGATTGTAACTAACCTCTATTTCTGCCAGGCAGCAAGGAGAACTTTAGTATATCATGATGCTGCTGCGGAATTGGCTGTGGCCTTCAGCACTGAACTGGACGCTGTAGATAGATGGCCTAATACATTGCCTCTGAGATTGTTGAAAACACTCAATGGCCTGCTTTGGCGTATGTAGCATTGATGATCTTTGGTGCCATGCCTAATACCGAATGTCTACCGAATGGAGAGACCATAAATGGTGGTGCTGTGCTGCCATCAAGACATCTTAGTTGGAGGTGGCTTAACATGTGCGCTAGAATGCTCACTGCCACACCAAGTCTGCAGCAGCACAGTTTATTGATGACTGTCATGTTTACATTGTCCTTTCTTACCTGATAACAATTATTTATAATTTTTTCTGATGGTAGTACACAAGAGGTTCACACTATATAGTCAACGTCAAGAAAAGTAATTGTGTCGCTCAAATTATGAATGGTGTCGTATTCATTGCTGTATATATATATATATATATATTGCTTGATTTTTATGATTGCTTGCTTTTTACTTCTGTTCACCCTTTCTGTGCTACTAAAATTTGTTTTATAGCTTCTTCCTGCCTATGCTATAGTTAAACATTTAGCTCTGCTATGTACACTGTTACTGCTCCTGCAAAGGAAATGGTGGAGGTCATCAGTAAACCTGGTGGTTGCATCTCCAGTGTAGTTTGGCTAAAGCAGAGCAATGAAAATGTATCACAGTGGGGTAGTGAATCTTCTATTTTGCATTGCTTTTTGGCACAGGTTTATTTTAGCCACAGCATGCACATTATTTAATTGAAAGTTGTGTAACTTCATATTGTGTTTGTTTGACTTGCTTGCTAAGGACTTTTTGTGGTGCGAATCTGTCAAGAGGATCACAAGGGGAGGTTGAGCTCATATTTCATGTCTGGTCTGTCGGGATGTGTCACTTCTGTCGGGATGTGTCACAAAGCGTCACTTTTTAACAACATGCAATGACAAATAAGCCAGTGGCTTGTTTGTGCCATCATTTTATATAAGAGAAGGACACTCCTGAAGAAATCAAAATGCTTATGCAACCTGTGTGTCTAGTTGCATGTGTACATCTGATGCAACATATGTTGGGTAGCTTGAATAGTCATTGCTGATTCAGTTTGGCTTATGAGGTAGCTTAATGTGAGGAAAGCAGTGGCTGCTATGATGCAATCACTGTTGGTATTTCAAATGGGTTGCAGCAGGTGTATACTGGAGGAGTGTCTGGTCTGCCTGTGATATATTTTGTTTTAATTTTGCCTTACAGAGTTGCTGCGTAAGTCAGCAGAACAGGCCCTCATGGACATGGTGCAGTTACTTTTTTCTCGCCTTCCACAGTTTTCTGAAGTTGCTAAAGGAGGTTGTTCGAAGAAGGTGAGTGACCTAATACATTAACATTTCCCTGAATTAGTAACATCTACTAACAAACTACTAACAATATGTTTCGCTGAAAGGAACACAAGCTTAAGCAGTTTATTTATTATATTTAGGTGTGCTTATTTTCAAACAAGGAGTTGTGCGAAATAGTCTTCTGGAGCTGTTTTTCATTCTCACAGCAATTTGTTTTTACTTTAATGGTACATTCAAGAAAGATTTCAAAATAGGCTTGTAGCACCTTGTAATCAGAATTAAGCTTACTGTGTAAATGCAAGGTGACCAGGAGCTACACAAGACTTTTTTAGCATTGCGCTGCTGAGCACGAGGGCGTGTGTTCGATTCCGGCTACGACGGGTGCATTTTCATGGAGGCCAAATGCAAAAACTCTCGTGTAGTTAGATTAAGGTACACGTTAAAGAACCGCAGGTGGTCAAAATTAATCTAGAGTCCCTCACTATGGCGTGCCTCATAATCAAATTGTAGTTTTGGCATGTAAAACCCCAGAAATAAATTCATTTTTTAAAGGACTTTATGGTTTGTTAAAGCAGAAGTCAAAAGCAATTTTATTACCTTACTCTGTTATGGCCCCAAATGATGTCATCTGGACCAGTACATATAATTTTTGCTGATCTAGGTTGCATAATGCTAGGTAAATTGTGCTGGCTACCTTAATGCATTTTGCTAGTTAAGAGTGATTAAATAATCGATGTGCTTTTGCATCCCAATGTTGCACAGTGGGCTATGAGGGATGCTGCTTGTGGATACCCTCGGATTAATTTTGGTCATTTGGTAATCTTCAATATGCACTTAAACGTGAGTTTACGAGCATTTTTGCATATTGGTACCATCAGTATTTGGCCACGGTGGCTAGAAATTGAGCCCGAGACTTCATGCTGAGCAGCAGAAGTTATAGCCTTTGAGCTGCCATGGCAGGTGCATAAGGGTGATACTGTGACAAATTTATAAATCATCTCTCGAGAACTTTAAATTATACTTAATTTCCTCTTCTGTGCCCTTCCCATATGTGTGTCTATTGCTTGCCCTAACTTTTTTAATATGATGCACTAGCATGCTTGTTAAAATGCACATTTATTTTGGTCTTGCATGTCAACATTCTGTATGTGTCATGAAGTGCCACATCTGTGCCCTGTTTGTGAGATTTGGGGTTGATGTTGGAAAATGACTAAGTATTCGTAACTTAATTTAAAATTAAATTCTGGGGTTTTACATTCCAAAACCATGATATGATGATGAGGCCCGTCATAGTGGAGGACTCCGTAATAATTTTGACCACCTGGGGTTCTTTAATGTGCCCCCAATGCACGGTACATGGGAGTTCTTGCATTTCACCCCCATCAAAATGCAGCCGCCGTGGCCGGGATTTGATCCCACACCATTGGGCTTAGCAGCGCAACACCAAAGCCACTACACCATCACAGTGGGTCTATTTGTAACTTCTTGTTGCCAGTTCATTTTGTGCAATTAGATTGGAATGAAAAAAGTTGAATTGGATTGTAATAAGAGGAACATCACATTTATTAATTCATAAATTATGCACCTGTGGTTGAGTGAGTGAGTGAACAACTCTCACTGTGAGTCATGTTGGGCACAAAGGTATAAAGTAAGTTTCAGAACTTTTATTGAATAACTTATTATGCTGTTTCTTCTGTTTTGCATTCTTGGTTTACTGCATGTTTGACTTTTTCTCTTTTTTATGCTTATCACAGTTGAAAATGAGGGCAAGTGGCATGGATAACTCAAGAAGTACCAGGAAACGTCGATCTCCTGTGCCCAAGCATAGAAAAATTCCTAGAGAGCCTGATTCTCAAGTACAGCAACAAGCCCCTTCCTTTTCTCAGCCAGTTGGAAATGTATCGTCACAGCCACATACTCCTACATCAGAGGAACAGCAGCCTGTAGGAGAAGCTGCAGGGCCAGGGGCAGGGAAAGCCTCTTTGCCTGGGACAATGCCTGAACCAGAAGTGCCAGCCGCTCCTGACTCGAGCCTTGAATCTGGCCCTCTAACTGGGGTCATTCACCTCTCGGATTCAGTGTCATCAATTGTAGACCTAGTTGCCAATCAAGCAGACTCTTCAAGTTGTGTGCAGGTAAGGCTCATGTACAACTATTCAGGCACCATAAGAGAGGGGAAGTTATGTACTGTCTTTTGTAAGCTACATGCCAAAAGATAAACTGACTGAGCAGTCAAATCAGTTTTGTACTTGACTTAAAGAACTGCTTCCTTGATATTTACTAGCAGCAGGCCATACGCCATTTATGCCGTGGTTATACTCTAAATTTTGCTTAAATGGGCACTGAAGCACTCTTATTGAAACATGAGAAACATGCTAGAATGAGTGCGATAGCTTTCAATGAATATATTCCTGAAGAAGTTTTTGAAAAAGACCTAATATGAACGGCAATTTAATGAACGCAGTGTTTACTTTCCCCATTTCCCCTCAACTATTGGGTGGCACCAATAGCAGCACCCTGCCTACTGCATTCCTTCTTTCTTTTCCTTCTTTCTGCTGTGTACTTCTGGTAACCTTTCAAGGTTGGTGTCTGACAAAGGTGCCCAAGAAGTGAAGAAACGTGGGCAGCTTGCATTAGTGGTGCAGGGCTGGAGTAAACAGCGGAGCTGGTGATCGACCTAGCTTTTCTTCTAGGTTTTACTAGGCTTGGCTAAGTTTTGCTAGGAAATGCCAAGTGCTACTAGGCACGGTATTCCGAATCGGCTCGCTGCCGCCGCACAGATTCTCGCTTGGCCGCACGACGCGCTTCAAGATGAGCGGCTTCTTCTTCAGGTGTTCGGATCTTCTTTGGTTGTCCCATGTCAAGGGTGCATGTACTCGCCACAGAGTCAACGAGAGTTCTGCCGCTATCGTGGCGACTCCGAGCTTTATCTCCCTTGTGACGTCACGGCCAAGCTGTGCCGCCTCCACACTTGCCGGGGCGTGGCTGGTCGAAACCCGCTGAGTCGTCGCCAGAAGCGCCTGCTGCAGTCGCGGACACCGTGCACGTTCGGCGCGAAGGGGGGGAAACGGGGAAACGCGAACGGCGTCAGCAGCAGCTCTGCGTGTTGCCTCGTTGGTGCTATTACAATTTCTTTCTCTCTCTCTGGCTGTCATTTTCTCTTTCTCTCTCCCTGCATGCTCTCCTTCCCTCTCCTTAACATCCCATGTTAAGGCAACATGTGCACGACACGGAGAGGAGGCGAAGCACAGGCCGATCTGCGAGGGCGTTGCTAGGCAACCCAGGTGACTCATCGCTCAGCGATGGTTTTTGTTAACACGTTACGAACTGGACGGTCGGCCTAAACCGCTCCGCTGTTATAAGGAGCGGTGACAGGACGGGTGGAACTTGTTAGAAACCTCCGCTTCTTCATTTCCTAGATCTGGAAGGATAAGCTTGTGTGTGTGAGCGTTTACTCGCGAGTAATTCATTGTCATGAACTCAATGGGTGGTATCTATGGGCTGTTGCAGTGGCTGTAACATCATCTCATTGATGTAACATACAGTGGAAAAATAGTCGGGAACTTAAAAGCCATGGGATTGAGCAAGCATTCTACTGTGTGCGATTGTAGTCTCCTTACTGTATGCAGTGGAATGATATTTGGTTTGAATTTTCACGGCAGCATTGTCCACAGACTGAGAACATTTTCTTATCATTTTCAAAAAATGTTTCAGTGTTTTTTTTTAATAAGAATGTGACCGATTGTTGCTGATCAGTTAACCTGCTAGTGTTAGAGGGAGTGAATCTTTACCTTAAATGTATAGGAAAAGTATAGGACAGCTCCTATTAAATTACAATGCTTAAAATTCAGTTAATTAAGTACAGTTATAGGTTGACAAAAACAAAAGGTTATGGAAATACAATAGAGTAACCAACTAGCCAAACAGCTCTTGACCAGTTTTATAGGTAGTATTCATTCATAAATTATGCACCAGTTTTTGATCACCAGTAATATGGTCATCAATTTCAACTTCGCTATAAAGGAAGGACAGGGTGCAAGAAATTCAATTGTTGAACCATTTGCTAGATTTTAGTGAAATTTGGAGGGCTAATTTATACAAAAATATAGGCCTCTGTGCCAAATTTATTTCCTGTAAATTTTCAGAGAAGTGGCTTGTGGAAAACAAAGGACTATGTTTGTTTAGGAAGACTGCCATTTTGAAACTGAAAGCTTGCCACATTTATACCTTAGATCTTCTCAGGAGAACCTATTTCTGTCATTGTGGGGTTATTTTTTATATTTCACAGTTTTTTTATTAAGAAAAGTAATTGTTCAAATTACAATGCCACTTTCTTGCTTGTGCCTTTGCCTCAAAACTTTCAGTTTGTCAGCATAAAAGAAGCTAAACAACAACAACAAAAACTGATCTTTATTATTTTCTTTTAGATTAACCACAGAAAGTGCTTCCTTGTCCTTTATATATGTAGTGCGTTAATGATAGTTTTCATAAGGTTGAACTTTGATGGATAGGTGTGAGATGAGAAATGCAAGTTCAAAGTTCCAGAAATATCCCACTTCATTTTTACTGAATGCATGTTTCTTGAAACCTGTCATGAGCATACATTTGGCCTTATTGAATCCAGTACCGTCTTTTAAGGCAGCAGCTGCGAGCTTCATGAAATTGGTAGGTTAGTTTTGGCTGACAATGCTGTGGGGCCACATGGAGATTTCTGTGAACTCTATTGAAACATACATGAGTGTGGTGCTCTCGTGGCATCACTGCTGCTGCTATTATTGAAAACAGACTGAAAACTGGTTTCTGAAAACGGAAAATCAACTTCTCCAAATTTCACTGGTGGTATATAGCAATAGGAAGTGTGCCTAAATGTATGAAGGTGTAACAGAGTTCTTTTACCACTGTTACGGGAATTAAAGAATAGCCATACACTGTACTTTTGTGCGTCTCAGTAGCTTTCTGGTGTTGCTGTTTCAAATGCATTTTAATCTACTCATGAGGCACTGTATTTTTATTGAAAAAGCTTGGAGTTGTCTCATTAATGCATTGTTATGGGGGGCCCGTGAGCTTTCAGATGTCACACAAGAAGCGTCGGAGGAGACACAATACGGCATTTGGCAATGACAGTTTTGAACAAGAACAACAACAAAACTCCAGTGTGCACATGGGCACTCATGTGTCTCGTGGACCAGTTTGGCTTTCTTATAAAGGCTTTTGTTTCACTCTGATAACTTTTACTGATTCCACCACACTTGCACATTGACTTTGATGAGACTGAGTGACATGACATTGACATGAGACTTAATGCTAGGTGTTGGCAGGAAAACTAGTGCATGTTTCTTTTTACCGTGGGAATCTCGGGAAAGTAGTTCAGAGTGTTTTAATCTATTACACCCAAAATATGATAGGGGTGTTTTCTCATATTGGGTGGAGGATAATGATGGAGGATAATTGCTGCATTCATCCTCATAGCGCAAATTCAGATGAACCTTGATATAACAAACCTCAGTTTTACCAAATCCTTGATTTTACAAACTTTTCTCGTTTACTTATCGTAGTTCCATTGAAAACCATGCATTTTTCTCCACGATTTAGCAAAGTATATTTGTTTTGCAGCTTACATTTTATAAAGTTCACATAAATCGTGTGCATGTACTAGCTGGAGCTAGCAAAAGATGAATATAAAAAGAAATCGCCCAACAGAACATTTATTATTTGTATGCATCCTTTTGTGCATACACTGCTAAAAAACACTGCTAATTGAGCAGATGACAGAACACACCACCGGCACCATATGCCATGCCTGTACAGAAACTGTATTAAAAATATGCTTCTAAATGTGTCAGCAGCCAATCATAACTGAAAAGTGCCAGCAAGAAGTGAAATTATGAGCACCTTGGCAACTATGAGAACATTTTCGCTTTGTATTGGTGTTGTCACGTCATGCTGTAATCCCAATTGTTATTGTGAATGATGTTATGGTAATAGCAGCCTTGCGAAACACTGTTGTAAACAAACATGATCGCCTAGCGTTGGCAGGCTGTGATGGTGATGATGACAGGTGATAATCTTTGGCCGCGTTAAAGGAAAACCAAGAAGCACTTACGCAAAAAGTCGCAGATCTTGCAGAAAGATTGGTAACGTTAGAATCTACTGTTGAATCTATTGAAAATGCGTCGGCGTCAGCTGAAATTAACTGCCTTGTTCATGAAACTGTTAGAACTGAAGGTGCCGCACTCAACTCAAGGCTTGACGAGTTGGAAGATCGGTCTCGAAGGGATAATTTATTATTTTATGGCATATCTGACAGTGCTAACGAGACGTGGGCACAGTCAGAAGACTGTATTAAAGATCTGCTGTCGCGTCATCTAAGCTTGAACGTTACCGACAATATGATCGAAAGAGTGCACAGACTGGGTTCCTTTGAGCCACTAAAGACACGCCCAGTTATCGTCAAGTTTTCGTCTTTTAAAACCAAAGAGTTAGTTCTTTCTCAGAAAGCTAAGCTGAAAACAGCTGGCCTCTCTGTGGGCGAGGACATATGTAGATCAACACACTTGTCACGAAAAAAACTAATTGAATACGGAAAATCTAGCGGCCAACCCTTTTCACTGCGCTTTAACAAACTTAACAACAAAAAGCACTACATCTATTGCGCATCCACTGATAACGTTTGTGAAGTTGACTCCCCTCGTGAGCCACACCTACCTGGTAATCGCAACGCGGCTTTAAGCAATACTGGCAATTCGTCAGCGTAGCTATCTTCCCGCCACGCAAATGATGTGTCTCTTCTTTTTAGCAATGCACGCAGTGTGCTCAACAAGCGAGTGGCACTCTCAGCTCATATTGATTCATGTTCTGCTGACATTGTTATTCTATCCGAAACTTGGCTTTCTGCAAAAGTTCAAAGCAGTGAAATTTTTGACTGTGAAAAGAAATGCGCTATTTATCGATATGAACGCGATGTTCGTGTCTGTGGGGTGTCTTGATCGCAGTTAATGAAGAGTTTCCTTCCTCAAGTGTTCCAGTCGTATCAGCTTTAGAAGTGGTGTGCGTGCGTATTACCATTGACAATAGGGACTGTATTTTTTGCACATGTTACAGACCCCCAACTGCACCCCGTTCTTTCTGTGATGAACTTCATGACGTCTTAAATAATATAGTTATGCGATACCCCACATTGCCTTTTTTTTTTTGTTGGGATATTTCAACTTTCCAAACATCACATGGCACAATGGTTCCGCCACTATCACAAAACATTCTTCGGAATGCGCACAGTTTCTTGGTGTTTGTTCCGATTTCAACCTCGCACAACTTGTTGATAAACCCACTCGTACTACTGCAGTTTCCGCTAATATCCTTGACCTCATTTTTACTACTACTCCTGACTTGGTTTTCAAACTTACTTATATCGCTGGTTTAAGTGACCACTTGCTTATTCATTTCACTTTGCGTGCCCATGTTTCTACTAAAAGAGCTTTAAGGTTGTTCGCGATTACAAGCACGCAGATACTGCTTCTATCACGGCAGAAATGGAATCATTCACAGCTGCTTACATCCCCGGCTTTCGACGAATGCTCAGTTGGGGATAACTGGCAACTTTTCAAAGATAAACTATTATCTTTAATTGACAGCTGTGTACCTCAAAGAAAGATACCCTCAAACACTCGATTGCCACGGTTCAACAACTCTCTTAAACGCCTGCGCAACAAAATGAAACGGCTATTCCGTCGGGCCAAGCAAACAAATCTCCCCGCTCATTGGTCAATGTACCGTCAAGTGGAAACTGAGCGTACATCCAAATGACTAGCAATGCTAAAACTACCTTTTTGAATGTTACACTGCCCTCGTTTCTTCAAACGAGTCCACGCAAGTTTTGGAGTGTTGTTAATGGCACTAAAACAAACATTGTACATTTAACTTACCCTGATGGCACCAGTATACCACTAATCAATGTTGCAGCGTTTTGAATGAGGCGTTTGTCTCTTTCCTCAGTACTAATATCATCGCCTGTTTACCGAGTGCACCAAGTTCGAACTTTCCTGTAATGGATCCCATAATAATTGACTGGGTTGGTATTAGCTGGCTAATCGATAATCTGCAGATTTCGTCTTCCAGTGGGCCTGATAGTATTAATTCAAAAATATTAAAATGCACTGAAGTGTTTTCATCTGTTATTCCTTCTAAAATCTTTGCTCAGTCGTTGCAGTATTCTTCACTCCCGCGTGACTGGAAGAAAGGTAAGGTGGTTCCAGTCCCAAAGTCAGGCAATGCGCATGCTCTCGAGAACTACCGTCCCATTTCATTGACAAGCATCCCATGCAAACTTGGAACACGTCATTTACTCTCACCTTGTTGACTTTTTGGAGACCAATTCATTCTTTCGTTCCTGTCAACATGGCTTCAGAAAAATGTATTCGTGCAAAACCCAACTAGCTTGCTTTACTAATGATCTTTTTGCTGCATCTGACAATTACTTTGACGTTGACTGCATTTTCTTGGACTATGCTAAGGCCTTTGATACTGTAACGCACGATCTACTAAACCTTAAACTCGACCAGCTTAACATTGATCCTTTAGTATTAGCTTGGATTAAAGACTTTCTTTCCAATCGAACCCAGTACGTAACTGCCAATAACGCTTCCTCTGCTTTTTTTATCGGTTACATCAGGGGTCCCGCAGGGATCTGTCCTCGGGCCTCTGCTCTTTCGAATTTATGTTAACGACCTCCCTGACTGCGTCAAATCGTCTTCAATTGACCTATTTGCTGATGACTGTGTAATATATAATAAGATTAGTGACCCCGCCAATTCCACTAAGCTGCAAGACCTTAACAATTTCGGGAACCCAGGGGTCGCAGCGGAGCGCCAGAACAAAAGGACCAGCTCAGCAGGCTTTCAGAACAGACTAGCGTGTGCCATGCATGCGCTGCTGGCACGCGCCGCCCAACTTTATTTTTCTCGCCAGTCGCAACTGGCCCCAAGGCGCCGGCCAAGGGCGCTGACCTTAGCGTCCCCGCTTAGCAGTGTCGGTGGGCGCTACAGTGCAATACATGGAACATGAAACTAAACGTAAATAAATGTAAATATATGTGCATATCACGCCGCACCAGCAATACTGACACACGCATGTATTTTCTCAATAGCACTCCTCTCTGTCAAGTTGATTTTTACAAGTATCTAGGCCTTGATATCACTCGCGATCTATGATGTCACAAGCATGTTGAATATATAACTTCTAACGCTAATCGCACGCTAGGCTATCTGCGCAGAAACTTCTACGCCGTTCCTGCATCTTTAAAACTGACGCTTTACAAAACACTTGTTCAATCAAAATTAGAATATGCCTCGGCCATCTGGGATCCCCCTCAAGTATCACTAACCCTCTCCCTCGAAGCCATTCAGAGCCGCGCGTCTTGCTTTATTCTATCTAATCACTCTCGTCATGCTAGCGTTACACACATGAAGCAAACCCTTAACATACCGGATCTTTCAGTACGTCGGGCATACAGTCGCCTCTGCCTTTTCTACAAGATTTGCCACAACCCGGTATTAAAAGAGAAACTTTTAACTCCTCCTTCTTTCGTTTCATCCCGCAGTGATCACCTTCATAAAGTTTTTGTGCCATCTTGTCGTACGAATGCGTACTATTACTCTTTTTTGACTGGAACCACCTTCCCGCATCGGTCGGCACTATTACAGACGCATCGAGGTTCAAGACTGCTGTTTTCCATGCCATCGAACAATTATTTTACTCATTGTTCTGCATTCTTTTTCTCTGTATGTACCACTCTTTTCTGTAGCGCCTATGGGCCTTGAAAGTATCTAAAATAAATAAATAAATAAATAAATAAATAAATAAATAAATAAATAAATAAATAAATAAATAATGATACATGTGTATGCATGGCACCATGTGGCAGCAGGATTGCTAGCACTAGGTGCTGTCTGCACTGAAGCTTTACTCATGACACGATCTCTCCCACGCACGCCTGTGCTTTTGATCCCATAGTTGCTGCTTGAGCATGTTGTAGAATTTTGACCGTAAATGCTTTCTGTGAAGCTGCTGTTTACAAGGACTGTTCTAGGAACCTGTCAAGTAATTTATACTACTGAGAAAGAATTCCTGACTTAACAGAATTTATGATTTAATGAATTTTTTCATTGCAAGTGGGTCTTTCATCATGTTGAGGTGTGACTGTACTTAAAATTGTTAATGATGCCAGTATCCCTAAATACTTTTTGTTGCTTCTGCTGATGAATTGAGTCAAGTTCGTTTTGTTGCTTTTATGAAGCCTTTATGTGCCAGAGCTTTTGTGTGCGTAAAGGTAGTTCAAATGAAGCCCAGCAGGTTGTGAAGGTGCACCATAGTCGCAAGTGAAGCTTCTATAGCTTCCTCATATATGAGCCTTCCCACATGTAAGGTTATAGACAAACAAAACAAAAATGGCACAATCCAAGAAAAAACACTAGAGATGAAAGAATCCTATTGATGTGTGTCACATAAAGGTGTTGTTGATTTTTTCCTTCAAAAGCAGCGTTCTGCTTATAGAAGTTTGAAAGAAACCTTACTCTTATGTAACCTATCTCAAGCATAACATTACAATTTTCCTGATACCTGTTTTTGTCCTATCTCAAGCATAACATTACAATTTTCCTGATACCTGTTTTTGTCCGTGGTAAAGTCTTATAATGAGCTGGAGAACCTTTTCAGCTGCTCTTGTAGTGCTCTCAATCTATTTTTCTACTTTCCAACAAAAACTGAGCTATGACTTTCAATGTGGCTTTCGTGCCTTGGGACAACATTTCTGGCTGTAGTGACTCTTTGCAAGAAGAAGGGAAGACAGTGCTGCATAATATTATTAACAGAGTTCAAGTTGTGTGCTGTGAAAGCTAGACACGTAGCAAAACTAGCAAACAATAGTTAATAAGAATTGGCATATGACTGCAGTTTCTTGTTTGTTACGCTGCTGTGCAGCTTTGTGATGCTACAGTCTTGTGCGCAGGAGGGCTTGGAAGGTGCCCTGTCCATGAGTCAAGAACTGACTGGGAGTGAGTACAACCTTGTTGCACAGGAGCCATCAAGTTTGGAAACCAGCATTGAGAAGGAAATCACAGGAACAGTTGTCACCATGGGTGGCACTGGAGACAATGACTATGTGAATCCACATGGTGTGCGGTTCACAGCATTGCATGGTAGTCGTGAAGGTAAATATAGTAACTAATGGCAAATTTTTTTACCCTCTGATTGATTAATGAAGTTTTGGTTAATTTACTTTAAGTGCCAAAGTGACACAGAGGCTATGAGGACTAGCATAATGTGGTAGGCTCCGGATTATTTTGACCACCTGGAATTTTTGAAACGTACACTAAAGGGGAAACACTAAATCAGTTTAGATTATTCCTTTAAGACCCTAGACCAGGGGTTCTCAGGTACATTCATCCCAGGGAACCCTGCTAAGCTCCATAAAGTGCCAAGGAACCCCCCCCCCCCCCCCGATTTAACCGAATTATCGAGGGTATCAAGAAAACAAACAAATGCTGCATTACGTAAACACGCTTTTATTTACTCAATGAATCGTCAAATCTTGTTTCTATTTAGCACAAGACCAGGGCGGAAGCCGAAATTCTCTTCATCTCTGACTGATTAGCGCTAGCAGCGGCGAAGGCCTCGCGACATCCTTCGCGGCGCGCGTTTTCATCTGAGACGCGCTTTGCACCAACGGGCGCACATCCCGATTATTTTTTCGCCACTCAGCTGATCGCCAACAAATTGGCCGTCCATCGCGATGTAGCCGGTGCTTTTTATCTTCGACAGCTTTGCACTGAGTAAAAGCGAAACTACTGCTTGCAGCAACCGCTGTCGACGAAACCGCGGCCGCTATCGACGCGATCATGGACGGCGACCTTGCGGTTCAGAAGGCAGGCGGCTGACGCACGCACCAAGTCAAAACGAAACTACCGTTCCCTGCAAGAAGTGCGGACGAAACTGCGGTCGCTATCGACGCTGCCATGGGAGGCGACTACGCAGTTGTGAAGGCACGCAGCCGACGCGCGCATCGAGTGAAAATGAAACTACTATTTGCCGCAACCGCTGCGGACGAAACTGCGGTGGTTATCGACGCGATCAGAGATAGCGACTACGCACTTACGGAGGCACGCGGCTAGCCGCCAACGCGGTGTTACGCGCGGCGATAAACGCAAGAATAAATGCTTTAAAGGCACAATTAGGCACGAAGCGCTTCGGCGTTGCTATCAGTCACGTGCCGCGTACGATTGCCGCTGAGGACCACGGTGCAAGCTGAGGACCACGGCGATGCGGACTGCGCCGCTTCGTTTCGGTTGGACGCTACGCCGTTCTTGCTCTTCTGCGGCGCGCATTTGCGGTGCTCCGCGTTTTTTTTTTTTTTTTTTCTTTTTTTCTTTTTTTTTCTACCCTAAAGACGCTAAAATTATTCCTTTAAGACCCTAGTTTTGTTAAATTTGTGGAAATAGTTTGATTACTAAAAGAGAAAATGAAGGCTGAATTTCTGTTTGTCAAATTTTATGCCGAAACCCCAGTGCCGGTACATCAGTGTGATGTCACAGATTTCAAAGTATTTTCTCGTATTTTGCTCGTTGTGGTACAGTGAAAGTTTTTGAAACTTGCAATGTTCAGTCTCTGGCTCCTTTGGAATGCAATGTGGTCCATCTTTACTGATTAAAAAGTTAACTAAGCCCAAGCAAGTGCCATTGAAATTCATGACATCACGGCGAGCTGGTGTGGGAACTGCAAGGCGGTGTTGCCACCTGTCTTCCGTTCTTATGTCTTTTCTGGCTTACCAAGCCTACTGTTATGATAAAAATGACATTTTTTGACATTGTGCAAGTGTAATTTACTTATAGCACACCTCAGCCTATTTTTATCTCTATTATCCCTTTAGCCTTTCAAGTGCCAGTTAAAAGTATGAAGAAATGCTCAGAGAAAAAAAAAAAGTTCTGAATAAAACATTTTTAAAAATTTCAAATACTATATACGACATGTAGCATCCATGTTCACAACTTGTGGGTGGAATCAACAAAAAACTAGAACAATGTATACGCGCTAGACATCATTTGAAAATTGGGACTCTGTTTGTTCAGTTCGACTCATGACATGTGGTTCAAAGAGCTTGTAAATGTGACATATACAGTCAATGTCCCGATCCCTAGAGACCGCGAAAACGTAATAAAAATCGGATTGTTAGAAAAGCAGGCTATGCGAATATTCGGACTTTCGAATATTTTTCTAATAGTATTTGCCATTCGATTCGATTCACACTGGACTTATACTATTTGAAGTATTCGAAGTTCCGGAAAATAAATATAACGGTTTCATTTGCTAAAAATTAAATTGCAGCGCTTCTAAATGACGCATGCAAACACAATTCTCCTCACGAACTTTGACCTGTAGGAAAGGTTAATGACGAGCGCCTGTTCGCAGTGTCCAGTGCAGTTGTTACTAGCAGGAGAGCATGTCTACTTCCGGTACATGTTTAGCAGCTTGCTTTCCTCCATGACAACACTCAAAGATTCAACTTGTAGCCATCCATTCTATTGAATAGCTGTATTGCACTGTTATTTTTTCTAGGATCAACTGTGTGGGAGTACACTATTTGTGCAATAAATTAAATTTTTTGGTCATATCTTGCAGTTCACTTTATTGATAATTTAACTCTGAAGTACTGTATTAGAAAAATATTCCATTCGATTCGCACTCAAATTTTAATATTTAAATTCGCTTCACACCCAAAATTCTGCTATTCGCACAGCACTACCGAAACGCAAATGCATGCCTTTTACTGTTTTCGATTGCTCAAATTGCCACACCCTCGCCCAAAATAGCTTTCAAGGCCTTCCAGTGCACAGATTAGGCATCTTGGTGCTTGTACTGTACAGGAGATGGTGGGTGCATGCATGTATAATTAAGGCGTGCATATATACTATGTCCCATAAGAGTTACCCCTTTCCACTCTTGATTGGTGAGCTTCAGCTGACTGTAACTGCTCCTTTGGCCTCACTTCTCACATGATCTCAGCGTTAGTAATCTTCATCCCGGCCTAATGTTAAAATTGAGGTCTACTTAGTGTTGCTTTAATACAGTCATGGTGCAAGGCACTGATCACAGCTGCATGGCAACATACACAACATGTTCTGGCATGTGTTGACAGAGGGAAATTACTGTCTAAATGCACGTGCGGCAAAGACGGGGCTCATGTAAAGCTCATGTGGTTTAGCAATAAAGCATGGAACAGTTTTTTTTTACGACTATGTTTTAATATCCGATGTTTGTAACAATGAGCAGAAAATAGATCATATTGGGGATATCATTTGTGCTATCCCTGTAGTTGTTTCCTGTAATTGATTAGATGTTATGATGTATTACTATTCACGAGGCTTGTAGTATGGATACAACTCAAGAGCAATTCACTTTTCTTGAGGAATTAATTCATGAGCAAATAAATGTTTGTGGGAGTAAATTTTTTGTTGTGCCCTAGACTCTAAACAGCTGATGCTGCTGGTGCTAGCTAGCTGCTTGTACAGTATAGACCACTTATAACGTAACCGCTTAGAGTGCAGGACCGGATATAGTGCGGTCTTTACAGACTCCCGTTAATTTCCCCATAGCACTCCATGTATATACATATCGCTTATAGTGCAGTTGCGGGAAACGAAATACCGGTTACAGTGCGGCTGCCTGGGAGTACGGAAGTCAGCGGAGACGGCGAACTGCTCCCCTCAAACGGGCGCCCCAAGGAGTGCTCGAGGAAGAAAGAGAGACGAAGTGGAGGAGAAGGGCACGTGGTGCGAACGAACAGCCAGTGAGGCTGAAACCAGAATCTTGAGTGCGAGTCGCGAAATATCACGGCGCGCATAGCGAGCGAGGGCGACGAAACTGACAACGCTCGCTTCACGATAACGGCAGTAAACGAAACTTCGGGGAGCGGGCGGTGCCGGCACGGCACGGCGAAGGGCGCACGCGGAGACCGTGGAATGTGAGGGAGGAGGGCGGCAGGAAAGCGGATTTCGCCTCGGCATCTCTGCAGCTTCGGTGGCTCCCCTCGCCCTCCCTCGTAGCTCCCTCACTTCCGACTGTCACCGTGCGCGCCCGCTGCCGTGCAGGCGCTGCCGCTCCAGCTGGCCCGGTGCCAGCTCCCCAAAGTTTCGTTTTTTGCCGTTATCGGGAAGTGGGCGTTTGCCGGCGTGGGCAGTTTCGTTGGCCGGCCTGGGACAGCGTCGCTGCTTCCCTCTGCGCCGTAGTTGCAGCGTGCAAGGTCAACAGGTGACTGGAAAGTAGAGGAAGCATAAAGGAGAAAGAAGGGTTCACTGCCATTTTCTACGCAGTGGCTACGGTAGCGTGGCTGAGACGTCGGCACGTACACGCATGTTCTGGCGCAACGCAGAATCGGCGACCTTGCCATTTGAGAGAGGGTGAAATTTCCGCCGCATTGTTTTTTCTTTTCTTTTTTTTGTTCGCGCGCGACATTGAGTCGTGGCCGAGCGTCTCCTAAGCTTTTACTCTATGGCGGTGCCGGAGCAATGCCGGTCGGAGGCGCTGCCGCGTGATTTGGTTCGAATTTACGAGATTCGACTGTAAATTGAATGCAAACGTTTTAGCCACATTCCTCGACTGTCGCATACATGTGGCGGCTCGGTGCATATGTTTTGCGTATGTACGGGCCTTGAAAACTGCTGCTTTGGTTATAGTGCGGTACCGCTTATAGTGCGGATATTCGCAACTCCGGCGACTTACGTTATAAGCGGTCTACATTGTAGTAATTGTGTGTTATTCCAATGTTACCTTTGTGGATATTTGTTCCTAAAATATGCGGTCATTGTCTACAGACATTACTGATGGGAGTGGTTGTATTCGTTTTAATACAAAACGGAAAAATGATTCAACAGTATAGTACTCATGTTTAGGAAAATAACAGTGCAAGATAGACAAGGACACAGGCAAAAAAGAACATGCCTGTGTGCTTGTCTATCTTGTGCTGTTATTTTCCTAAATATGAATTCCCACCAACTCACCCAAGTTTCTCTTCTAGTACAGTATAGTATTGCTGAAAAATGCATGTGGTGTGTGTAAAGCATATTTCGGGCAGTATGCAAAAATAAATATTTAATATATGGTAAACAATCATACTTTCTGTGTATGTATTTCTATTTTTATTTATATTCATACAAGCAGTGATTAGTAGCATGTGTC
Source organism: Dermacentor silvarum (assembly GCF_013339745.2). Lineage (NCBI taxonomy): Eukaryota > Metazoa > Arthropoda > Arachnida > Ixodida > Ixodidae > Dermacentor > Dermacentor silvarum. The sequence goes on along the minus strand of NC_051154.1, from coordinate 180,104,874 downwards.
ATAGTCAGTGCTCTCTCTGCGTTTTATCTTTGGCATGTGTGAAAGTAGTTGAGATGCTGGTTCCTTTTGGTGTAGGAGCAGGTCCTATAGTGCCCTATGGACTGCCATGTGTGTGGGAGCTGCTACGTTTCCTTGCCAGCCTGCTGTATGTGCCTGAGGCTGTGGGCCACAGCCAGCAGCAGCAGCAGAGCCTTGAGATGATGATCCACTCAGGCCTCAACCTGCTTGCTGTAGCTCTGGAAAGTGGTGCCGACCACATCAGCTCCTTTCCCTCCTTGCTCAGCCTGGTCAAGGATGATGTGTGTCGAAATCTGCTCATGGTAAGTATTGACACTTCTTTTCATTAGAGTCTGGGCTTGATCTCATGGCTGTGCCCTTAGATGACTAACATATTCTTAAACTTGGAAGATTATTTTTTGTGGGGTTAAAAGCCCTCTTGGAAATGGTTGAATATTCTTAACATCCCACTTGCACTTTTGAAATTTTACATAACAATTTTAATAGTAAAGCTTAGACCACTTAAAATGTAACCGTTTATAGTGCAGAACAGGCTACAATGCGGCCTTTTCTGACTCCCATTTACCCTCCCATAGAAGTCCATGTATACGCATTCCGCTTACAGTGCAGCCACGCAAGACGAAATACGGGTTATAATGCGGATTCCACAGGAAAATCCTGCCGACAAGTACGGCAGCCAGCATGCTTCTCAGTGAGGTGCGTTCGCCGATGGGAGAGGAGAGCACAAGGTGCGATGTGGAGGAGGAGCATGAGACGTGGAGCGACCAAAAAAAAAAAAAAAAGGCGGCGGCAGCGCAATGCGGGCGCGCAGTGGTTGTCTAGGCGATGGAGAAGCCTTGTGCTCGGCTGCTTATCAGTGGTGTGCTATGGTGGCGTGCTTTGCACTGAGCGCGACTTCAGTTTCTGTGCACCCATCGCGATGCGCGTCGTGAAGTGCACATATCGTGCGTGCGACGCTGTCAGTTTAAGCAGTGCTCTGCAAATTTAGTTAGGAGCTATTAGGCTTTATGTGCACTTGTGGGCTTCCACCGTTCGTACCAGTGTGCGCGCATACAAACTTGGTAGGCATTTGTAGTAGTTGCCTCGGCTGATCACCCGAGGTACCAAACTCTGCTTCATATGCATTGCTGTCAGTTCAGCCTGAAGTTGTGGCTTTGTGCCGAGTCAATGAAATGCATTGCAGTGGCTGTAGAGCACATGGAAAGCGGAGAAATCACCTTCTTAACGAAAGTGAGGGCACGGGCAACACTCGAATGGCGGCAACTTGGTCCGCGGTCACTGTGTTTTCGACACCGTGCATATGTCGATCAGTCCGGGAAATCGGATGAAACACTGTACTAGCTTGAAATTTCAGTCGCCGTCGTTTTTTCTCTTTAATTATCATTTTTAACTATTTTTCTTTATCATTACTCCGGCGACTTACGTTATAAGTGACTACACTGTATTTCTCTTCCTGAAAGGCTGGGTTGTGATATCAATTGTTGCGAAAGCAATTATATTTGTAATAGCAATGATTTATTGCGATAGCAATTATACGAACACTCCAGGCGATAGCAATCATATGAAAACTCCAGGCACATTTCTGCCGTCGCCGTGAGGTTCTGTATAAAGTCCATGGCGATAAAAATCGGCGCCGCGCGCTGCGCGCCAGATGCTCTATGTGCGAATGAAAGCGTGCGAGGGTGAGCCGGCGAACGCGGCTCAGCCTCCCACACGCAAGCGAACGAAGCGGGAAGGAAGCACGCCGTCTCCCAGTTGTGTGCAACGCTCCAGAGGGAGGGTAGGGAGGGGGCGAAGGGGGGGGGGCATGTTTTACTCCGCGCCGCCCAAGCAACCGTGTGCGCGCGCAAGGCTTCGGGGGGAGGGTGGAGGCCATGTACTACACCGCACGCTCCTGCCTGGGTGGCTGTATCTTGAAAACCATCTGCGACAAGGGCAGAGTCCTTCCTCCCTGCACTGTGTTCTCGCGATGAAGGTCCATTCGCTCGTTGCTGCTGCCGCGCTTACTCACCACAGCATTTTAATAGCCAGTTTCCGCGGTCATCGAGTGAGATGTCTTCATGTTTGCTTGTTTGCGCATGACTCCATGCTTGTTAATTTTGTTAATTTAGTTAGTATGCCTATGTTTACAAGTTTATGCGGCTGGTAAAACTACAGTCCTTACTTCGTATAGTTGTCCACTAGTTTGCTATCAGAATCGATGCTTCGCCTTTCGGGCGAAACTGCAACTTTTTGTATTTCTTTTTGAAGATACATTTTCGAACACCTGATGTTAAGTTTCATATGTCATTTTACAGTCGGAACCTCAATATAGCGAAGTTGTGTTGAACACGAAAATACCTTTGTTATATCTGATATTTGTTATAAGCAAATATTCACTGCATGTTGACATCAGCAAGAAACATTATAGATTTACTTAGTTATATCCGATAACCATTATATCCGTGTTCATTATATTGAGGTTTGATGGTATAATGGCATCAAAACTTCATTTACAATAGTGATCTGCTAGGACCTGTAAATTTGATGGCTACAACTTTTTTTTTCAAGCTGAAGCTGTGGAATCGTGAGCTATGTACTACGTGGCAGAAATGTGTGCTACAATCTCCTTTTGAGCTCGCTAATAAAAAAAATATGGGAAATTTTAATGGTTTGACTTGTTTTGTCTGTTGCAGCTCTTGAATTCGTCTCGTCTTTCCATTTTTGTGTCCTCTTTACGTGTAAGCTTCTTGCTTTTCGAGGCACTTCGTACTCACCTCAAGTTCCAACTGGAGGTAAGTGACTGTATGTAGTCTGTTTTACTCATTCCTTACTGTTGAAGGGGCTGTGGAATGCCTTCTTTATCGAAGTTAAGCTTTACAGTTGAAATAGTAGTGCGCTCGCTGTCTCATGAAATATTGTTCTGAAACATTTTGTTGCAAACCACCAAATATGAGTGGAGGTATTACGGATTTCTTACATTATGCACACCTCTAGCAGGTTGTAAACCAATATTTAACTTTAAAAAAATTTGTTCTGTTATTAGTAATAGCGATTCCAGTACTGTAGTAGAAAGGCTGCATTTTTTACTGTGCTTCGTTTTTAGGTTGTTGATCGATTGCAACCTACTCCTTTGTATATTGCATTGTTACTGAGATGATACGTGAACAAATAAGATTAAGTTAGATGTGCCGGCAGGTAATCCATCAAGGCCAAACCACGTTACTTCAGCGCATATACTATATTAGCTTTCATTATTTCTCTCAGGTCATCATTGTGATCTCAGTCAGAATTTAAGTTTTCCTCACATGCATTGCGTACTCACAATTTTCTAGACTGTACCAGGCATGCTTGCTTGTGATGTTATGATCGAACAATAGCTTTTATATGTAATGTGATGTTGCACATAGCACTTCAAAATGTGATAAAGGTATGATGCAGGTAAAGATTTAACTTGCAGCTCCCGAGGTTTAAGCATAGTGTAGAATTGTGATACACGGCTGGTACTTTTGTGGTGATGTGCTTAATGTGTTTGTGTAGTGTGCTCAAGAAATGGTTCAAGGCCTCTTTAAGAAAGCGTGGCAGGTAGTCGTGTGTAAGAGCACTCACTCACTCACTCAGAAATTTTTGGCATACAAAAGCCATTAAAAAAGTGAACTTTACTGAGAAGTATCTTGGAATTGGGAAGCACACTGCTTACATTGCACACGTTACTTGTATTGCACACACGCAGTGCTTAAAGTCAGGGGGGGCTCAGGGGGGCCCGGCCCCCCCTCGGCAGGTCAACTGTAGCACTGCGGCATCCATTCTACAAGTTCTGGAGGTGATCGTATTACCAGTAGTGCTATCTGCGGGGCAATTCTTACTCTTCAATTTTTCAATTACTGATTTAATCGAGATTAATTGGTTGATGGGGCATGAGCAAAGACAGGAAAACAGGTATCGTCGTACTGCTGCATGCATTTCCCCGAGGCACTGCACATGACGGCCACCACCCTTGTTCGACTAAGATTCTTGGCACAGTGTACTGTTCCATGAGTCACCTGAGCGTGAAGCTACCTGCTCGTGAATTAGTGAAAGTTCACCTTGGTATCTTTAGGTTACCAGTAAATTTCTATTTGTTTAGTTGTGCGTTATGAGTGCTGTGTTATACAAGAGACGCATGCATTTTGTCTATTAGGCAAGTAGGTGTGAAACCATAAAATATATTGTTGTAGTGCCTGAGGTTGTCAGTGAAGCAAGGCAACTAATGTTCTGTGTTGCAGCTAATAGACTTATTTGCTCCGAGATCACCTATGTTTATTCCTTTACTTCCCGAGTTATCATTGAAAAAAAAAAAGTTTCCAAAATGCCAATTTTTATGTGCTTCATTGAATCAGCACATTATATAAATGCCCCAAATACACTCGGAATATTGTATTTATTTGCAGAACACCCATAACAATTTATGTAATTCTAGATAAATTTGGCTTCACTACAGGTGCTTAGCTGCCTTTCTCAGCACAAATAAGTAAAGAAAAAGTGAACGTCCCAAACACAACTTCTGTGGCCATTGAGAGTTGTGAGGTAACCGACTGTCATGTAGAATTACATTTTGTCATGTAGGAAGGCCCTAGTATGGCACACATGAAAGATAACTTTACTAACGTTTAGGATAGTGGTCCTGCCTTCGTCAGAGTAATCACTCTGACGAAAGCAGGACCACTATATATATATAGTGGTACGTGCGTGTGTGTGTGTGTGCGTGCGTGCGTGCGCAAGCGAGCGCGCGCGCATTATACTGGTCACCGCCCTATGAGGCCCCCCCCCCTCCACTGAAGGCAGATTTTAAGCCCTGCACACACGTGTGCTAAGACATCAAATAATTGCAGACATTTTGTGGCTTCCATGTCTCCAAAACTTCCATGAGCAGTAATGTGCTCACTGTCATGTATATACTAGAAGCAGAAATGTGTTCGTTGTACTGCCATTTACAGCATGACTGCCCAAAAAACTACTGTTCTATTGCTTCGTCATGCCAGCATTGTTTGCCTCCTGTCGTTTTCTTTCTTCTGTGACTGCTCATTCAGTCGCCAGCCTGCCATTAAAAATCATTGTGTCACGTTGCAAAACTGTGTGTTGATTGGGCGAGAGGCTTGAAGTTTTGTGTAAAGGCTTGGAGGATGTGTTTTCATTGTCAATAATTTAATACTTAATTGAAGCTTTAGAAACATTAATTTTCAGCTTGCATTTGTAGGCACACATGTACCTTAATTCTTCATGTATGAATTAAAAATGATGAACATGTGTAGTTGCTGCTGCCTGTTTTATTTTGTTCATAAGGTATCACTGAGTATCGCTGCCCACAAGCATTAAAGGGCCTCTAAAGAGAAACGCTAAATCAATTTTGGCAGATGAAAGTATTCTTTCAAAACTCTATATTCATAGATTTCACGGTAATAACTTGTTTATTAGAAGAAAAAATAACGGTCAAGGTGTTATTTTTGAATTTCGTGCCAAAACCCCAGGGCTTGTACGTCAGTATCACATTACGGATCCTTTACTTTGCTTCAGTCTTGTTTTTTTTACGATACAATGTAGTCAATTTTTAACGATACAATTTTAACTAGGACTGAGCAGATGCTGTCAAAATCCATGACGTCACGGTGGGCTTGTGCGGGAATTTGAAGGCGGCAGTGCCACCCAATTTTGTTCTTGTATCTTTTCTGGCTTACCATGCATCTTCTCACGATAATAGTGGCTTTTTTGGTATTGTAGAAGGTTACTTTACTAACACAGCACAAATACTTTTTTTCTTTAGTGTTTCTTTAAACTTGTGGTATTGTGCAGTTTATCATCACTCTGTGTATGTGATTAACAAAAAATCCGAAGAATATACAGTGTAGACCGCTTATAACGTAAGTTGCCGGAGTCACGAATATCCGCACTATAAGTGGTGTACCGCACTATAACCAAAGCAACAATTTTCAAGGCACGCCCATATGCAAAACATGTGCACCGAGCTGCCACGCGTATGCGACAGTCGAGGAATGTGGCTAGAACGTTTGCATTCAATTTACAGTCGAATCTCGTTCATTCGAAATAATTCACGCGGCGGCGCCTCCGACCGGCATTGCTCCGGCACCGCCAAAAATCACATTGCGATGCGTGCGATCGCACCAATTTTTTTCGCTCCAGTCGCAGCATGTGAAATGGCCTATAGAGTAAAAGCTTAGGAGAGACCCCTCAATGTCTCACGCGAACAAAAAAAAAATAAATAAAAAAAGCGGCGGAAATTTCACCCTCTCTCAAATGGCAAGGTCGCTGATTCTGCGTTGCGCCTGAACATTTGTGTACGTGCCGACGTCTCAACCACGCGTAGAAAATGGCAGTGAACCCTTCTTTCTCCTTTATGCTTTCTCTACTTTCTAGTCACGTGTTGACCTTGCACGCTGTGGCTACGGCGCAGAGGGAAGCAGCGGCGCTGTCCTAGGCCGGCCAACGAAACTGCCCACGCCGGCAAACGCCCGCTTCCCGATAACGGCAGAAAACGAAACTTTGGGGAGCTGGCGCCAGGCTGGCTGGAGCCGCGGCGCCTGCATGGCGGCGAGCGCGCACGGTGACAGTCGAAAGTGAAGGAGTTACGAGGGAGGGCGAGGGGAGCCACTGAAGTGGCAGAGTTGCCGAGGCGAAATCCGCTTCCCTGCTGCCCTCCTCCCTCACATTCCACGGTCTCCACGTGTGCCCTTCGCCGTGCCGTGCCGACGCCGCCTGCTCCCCGAAGTTTCGTTTACTGCCTTTATCGTGAAGCGAGCGTTGGCAGTTTCGTTGCCCTCGCTCGCTATGCGCGCCGTGATATTTCGCGACTCGCACTCAATATTCAGGTTTCAGCCTCACTGGCTGTTCGTTCGCACCATGTGCACTTCTCCACTTCGTCACTCTTCCTTCCTCGAGCACTTCTTGGGGCGCCCGTTTGAGGGGAGCGTTCGCCGTCTCCGCTGACTTCTGTACTCCCAGGCGGCCGCACTGTAACCAGTATTTCGTTTCCCGCAACTGCACTATAAGCGATACATGTATACATGGAGTGCTATGGGAAAATTAACGGGAGTCTGAAAAGACCGCACTATATCCGTTACTGCACTATAAGCGGTTACGTTATAAGTGTCTATACTGTAGAGAGATTTTTGTTTTTTTTGTCTCCTACTTGCAGTAAACCCTCATTACAATGAAATCGTTTTACTCGAATTATTGCTTTATTTGAAATTTCTCGCAGTCCCGACCAAAACGCATGCATTTTAAACTGGACTACTCGAGGCATACTAATAAGCCGCTCCGCTTGAGCGAATTAGCAAGGGGTGTGTTCGCACTCACGGAGGCGATCAGAGCCTTTTGCATCTAGCGAAGCTTTGCGTGCCAGATGACCAAACAACCCTCTCCGTCGTCAGCTACACCATAGTGCTGCCTGCACCTGTTTTGTTATCAGCGACTAGTGGTGCCACCATGGCGCCGTGACAACTAGCACCCCCCGCTCATGCCCCCTCTCCTTAAAGGGCCCGTCATCAGGCCACATAGCGAATTTTGGTTATATGCTGGAAGTTGTTACGTGCCCTCTAGGGAGGGTTCTACTGCAGGAATTTTTCAAATTGGTTCATTAATAGCAAAGATAAGAGTATTTCAGTGCCATGAAGCCATCATTTCAGGAGCCGAGCTTCACCGCCATCATAGACACTCTCTCCACTTGCCCTCGTTTAGCCTTCGCAAGTGAAATTTCTTCCCTGTGTTCTCTCATACCAGAGCTGGAGGATCGCATGACGCATGCACCACAAGCACCGCCTTCTTTTTTTTTTTTTTTTCTAAATTTTTTTGCAGCACGGCACATCTCCACCGACGATCTCGTGCATGAGCTGTTGCGTTTGTCTCATTTCACGCAGCGCACAATTTTGCGGGCTGTGCACGAGAACACTCGACTAGCCGTATACGTCAGTGCTACACGAGCACTGAGGCAGACGCAAGCGGATCACAGAGCATGATCGCGTGCTGGAACATGGTAGAAAATGACATAGTTTCGCTCTCTGCTAAAGGTGGTCTCTGCACAGCTAAAGGTGGTTGTAGTAATACTTGTCTTAGGAATCTATCTTTGTGCGTGTTGTTCTTCCTTTTCAGATGTATCTTACCAAGCTTATGGAACTGATTGTGAGTGAGTCAACCCCTGTGACAAGGGATCAAAAGGAGCTGACCGTGGAAGCTGTGTTGCAATTTTGGAGGATACCAGGCCTCATCACTGAGCTGTATCTCAACTATGACTGTGACCTTTTTTGCTCCAATTTGTTTGAAGATCTCACTAAAGTACTGTCAAAGGTCAGTGAATGATTTTATGCAGCCAAGTGTCTTTTTATCAGTACGCTAATTTGACATGTGGTGTTTTTGTTTATCTTTTCCGCATACTTTTTTCAGAATGCTTTTCCTGTGGCAGGCCTGCAGCCTATCCACCTCCTTTCACTAGATGCTTTGCTTGCTGTAATTGACAGCATAGAAACCCGGTGTCACTTTCGCATGTTGAGTGAAAGCCAGGCTGCTCGTGGTGGAGCGATGTCAGGTGAACGGAATTTTTCACTGTCATGCATTTTATGATGTGCATCTTCATTGTGCTGCATGCCTCTATTTATTTGCAAAATGTCATGTGAGCTCCAGAGTGTTCCAAATTGTGAATTTCGCTGCACCAACAACTGCTCCAAGTCATAACTTTGAAGTAGTATCACTGTATTATTGCTTAGTGTTGCACTGTGTGAAAATGCAATTTGGTCCTCCGACAGGGTTGCTGCTTGATGGTGATGGTGAGGGCTACCACTGTGAACAAACCGTGCCATTGGATCAGTGTCACGTAGCCCCCTTTGGGTACCAGCTGGGTCAGCAGTTGGTTCATGGTCAGGATGGGGCTTCTCAGAGTCCCACTTCTGGAATGAAGCCTAACTTTAGAAGCTCTGTCTTCATGCGACCAAATCGCAAGTCCATTTCTGAAAACATCCCATCTCATGAAGAGCTTATGGCCATCAAGCACAAGAAAAAGGTGTGCTTGCCTAACTGACCCATTGATGTGATCATATTATAAATTATACATGCTAAATGCATGCTACATAATTCAGGAGGGTTGCAAACTTTTGAGAGATGTGGTTTAAAAGAGAGTTCAACCTTTTGTTGTGCTTTAGCATTGTTGTGGGGTTTTCTCTGACAGAAAACTACTTGAAGTTGGGTATGAATCAAAAATATGAATAGCAGTTCGACATTATCTGAAGTCTTAAGTACGGACGTAAAAAAAAATGGTTGTGTACCCGGCACCTCGACTCAGAAACGAGGAAAGAACTTGGAGAAGGGCGTTTATAGAAATATGACATAGATTAGAGAACTGGCAGGCCAGCATGTATCACTTCATTATCACTTCATTGATAAAGCCAGCATGTATCACTTTATTACTGCCACTTCCAGAAACACAATGTTGTTTGTGCCACGCTGAACAGTCCTGTGACAATATACCCAGCAACAACTGCTAGCATTGAAGAATTTGATTTCACTTTCTTACTCAAATATGCTGTAATCGGCACATACATTTATCCAGAGGGTATTGAGAACTGTGAATGGTGTACCTGAATCCTCATAATTGCACCATAAATTTGATAGCTCCATTGTGTTGCAAATTCTTTTTTCACAGCTGTTATGCAGGGAAACACTTGCAGTGTGTGCATGTGGTCATCACAGTTTCGAAAGTTTTGCCGTTACACCTGCCCAACATGATTACTTAGAGACTGCCATTTAGCGATTCCTGTGCTACAAGGCCTACAGTATACTTATCACATGAACGTTGCGAACCTAACTCAATTCAGACATGAAATAAAGATCCAGGAATTCTACCTTTGTGTTTTTACAGATGTTTTCAACAAGTGTGTAGGGGAGGCTTCGTTAATTCTCTCTAAACTTTAAATGTGTTATTTTTGCACACTACAAATAGGTCAAACTGTATGTGCTGCAACATGCAGTTCGCTGCTTTGCTAACTTGAAAGTGGCGTTAGAAACTTTGTCACAGAGAACAAAAATAGACGCATGCGGCAGGTTGAAGAAATTTGTGTGCGGAATACCTTGCGATGTGACCTGTGTTGCTACAGCATATCCGCTCAGTATGCAGTGAAAATGTCAAAAGATTAAGTGTGACATTGGTAGAGGAAGTCGGTGATCTGCAGTCGAGTCTCATAAACAAAAGCAGTAAAATGCTAGTGTCCTGTAACTTGTGGCCTGATATAAAATCTGCTTATTGAATGCTTCCTGTTGTGTTCCTACAAAGGGGAAATGATGGAAGTCAGTCTGACAAAATGAAAATAGCATGGTCATCAGGAACAAACCTATTCAAGTCAAACCAACCTTGGCTTCTGGTCATATTTTCGTTGTATTTTGATGCCATATTTACCTCATCTGAGAAATACAAGGGCCGGTATTTTGTAGCGATGCGTTATGCTTTATTCTATGCTAGTCTTATCATCCACCGCTTACAGCCAGCTGATCCCGTTGATAACGTGAGCGGATCCTCGCTCTGACCACTGACCAAGCGCGAAAAGCGCGAAAAGGCATTAGCATCAGAAAGGCATCGCTACAAAATACTGGCCAAGGACAGGTGATACTGGTCAAGGGCAAAAAGAAAAGAAGGAGGAGGCGGGAGGGGGGGGGGGGGTACAGTGATGGTGGCACTTCTTGCATACCAACAAGGAAGTTACTTCTGGCTTTAGGGTCAGTGTGAAGAAGCTTTTGAATAAGTGCTTTTATGATATGTTATGGGCAGTCACACTGCACATGGTGACCATGTGCTGCTCAACCTTTCACACTTTCTTCAATATTGTTTTGCTCAGACCAACATTTGTTCCTTCAGTTATCCTAAACTTCTTGCACTGTGAAATGGAAGTACTAAACTGTCTCAGGCCTGTTCCCACGCTTCACAATGCTGCAGTTGCCTGAGCTTCAGGGACTGGTCATTGCATTGCTGTTTTAGAATGAATCAGTTGTGCCACCACTGGAACCGAGTTATGCAAATAGTATTTCATTTTTGTGTCTTTTAACATTTCAAGCACTAAATACAGAACTCATACCATATAGCACTGTTGATTACAAAATGTGCATTTAAAGGAAGCTAATAATGAAACCAAGAAAAGATAAAGGGAATTTATATTTTTTATTTAACTGTAGAATTAATTATGGATGAGGGTTAAATTAGCTATATATTTTTGATAAAGAAAAAGGGTAATGAAAGTGGAAAAGACAGTGTGTGCCACTGAGAGTAGCCAAACCCACAACCTTTGTATAATGAGCAATCTACATTCTTAGGTATTTATGTACATTTACCTTATTTGTAACGTAGCCTTGGATGTATTGGCCAGTGCCACTCACGGCCAAAGCAGTAAATGTGAACAGTCATAAACCTTAGCCATCATGTAGTATGTAAATTTACTAAGCGTGTGAAATTGAGTGCCCTTGCTTTCCTCACTCTTCTCTTTCAAGATGTACTGTTGTGATTGACAACTTATAGCAAGATGATTTGAATACAGCATATGAAAAGGAGCTGTTGTGATATAAACATGTAGCAGGTCGCTTTGAAACCACATTCTCAAATTGAGCTGATCAGGTTTGGAAATGTTTCTCAAAGGTGGTTCGTGTTATGATATCAAACAAAAATATTTTTTTGTGGCACTGGTCAGCATGTTACTGGCAATGCGTAATTGTATGGTTTTCATGTTATATTGAAGATGGAGTAAAAATGGTTTGATGGGGACTTTCGGGGGGGGGGGGGGGGGAAAGGCAGTGTGTTCCTTTACGTGATTGTTGGTCCCTATATTCGTATCAGTAGGGGGAAATAAGCAGTGTACGGCCATTACAACCTAAACTTGATATGTTAAACCAGTGGTTCTCAGCCATGGATGTGTCGGGGACCCCTTGTGGACCAGTGGAAGTGATGGGTGGGGGACCCCTTGCAGTGACGTGGGGGGGGGGTTATAAATTATCACAACATGCGGCATGAAACAGGTGTCTTTTATTGCTACCTGGCAAAGAATGGTCAAACAAAAGTGCCACGTCAATTCAATCTGGACAGCTTGTCAATACAGTACGTGGTGCGGTCACGCTTAATAAAGTTACATAGCTGCAGCCACATTCAACCTATTTCTGTATTTGCATTACATGTATGCAAGCCTGTAAAAAGCAAAAGCATGCTCGCATGCATATGTCGTAGAAAATTACCACCAAAGCTTTGCAACCTTAATGGAGAAGGGGAAACATTTATGCAGCCCCCAACCAGAATGTGTCAAGGCTTGCAGTAGCCATGCCCACCCCTTAAATTCTTCCTTCCTTCTTTCTTTTTTTTACAGAAGCTATTTATGGCTAGGCTTCCGTGCATTTTTCGTGCGCGTGTGCAAAAATGCGGGCCGATCTTGGTGATGTGCAGAAAGAGTCTAAGCGCAATGGCACATACCCCTGTGGACTCCGGCTGGTGGGCTCTAGGACCTGTAACGCGCCCTTGAACTACCCTTGTCACGAACAAGAGTAAAAACAGATACTATGATTGAATCTTAGCCCAAAAGGCCGACCCGTGTCGGTCATGTCTACGCACCGCCCTCTCTTTGTCGGCGTTCCAACTGCTTGCGTGCCTAGTTTCCTGCTGCTCTCCCGGGGCGGCGGCACAGTCGCGCGTGTATATAAGTCAAGATGCCATTCTCTATTTTGAATTTCACTTCTCTTTTCTTATCGTAATGGAGAGGCCGCGTGTATAGTGCGCACTCCCAGTGATGATTGCATTCTCGTCTCTGTTCCTGCCGTCGCTCTTTGTAGGTGTGTTGCTCCTCGGGAGTGCGGACCATACGCGGCCTCCCCATTCTGTGTCACCTCTGTTTTGTGTGCTAAACAACTTCGCTGGTCATCCACCTTCACAGAGTGGAATGGTTCATGATTTTTTTTCATTTCTTTCTTCTTTTTTTTTTTTTTTCTGCGGGCATGGGTTTCGCAGTTCCCCAGAAATGGCTTTGCGGACCCCCACTTGAGAACCACTGTGTTAAACTGTGCAGCTTTGTCCTTTCTCACTTCATGTTGAAATCGCTGTTGCCAATTACAGATTTACCTTGTGTTTATTCCGGTAAATTACATTTCTATTTCTCATACAATTTTATTGTTAGCCTACACCATAGGAAATGATTCAAGAAAACTCTCCAGAAACCGCTAAAAGAAGGTGTTGAATTCTTTAGTGTATTACATAATGTGTGCTAGTGATGTCATTGTCAAATTTGAACCACATTCTCTGCATGCTCTTTGTTAGTGTGACAATTAAGGATTCGGCAACATCCTCGCAGAATGTTTACTGTATTATTTTTGTTCTTCTGCTTTTCTTAACTAATAGCTTCTCGCATCGGGCACAGAGCACTTCAATGGCCGTCCCAGTAAGGGTATCGAGTTCCTCCAAGAGCATGGATTGCTTAGTGATCCCCTGGATCCCAATGAAGTAGCCTTATTCCTAAGGGACAACTCACAATTGGATAAGAAGAAAATTGGTGAATACATAGCCAACCGGAAAAACCTCAAGGTGCTTGATGCCTTTGTCAAGTGAGTAAACAGTGAAATTTCTATTTGTATCTCTGGTGCCCATATGTGTAGCATTCATTCATAAGAATGATGCATCGATTCCCTATGACTTTACTGCTGAGTGCCTTAGTGATGACAAAAGGAACACATATTGTCTCAATGTCGTCATGCTGTGTCATTGTTCTCATGAACAAAAATACACACGATGTTGAAATGATCTTGGCCTCATGCATCACTACACCATTGTAAGCCACCCGCCGTGGTTGCTCAGTGGCTATGGTGTTGAGCTGCTGATCACGAGGTCGCGGGATCGAATCCCGGCCATGGTGGCCGCATTTCGATGGGGGCAAAATGTGAAAAAACTCGTGTACTTAGATTTAGGTGCACGTTAAAGAACCCCAGGTGGTCGAAATTTCCGGAGTCCCCCACTACGGTGTGCCTCATAATCAGATCGTGGTTTTGGCATATAAAATCCCATAATTTAATTTTAATTTAGCCATTGTAAGCCAACAAAATGGCAGCCTTATTATGTCAGTGGGCCGTGATGATGATGATGATGACTCGTATGTGTGCATGCTGCCATCTGATAATGGCTGCGACCACTAGATGCAGTCTGTGTCGAAGCTTTGTTCTTTTTGCACTATTTTACTGCATGCACCAGTGCTCTTGATGCTGTAATTATTACTCATGTTTCCTTTGAGATATGTGCTTCCTGTCATATAGGCTTACTGAAATATTGGTGTCGTCGAGGATTGTTCTTGGAACTTGCAATGTAGTTTTTATGGCTGAAGCACAGAAATTTTGCATTAGCAAACTTCGTGATTAAGGATGTATTCTACAGAAAATATGATGTCATTATATGGAGCTTTGACCATATGACGTAGTGCGCGATAAAGTGATCAAGCTTTTGCGTGCTACGGGGTTCAAGTGAGTGTTGCACCTCCTCCTCTAACCCGGTCAGCCTGGTCGTGGCTGCACTGGCTGAGTGCATACGCAGCCCACATGCTGTACCGTGGAGGTAATCTTCGGCGGCTACTAAGGTAGGGTGAGTGGAGATGATTGGGGGTTTCCTGTGCGCTGTCTTTCCATGCGCTGCCTTCCCACGTGCCTAGTGTTACAGGTCGTGTAATCTAAAGTTTCAGAGATGCATTGAAGAGAGAGGCCGCACAAAGCTTTTGCTCCCCTCTGCCTGCGCTCTTCATTAGTCCAGCATTGTGACAGCGAGTGTTCGTGTGGTCATCGAGTGAGATCTGTTCATGTTTGCCAGTGCGCACGTGGCACCATGCTCGCTAATTTATGATGCAAGATGTTGTAGCGCGGGAATAGGGCGAGGAAGGGCAACCGCTTGTCTTTCGTTCTCCTTATTTCCGTGCTACAACACCTCACATCATGGAATACCAACTGGCCCAAACCCTTGTTTTTACTTTGTAATTTAATTAGTAGGCAAATATTTGCTGCAAGTTGTATGACTCAAAACTACAAACCTTACTTCGTGTAGTTGTGTGATACCGTATTTACTCGCATAATGGACGCACCCCCACTTTTCCAATCAAGAAGCGTGTTTTTTCTTTTCCTCGCATAATGAATGCACCCTGAACTTGCTGCCGTGAAGTAGGAGAGACACGATACGATTCGGTGTCTGATATGGCGTCCGGCGGGTACGATTGTATTGGACGCTGTATCAGACGCCAAATCGAACGCCGAATCGTACCGTGTGTCTCCTGCTTTTATTGCGATAGCAATTATATGGACACTCCAGGTGCATTTTTGGCGTCTGTGCCAATGATTGCGCCTCAATCTCCCAGATTCGAGGGAGGAAAGCGGGGAGGAAACGCGCCGTATTCTGTTGCACTCATGGCGCCGGGGAGAGGAAGGGGGGGTGGCGCAGCAACTGCGCATTGCACTGCCGCGCGCGCCTTATCTTGAAAGCAATCTGTGTCGGGGGCTGAGTCTAGTAGTGCGACGGCGGCTTATACCTTTGTGCATGCTCCGTTCTCACCGCTCAAGCATTTGCTATCGCAATCAGTGGTTCGCCTTTTGGGCGAAACTGCAACTTTTTTAGAGGTGGCCGCTGAAAAAAAATCGCTCAAGATTTTATTCTGCATATTGAACGCACCCCCAAACTTTGTGCATATTTTTCGGGGAAAAAAGTGCGTTCATTATGCCAGTAAATACAGTACTTTGCTATCGCTATCAATGCTTCGCCTTTTGGGCAAAATTACGACTTTTCTGCTTACCTGGGTGATACCCATGTTATTGTTTCTTTGCTGGGCCTGCAGGTCCTTCAACTTTGCGAATACAAGAATCGATGAAGCACTCAGAATGTATCTTGAGACATTCAGGCTGCCTGGGGAAGCACCACTCATATCCTTGCTGTTGGAGCATTTTGCAGAGCACTGGCATGTGAGTAGTATTTCAGACCAGATGCTTTTCTGCATCTGTTTGGCGCACACTGAGCTCTTGCATGGTTTAGCACAGGGAATCCAATCAGCCAAATTGTTGAATAAAATATGAAAGAGAAATTTCACCTGAACTGGAATTCTGACTTGAACTTTACCTGAACCAGTGTTTTTTGAAACTTCCCTGAACTGAAACGAAACCTGAATAAAAAATAAAAAGTGGTTACTGGGCTTGTAGGTTGACTCTAAAGTCTAAGACTATATCTACTGTTTATTTTACATTATATCAAATAAGAAAAGCTCTTACTTTCCACAATTGGCATGCCCCACTTGTAGCCTGTTATGATTATTTAGGCACGTTGTGTGAATGAGTAGAGACAGATGCTGAGCATGTGCCAAAAACTATGGGTAAGAGCTACTACAGACACCTTCAGTTTTCAACTCGACCATGCCAGCTGGATTCACTACTTGGTTTGAGCTGCACGGCTCTGCTAGTAAGTTGCTGGAACATAGGCTGCTAAGGAAAAACTGTTGTAAACACGTGAAGTATGCAACTGAAAGGTATGTGTAACAGAAGAAAGTTGTGTTCATAAAGGAAAAGCAGTAAGCCAGCCATGAGAGTGGCATGTTTTCTTGAAACCTTACTCTGATGCTGTGACTGCCTGTTCCAAGCAACCAAGGTCAGGCCAAGACACTTAATGCAGTCATTACCTTTGCAATACATCTGCTCACGTCGAAGTTGTTTCATTAGTTGCTAACGGTATACAGTGTAGACCGCTTATAACGTAAGTCGCCGGAGTCGCGAATATCCGCACTATAAGCGGTACTGCACTATAACCAAAGCAACAATTTTCAAGGCCCGCACATATGCAAAACATGTGCACCGAGCCACCACGCGTATGCGACAGTCGTGGAATGTGGCTAGAACGTTTGCATTCAATTTGCAGTCGAATCTCGTTAATTCAAACCAAATCACGCAGCGGCGACTTCGACCGGCATTGCTCCGGCACCGTCATAGAGTAAAAGCTTAGGAGAAGCCCCTCAATGTCGCGCACGAACAAAAAAAAAAAAAGAAAAGAAAAAAAAATGCGGCGGAAATTTCACCCTCTCTCAAATGGCAAGGTTGCCGATTGTGCGTTGCGCTGAAAGATGCGTGTACGTGCCGACGTCTCAGCCACACTACCGTAGCCACGCATAGAAAATGGCACTGAACCCTTCTTTCTCCTTTATGCTTCCTCTACTTTCTAGTCACGTGTTGACCTTGCGCGCTGCGGCTACGGTGCAAAGGGAAGCAGTGGCACTGTCCCAGGCCGGCCAACGAAACTGCCCACGCTGGCAAACGCCCGCTTCCCGATAACGGCAGAAAACGAAACTTCGGGGAGCTGGCGCCGGGCCGGCTGGAGCGGCGGCGCTGGGCGCGCGCGGTGACAGTCGAAAATAAGGGAGCTATGAGGGAGGGTGAGGGGAGCCACCGAAGCGGCGGGGTTGCCGAGGCGAAATCTGCTTCCCTGCCGCCCT
Organism: Dermacentor silvarum; assembly: GCF_013339745.2. NCBI lineage: Eukaryota > Metazoa > Arthropoda > Arachnida > Ixodida > Ixodidae > Dermacentor > Dermacentor silvarum. The sequence goes on along the minus strand of NC_051154.1, from coordinate 180,087,376 downwards.
CCTCCCTCACATTCCATGGTCTCCACGTGTGCCCTTTGCCGTGCCGTGCCAGCGCCGCCCGCTCCCCGAAGTTTCGTTTACTGCTGTTATCTTGAAGCGAGCGTTGGCGGGTGTTGGCAGTTTCGTCGCCCTCGCCCGTGATATTTCACGACTCACACTCAAGATTCTGGTTTCAGCCTCACTGGCTGTTCGTTCGCACCACGTGCCCTTCTCCTCCACTTCGTCTCTCTTCCTTCCTCGAGCACTCCTTGGGGCGCCCGTTTGAGGGGAGCGTTCGCCGTCTCCGCTGAATTCCGTACTCCCAGGCAGCCGCACTGTAACCGGTATTTCGTTTCCCAGCAACTGCACTTTAAGCGATACGTGTATACATGGAGTGCTATGGGAAAATTAACGGGAGTCTGAAAAGACCGCACTATATCCGGTCCTGCACTATAAGCGGTTACGTTATAAGTGGTCTATACTGTAGTAGTATTTTCAATGTTTTCTGGGCCACCAAATGGCGACGGGCAATTATTTCTTGAATTTTCAAGTCGTACCTTTCATTTGTGTTGAAAAACAAATATGATGTAAAGTGGCGACTTCAGTATAGACATTTGTTTCTCAACGCACAAAATAGCATTAACTTTGATGAGTTGCTCAAATGTTTTGATTTCAGCATTCTTACATCCAACATGCATTGCATTGACATCAAAGTCTTTCATCAATTTGCTTATAACAAGTATTGACCCTATGCTGATACAGACTGCGAAGGGTCAATAGTGTGCTGCAATTAAAGCAACCATATGGGAGGAGGAGGAATAAACTTTATTTAGAGAAATGAGCAGACGGTAAAATCGTCCGAGGTGGGCGGCGTCCCTAGTCCAGGATGCCGTGGGCCTGAGCCGATAGCTTTGCCCTGCTCACCAGGCGATGCTGGTCTTCAGGGCTTTAAAAATCAATCTTTTTATTGCGATAGTAACTATACAGACACTTAAGACATATTCACGCCGGCGTGCTGTCATGGCATCGACAGTGCATCCAGAGTTCCAAAATGCAGTCATTACCTTTGCCAAGTACATTTACAGTGACCAAGTACATTTAGCTAGGGCAAATTGTCATTTGGGACCCTGGATCCTGAGAGAAAAACTTGGTTGGAGTGTATTTGGCAGACACTCTGTAGTGATTAATGGTAGCTCACTGATAACCTTGGAGAAAAATATTGCCAACACTAATGTGTGGGTTTGAAACTTTAAAAAAGAAACTTGAAATGATTATGTGAGGAGGGCTATGGTAGTGCAGAGGTGAGTATACGAAGCTTCAAAGAGCAATGAAAGACAGCAGGCAGGAAGTGCCTCCAGCAGCTACTTAAGTGCAGGCCTTTGTTGCATTAAGTGTGCTGTGAAGTTTGATCCATGCTAATGAAAACACTCATGCAGATAGAAGTTTAGGTGACTAAAAGAGGAACTCCTTGTGCATAAAATAGCCGGACCAAACACCAGCACAAGCTAGCCAGTTTTTTGTGTTTGTGAAGGTATCATAAATGCTCATGTATTTGTTCTTGGCTCGTTTTTATTTTACCTGATGACTTTGAAAGCTAACTAGTACAAGTGTGATGTGATCGCGAGCTTAACACCACTAATGTAATGAGAGCAAATGATTTGTAACGTGGCTGTGTCCATCAATTTAGTACACAGCCTTTTATCATAGTGCAATAGCTGACCTTTTACCTTGATGTGTGCCCACACAGGTGTGCATCATGGTAACATTTTGCTCATTGTACTGCTGCACTGAGAGGTCAGGTGTGCATGCAGCAGGGCACTTGCATTTGTGCAACAAGGTGGTGTGGATGCATATAACTGTAGTGGATTGGCCTATTGTGCCTAAGTCTTTGGGTGGGCTATCTTACTTTAGCTGGACTCCTTTGTGTCATCTTCATCCACCTTTTAAAAGTGTTGAGTTGCACTCTCACACTTTACAGACCCATGAATCCTGCCATTGAGTTCCTGGCAGTTTCACAAATCTTATTCACCTGGTGGCCACCTTGCTGCAATTTGAGTCACTTGTGAAGTTGTGCTCGAGAGGGTGGTGTCTCATTATTTTCAGTCTATGCTTCTGAATATGATGCAAGGTGCTTTTTTAGTTTCACATTTGCAGTGGAAAATACCTTGCAATATATCGTTATGCAAGTATGCAATGTTTTTCTGGACAATATGTTTTGCTCTTCATTTTTATTATCTTTTTGAAATGTATCGGGGAGGTTCTGCTCATGTGCCAGGATGTGCCGAATGGGCCAGGACGTTAGTTCACCTTAAGAGGTCTTAAATTGTCTATGCTGTTTTGAGCTGCTTTCACATTTTCATGCACTTAGCACGCTTTAGTATTAATTGTCTGAAAACTTGAATTTTTTTTTAGTATTTTGTTTGTTCCTGACTGCATTGGAGATTTACATGGTCATTTTGCTTTTTCTTTTTTTTTGGTGGTGCTGCTGCCATCTGCAGAAGAGTATGAACGAACCGTTTGCCAACAGTGATGCTGCCTTTACATTGGCCTATGCTGTAATTATGTTGAACATGGACCAGCACAATCACAATGTCAAGAAGCAAAACATTCCCATGACTGTGGAGGTAACTAATACTCATTTACAGGTTTTCTTCTAACTTTTCATATTGATTTTTTGCCATGGCCCCAATTCGTCTTTCTTTATCACTCAGGACTTCAAGAAAAATCTAAATGGTGTCAATGGTGGCAATGACTTTGATAAAGACATGCTTGAAGAAGTATACAATGCAATCAAGTGAGTTGGCCCTCTCAATTTAGTCAAAAGTGCTGTATGATTGTGGAAAAAATAAAAATTTATACTTACTTTATTGCAGAAATGAAGAGATAGTGATGCCTGCAGAACAGACGGGACTAGTCAGAGAAAACTACCTCTGGAAAGTGAGTGATTCTCCTGCTTTCTGGCTTTTCATAGCTATACTGGTTTAGTGAGTTAATAGCATAGGTTTATATACTTTCAATAGGATTTGCAGAAACTGGCACCAATGCAGTAAAACCTTCTTATATCAAAGGCACTGAGATGGCAGCATAACATTATATTAGGAGCATACAACTTCGTATAAGCTATGTATAAGGCACCCCTCTTGCTTGCCTTAAATACGCTTTATATGCATTTCCTCCTTCATGCTCCATGCTCCCTTGTTCTTCCTTTACCTGACTGAAGAGAAATTGTGTGTAATTTTATGAGCATGTGATGTAGCATTGCAATATGCTGGCATTCTCCTCGGCCTCCTGTTACAGTTGTCTCCCAATAATTGGATGCCAATGGGGTATCCAAAATTAGTTTAAGTTATTCAAGGTATTGATTAAAGTACTTTTTAAAAAGGCATTTCGGGAGCACTTTAGGGGGGCGGGGGCTGATGAACGCTATCAAACTAAAATGTACAATGAAATTAACCAATGTTCAAATTATGAACTACCCCTACAGCTGTTATGCTAGTACATGATGTTGTCCTGTATTTTGCACTGTTTTTGTCCTATATTACTGACTGGTAAGCAAACTTAAACAGGCTGGGGTTGCTGTTGCTGTATAACATTTAGAGCCATGCTGTGATCTCATGAGTGGAGCAAGAAAACACAAGAAACTGCCCGCAAGCCACTTAGCTCTGCACGATGAACAAACTATTTCATCATTGCGCTTAAAATAAACGAGTCTATAACTTATGGACTTTGATGTGATTGAAGCCAGATTAGAGCTCTAACATGAATCATTTTTTTTCAATGGTTACCATTGCAATAAACGTTTTAGTGCACTTAATTTACCGTTCGCATTTATTTGTACACCATTCATGCCTTTATGAAGTTCATCTTTTCGTTATAGTTGTCTACTGTTCTTTGTGTCTTTTGTTGTCATTCTTTCTCCTGTATGTAATGCACCTAATTAACCTGCCATACGTGAAGATTTTTGGCCTTTTCATTCATTACAGATTGCCTTTATACAGTCAACTTTTGTTTGTTTGACCGCAAGGCTTGAAGCGTTTGAATTATCCAGAAGTGGGAAATGAATGAAGTGTTTAAAGAGGTTCTGCAACACCTTTCAGTGAAATGTGTGGAGTGTATCTGGTATTCAAGGACATTTCCTCATGCATTTATTTCCAACAAAATTTTTTACTAATTGCACCTTGCATGAGCACAGCTGTTGACAACCAAATGCTGCCCCTGCCATGACCTCATGGCCTTCCTCCTCTTCGTAATTTTAGTTGTGCTAGAAACTTTGCAGCCATGCCCACACAGAATGATGGCACTGCTTATGTGTGGCACCTAAAGAAATTGGGCCAGGCAACCATAGGTATACACAAAAAAAAGTGACAGATTTCATTTTCATGGAAAGAGCAGGCAGTCTTTGAGCAAAACTATAAGATCACTTCTGCATGTAGAGGAATAATATTTGTCTGCAATATTCATGACAGCATCAATTATTGACTAAGCAGATTTATTTACCATGTTAAAAAGTGCTGCAGTTCCCCTTTAACAAGCATGAAACCTTTAGGACCTTTTGAATGTGGTCAAATTATTCGCTGTACATGTGCATAGTATTGGTGGCATTTCATCCTCACTAAAGCTCACCTGTGCTCTACACGCAGGTGTTGTTGCGGAGGGGTGCAGGCAAAGCAGGCCACTTTATGCATGCACCTAATGGACTACTGGACCACGACCTCTTCACACTGGTTTGGGGCCCTACAGTGGCTGCGCTTGCCTCTGTGCTTGATCGAGCCCCCTGCGAATCACTTGTGCTACAGCGAGCCTTGGGTGGATACCGCAAGTGTGCCATGGTGGCTGCGCACTATGCCATGAGTGACGTGTTTGACAACCTTGTCATCTCTCTCTGCAAGTTCACTGCGCTGAGCACTGCTGAGGCAAGGGCCACTCCTTCCTTTATTCTGCCAGATAAGACATCCTTAGAGTAGGAGTCTGCCAATAGTAATTTTTTAGATTAAATTGAATATGAATCGACTAGTATTGTAAGAATACTTTTCAAATAGTTTTTGAATGATTAACAGACCTTTCCACCATTAACCCTTTCAATGCCACTGACGTACGGGTAAATTCTCCACTCTCTCCAGTCAGATGTGCGCAGTAATACAAAGTTTGCGAGCTCTGAGGTAGTTCCACCATCTGTTGTACATTTCTACAAGCATATTTTCTCATCTCTCTGGGTTTTCTCAGTCTGGGCTTTTTTTAGTGCACTGTGGAACGTGCCCCTTCGTGGGCGTGGTTGCTCCATGCCTAGCACACATCCGCCGATCGAAGGGGTGGCTGCCAGTCTTTGTGCATTGCTACCGCGGCGGTTTTCCATTCAAATATTCGCTTCGTAGTGCAAGGACCACTCTTGTGTGCTTATGCCATCGGTCATACCTTTATACAGTAGAATCTCGATGATACGAATCTCACGGGGTCACGAAAAATATTCGTAGTAGCCGAAATTCGTATCATCGAAACACAATTAAAACTAGCTCAATTAAGGGGGGATGCGGGGATCAGATCGCGAAAACGATTTTTGAAAACCACGCGTATTCGTCAGTGCATAGGGCGAGAAAACAGCTTTAAATCGCGCAAAATCACCGCAGTTCACGAAGACATCTCGTATTTCCCGCCACCGAGCGCCGCCATCTTGGTATCATTCGAAAGCACAAAGTTTCGCCGTTCCACTTCTCAATTCGTCCGTCGTCGCCATCTTGTAACAAATGCACAAAACAAAATAAGCGCGGTGTCCGCGATAGGTAGTCACAAGGGCCCTCCGATGAAAGCGGGCCTCCGATTGGCTGCCGTGCTGAAAGGCGTCTCTCCATTGGTTGCTGCTGTGGCAGGGGCAAGATGGCAACCGCAGTTGTCTGCTTCGTAAACCACGCCGGCGTCTTCACTTGACGCACAGAATTCAGATTACCGAGAGCTCCCAGGTTAGTGATGGATCATCGCTCGTTGAAGAAATTTTGGACGAAGCACGCCTTCAGAATATGGAAGCGCAAGCCTCCTACGGCAAGAAAAATACGACGATTAGAAGCGGAGGAGCACCGGATTGAACGTGCCGCGCTACCTTGCACCGTGGATTACATGCCGCGCTATCTTGCACTGTGCGACTCCAGCAGCGAAACCGACAATCGCCTTGTGCCATCGGGACCGATGACGCAGTCGACAGAAGATGCTCGAACAGAGGCTCCCGCGCCTCGGCGTACGGCCGCGTGAATCAGCCGAGATCGTATCTCGGTAGACATAGCTCGCTGCGACTAGGCAAAATGGTGCAAACACAAAGAATGCGGCCCGAAGCACAGCAGCCACTCCGTCCGATGACATGCGGAAAAGGAGAAAAAGCACAAAAGCAACAAAAGCGCCACCGCTTCTAACTCTTCGCGCCCAGTTGCGGCCTCCGCGCTGTCTGGACCCGCGTCTGCACCAAAAAAGAAAGGAAGAAAGCGCGTGACTGCGCGCTGTTCTCTTTCGCGGCCGTCAGTGGGGCGGCGTTTATTCGTATCAACCGACACGGGTCAAAAATCGATTCGTAACAACCGTTTTCTAGCACGTAGCAAAGTAATGGGACTCGGCCGGGACCACATAAAAATTCATATCATCCGGAAATTCGTATTAGCCATGATCGTGACCGTGACCCTGACATGGCGGCACTATCATGGAAACGTGCACATCAGAATGAAACTAGATCGGAGGTAGAAAATGAAAATAGGGATCTGAGGACCACACTAAGAGTGCATTTGCCATTATCCCTGCCATTTTTTCTGTTCTCAATAACCAAAAATAAACTTTTGTGTTCATTTTATAATAACCATGAAAAAACCAGGCACTGAAAGGGTTAATATAAGAAATGCTTAGATTTTGTATGCACAATGTTAGGGAATTTGTTATTACACTGCCATTATGAAGGATATTTTTTTTAAAGCATATATGGAGCATTACAAGCAAGACAAGATGGAGATGTGAAGGGATCAACAGTAAGTGAACTAGGGAAGCTTCAGCTGGGAGCCAACGTTTTGACAAGGAGACATGTCTTTGTCAGGGCAACAAGGGCTTTTCTTGGCAGCATTTACATAAATAAAGCAGAACAAATATGCTGTTTGTTCACATACTGGGGCCTCTCCATAGCATATGTAGTTATGAATTATCAGACTGAAGTTCAGAAAAATCAGTCTTGTGAGTCCATTAGCATCTCTGTATACCGTTTAGATTGGTAATGCGAGTCGCCGGCAGTAACAGCGGAGCAAGAAATGAACTTTTTCTGTGATTGGAATGATGGCAGAAAATACCGTATAGGACTTCTGTAAGTGCTGCGTGTAAGGGCTTACACGGGTTAGACCCATGCAAAGGTCGCACCCCCAACTTTTTAGCCAAAAATTTGGAAAAAAAAATTTCCAATAGAGAAGCAATCGCGTTCAGTGCCCCGATGCCTCGTGCGGGCATCAGCGAATTTTTGCGCGCTGCGTACTTCAACTTGCCGCTGCTAGACGGGGAGAGCTGCACGTTGACCTCTGATGCAATGGTACATCCGGGGATCAGGGGTGTGCACAAGTCGCTGGCTGCGCTGGCCCCATTTTGACCGAAAGGTTCGATTTCGTTTAAGGGCCGCACCTTATCAAAACTGAAAAAAAGTGCAGCTCTTCACTAGTCTATACGGTAGTGCTGCTACTATTATATATCACATAATTTTGCAGTGAAGTGTGCTCAGACTTAATCTGAAGAGAAGACAGAGATGTAGCATCCATAAAGAGTACCAAATAATACCTACTGTCAAATGTCATGACTGAGAGTCAAATTCTGGTGCAGATAATCGCGGTAAACTGCAATGGGCTGGCTCCCTGAGCGACACTGAATATTTTATGTAACTTGTTACTTCTAATGATTTATGTCCACTATGGTAGGGATGAAAGTTGTAGCATTTCTGATTCAGTTTTATGTTTAATCATGCAAAATTGATGATGTGAAGTATTCAAAAACTGTTGGAAAGGTATTCGAACTTGCGAATAATGAATATTCAGTTCAAAGAGTGAGTTAAATAAGGCAAAATTCGATTATTATTAGAAGGTTTAGAATATTCGCATACCCCTACCTTAGAGGCATTTGGCGAATGGAGTTAATAGTAGTTAGTATTTTAATCTCACTGTCTTTCTACAAGTCTTTACTTGAGAAGGAAGTTTTTTAAGGAAGCATGCCGGAATGTCTCACTCATTATAGAAGAGTTATCATTGCTGGTCAGTTTGAAACTGGATGAGGCTGGGGTTGCTGTTGCTGTATAACTTTTACTGCCATGCTATGATCTCATGAGTTTAGCATGTCCGGTATTTGGGTAAACGCAAGCGCAAGCAAACTGGGCCTTGGCGTTTATGGGATGAGCGGAGGTGTAAACGCCAATGGCCTGCAACGTGCAGCCACCTGGTGGCACAGAGTATCTACGCTAAAGCTCCTTCATCACAGCGATAGTAGTATGGAGGGGCTTTAGTTTATGCCTCCGCCCATCCGTCAAAACACCCAGCTCACCTGTGGTAGAGTGTACTAGATAGGGGGAGTGGGTCCAGCGGGGGGCTCCCCGCTGAGGCTTTTTTATTGAAAAGTTGGTGGCGCCACCGTTGCCTTCATCTGAATGTGTGACCCCACGTGCCGGATGGACACTTGTCGCGTCATAGACCCTACCGCTGCTGCATGGAGCTTTGACAGGCGTCTCACTCTGCTGCATCTAGTTTTGATACTCGGTGGCGGAAACAATGATTTTATTCCCCACTGAGCTGTAGTCAATAAAATGGAGGAAGAGCGATGGAAAGAATGCAAACAATGCAAACAACGCAACAACAATGGTGCGTCGAGCAGATGACAGCTGCTCAGCCCATGAGCTCGCCTCAGCCAATGGGCGTGCCGAAACAGCCAGAGCTCCAGGATAAGGCGACGGCAGCGCTGTCGCAATTTCAGTGTTTTTTGCATCACCCTTGGTGCTTGCCAAGGCGGACCCACTTCCCCATTCTAGTACACTCTACCTGTGGTTATTGGAATACCGGACATGCTCGGCGCTGTGACAGAATGCTCGCAATGCATGCTGCTTGGATAGCTCTCGCTTAAGATCGACGGCCAGGCGGCTTGTGGAGAGGTTGGAGAGGCTTTGCGCGCTGGCTCCAAGACAACCGGAAGTAGACGACGCGACATCTCATCATGACGCAGAGTCAGTGAAGGCGGAACATAGCCCCGATCACTCGAGGAGAAAAAGCATGGCTATGGAGGAGGGTAACTTGTAATCGTCTGTAGCTCTCTTAATATGAGACGCTTCACTTAAATGGTGGCACGAATGTTTTACTGTAGCTGTACCCTACGCGTCTACAAGATTTGTCCAAAATTGTTTTTTGCATCACCCTTGGCGCTTGCCAAGGCGGACCCACTTCCCCATTCTAGTACACTCTACCTGTGGTTATTGGAATACCGGACATGCTCGGCGCTGTGACAGAATGCTCGCAATGCACGCTGCTTGGATAGCTCTCGCTTAAGATCGACGGCCAGGCGGCTTGTGGAGAGGTTGGAGAGGCTTTGCGCTGGCTCCAAGACAACTGGAAGTAGACGACGCGACATCTCATCATGACGCAGAGCCAGTGAAGGCGGAACATAGCCCCGATCACTCGAGGAGAAAAAGCATGGCTATGGAGGAGGGTAACTTGTAATCGTCTGTAGCTCTCTTAATATGAGACGCTTCACTTAAATGGTGGCACGAATGTTTTACTGTAGCTGTACCCTACGCGTCTACAAGATTTGTCCAAACCGTTTCAGGGACCCTTTAACAAAATTCAGGCAGTTTAATTTAGAGGGAAGCCTTATAGCCTTATATAGCCTTATAGCCTTATAGTCTTTATAGCCTTATAGCCTTATTTTGTATTCAAAGTTATCCTTCATGGCACATATATAGCTTTGGAATATAATACCCAAACAATGATTTATGTTATGTGGGCCAGCTTCTTTAGTTACCAAAGTTTTGTATGGGAAGCAGCTGTTACTAATCTTCAATGTGCAAGCATTTTCAGTGATTTAGCATATGCTGTTTGTCCTAGTCAAGCCTTCAGCACCAGTGCAAAAAGCTTGCTCTAGGCACCTTTGGTGCAAGAGATAGCAATGCTTGGGGAATAGCTTGCTTTGGCTGATGAACAGTTCACTGTGGTAATGAACCAAATCCTTCAATTCAGGAAGTGCAGCCTGCATTATTTTACTGTCAAGCCATGTAAAGAGTAATCATTAAGAGTCATTGTACAAGTAGAGTGGGTAGTGAGAGAGACCTGAGGTTGTATTTGTAAGGATTGTTTTAGTCCTATTCCTTTAATTCTCTAACATCCGGCTTGCTAAGTGGCTGATCCTGCCGATAGTGGGGGTGTGGCTTTGGGCAAGCTAGCGATGAAGGTAAAGAATGTAAAATGATAAGAATCATTGCAAAATACGGGCCCTTTAGGTAAATGGGCTGGCATAGTGGATATATATATATATATAATGCTGACTTAGCAGGCATGAATGCAGTGGAGGTCAGACAGCTGTAGAGTTGAGGTATGGCAAAAAAAAAAAAAAAAAAAAACTTTGAAGCATTAATTTTGTTGCTGTCATGACTGAGCAGTACTGGCAAGACTGAGCAGTACTGCCAAGACTGAGCAGTACTGGCAAGTGTGATGTTCTGGTCTAGCTGATATAGACTGTGCTGACCCAGTTATGGATTTTTTTCCCCCCATCTTGAGCGTGTGCTTTTTGGGATGCAGAGCCCTGAGACAGTGCCTGGGGTGCTGGGAAACAGTCAGAAAGCACAGCTGGTTGCTAAGATGGTATTTGGGCTGGCCCAGAGACATGGCCACATTCTCCGTGATGGCTGGAAGAACCTTGTTGACTGTCTGCTGCAACTGTACAAAGCCAAGCTGCTGCCTCAAGCACTAGTCACTGTAAGTGTCATCTGCCAGGATTTCTACTGGTGCTGTTCCATTTACATTAGACAAACAGTTGTCATGTTGGTACATTGGGGCTGTTATATTTTCAGTCTTAATGCTTCTTTAGTTGAAATGTATGTATTTTATTGTTGTGCACACATTACTTGGAAACGGTTCAAATTATATAAAGCTTTGTATAAACACCTTGTCATGGTATTTGCATTTTATAGGTTCTTTTTTTTTTGTCTGGCTACATATGTCAAATTTTACACTCTAGACAACAGTGAAAAACTTCAAACAATGAGGAAACTTCCCAGTCAAGGGTGTACACTGCCGTGCTTACTTTTGTATTCAAAGTTATCTTTGTTTTTATTTGTAGTGGATAGGTTTTAGCAAATATATATATACACATATATATAGACAATAGTTTATGTTATAGTGCTTACTACAGCAGTAGGGCATGTTTAGGAGAGTATTGTGATACTGGTAGTGAGGATCCTGAAGTTGTCTCCTATTAGGCAGAGGACTTTGTGGACCCCTCCGGAGAAGTTTCTTTGGTTCGTGCTGAAGAAGGCCAAAATACTGGGCTAAGTCAACAGCAGCAGAACATCTTCAGCTCGTTTTACTTGTACCTGACTGAAAGGTGAGCCTATTTTCATTTGGTGACTGTATCCCAAGAGCGTGCATGCAAATGGAAGGTTACTAGCCCTATATACAGTCGAATCTCGTTCATTCGAACATGCTTAATTCGAACTTCCGGTTTATTTGAACTGACGCTGTAGTCCCGTCAAAGTTATGTGTATTCCAATGGGCGAAAACGCCCGGTATTGCGACAGTTAATTCGAACATACCGCGCACCGACCATGCTCTCTGCAGCGCGCCAAATCACGTGGCGGGGCCTCCGACCGGCATTGCTCCGACACCGCCATAGAGCAAAAGCTTAGGTGAGACCCCTCAACGTCGCGTGGAGAAAAAAAAAGGGGGGACTCGTCGTTGGCGATATTGGTACAAACTGGTGTGATGAGTACAGCTCGGGGTTGGCAGCTAAAGGGTTCAGTCGGTGTGATCTGCATGCTGTAACCTATAATGTATCTTTGGTTGATGAAAGTGACTTTTTAGCTTCATTGCTGGGGGTTTTCATAAAAAAATATTATTAGAACTGTACATGAAGTGGCCTGCAGAACTTGAGTGTTAGAATTTCAGAAAAAATTTCTCGCTACGTTTGGCGAGTTGCAAGCAATGCCTCCCCCACCCCCTTCTTTTCTTTTCTTTTTTGAGGAAAAATGAATTCTGGGAAATTTGGTTCAGATAAAAGTTGTGTGCCCTATAATTTAGCAAAGGGAAAGCAGTTTGTAGTGTGCAGTTTCCCCAGTGTGTAGTACTTAGCTAGAAATGCAGGAAAGTATCAATTTTGCTGCACTACTCACTCTACAGAATGCTGGGCCGGTATAATATAAAACTATTCCAATTTGTTTTTATTCCAAATCGGTCATTAGCCCTCTGTGATGGGTCAAAACGACTCCAGCTCTGCCCATATTGGCGGCCGTCATGCCCATATGGGCAGACCTGAAGCCGTTTTGACCTATCACGGAGGGCTAATGGCTGATTTGGAATAAAAACAGATTTGAGTAGTTTCATGTTATACTGGCCCTGCACTGTAGACCCAGCTGCATTCATTGAATAAGGATGTTGCCATGCAGGAATGCTGCACTCTGGACCGAGCTACATTCATTGTATACATACTTAAAGAATGTTGCAATGCAGTGCAGTTGACCAAATGCATTGTAGGTCCATGAGCCTGAAGCAGATTTGTGGTGCCCTTTTTTCTAACTGAAATGGCTACATTGTGGCATATATTTAGGGTTGTTCGTTTTGGAGTAAAACCTGATTTTGCCCGATTTTTACACCGCGAACATGTTTCAGGAGAATCGGGTTAAGCCTGATTTCTCCCCGAACTCCAAAACCACATATGACCCCCCCCCCCCCCCTCTTTTTTTTTAATGCTGTATGGAGTTTGCGTTGCACACGCGCTAACTCCAATAACACTAACACTAACTAAGCAAGCCCCAATAACACAGCTGTCGAACTCATTGAGTATTGGCATGACTACCGTTCGCTACCCCAGGCTGCCAAATGCTGCACTGACATTGTTGCACCTAGCTAATGGAAGCTGTGATGTCGAGAGAACTTTCTCTCAGCTGAAATACTTTCAAAGATCAGACAGGTCTCGGATGGAGACTGACATGTTGCGCATGCAGATGATAGTGTATGTTAACAAGAATGTGTAAAAAATTGATGATCAGCTTTTCGTGAATAAAATGTTTCATTTCCTAAAAGTTATCGATCTTTACTGTCATTAATACTTATTAATTTCCAAACGCCAAACTTAGGAGTATTTGCTAGAAAACCCTGATGTCCCCCCGATTCCCAAATTTACATTTGTAAATTTAACCCGCAAAACCCCGAATTTCGGAATTGTTCCTCAAAAAACCCAATTTCTTCCCGATTATCTCCTTGAAAAATAGCACCCGATCTTTACCCCTTGAATTTAAAAAAAATATAAAACCCGAAAACAAACAACCCTACATATATGTGGGCTTGCAATTACAAAACTGCTCTTACATGTGCATTGTCTGCGATTGGCGATCGTTGTGGTGCTCAGCTCACTATCACTTCAATCAATAACATGTGTGGCGGGCACCTGAACTTCAAGCCAAGGCAGAAACAAGCTTGCCTAAGAGAACTTTTGTGAATGTGGACCTTTTTTCTTTCCTTACTCATTTTATTTTAGCAGCTCAGACTCTGTTTTTCACAGGAACTCTAACAAATTTTACTTCACTTCATTCTCATTATTTGTTAGTTTAATATATTGATAACGAACAGCATCATAATAAAGGATTTGTAATTGGGATGGTAGTACACTAACCTCGATGTAGGTATGTAGGAATGACCATTTTTAGTAGGATTGAGCACATGGGACTGTGTGCTAATTGCTTTCATTGTCATTGCAGCTGAAAGGCAGCAAACTTTTAGTAAAATAATTGCCGTGGTTCATGCTTTTTGTACCAGGTTTAGTGCTCTATGCAGTTGTTAAATAGGCATCAGTATGCTGATGGTTCTTTGTTGTCACTTGTAAAGCTGTCAATGAATGGGGATACAGTCATATTGTCCCTGTTTTGCAGCAGCCAGCGTGGACCAAACCCAGAGGATGTGCGTGCACGAGAGGCTGCCCTTACATGTGTGGCCAACTGCCAGCCAGAACTCTTGGTGTCTGAATCCAAGTTTCTTCGAGAGGATGCTTTACAAGAACTGGTCAAGGTAGGCATTTTATTTAATAACTTTAGAAAGCAGTAGGATGAGAAAGGTTCTTTGAAGTGATACCCTGAGCGACTCATCAGTAATGTGAATTTTAATCAATCTCACAAAAAAAAAAAATTTTTTCCCGAACACCCATTTAAGGGCTTCATTGTCACTGCTGAGCATTAACCCTTTAAAGACAAGACATAAAAATACCCAAAGGAAATGTTTATTTTTCGTTGAAATGTGCAAAATACACCGGGAATAGGGATATTCAACAAAAAGAACAAAATGTTTTGCCGAAATTTCTTCAGCCATAGTTGGGCAACACCATGCAGAACACTGGAACCGAGCTTCTTTCTAAGCGTCCTATGGCTTCCTGTGGAACTTGCAAAGGCAGTTCTGGTCAAGTGTCAAACACAAAAGGTGTGGAAGCCAAACTAACTGTGCATTGAGGGAGGCACACATGATAAACTGCAGTGATCAAAATTTTTAATGTTATTTACGTGTGGTTCATTCCATTGTACAAAAAGACTCTCCTTGTAACATTAAATAACAGCACATAACCACCAAAGAAAAGAGCTAACAGATACAGATAAAGATTGTAAGAGGGCTCTGAAGTTTTTTAGTCGCACGAGCATCGAGTGACACTCTTGTTTCTTGCGCAGCACTTCCGGTTTCCCTCCTGAGACGACAGGGGACGAAATTCAAAATAAATTAGAAAAAATAGAAAAAAAAATGGTACAGTACAAGATTCATAGGTTTCATTGTAGATATGATATCAAAGCATAAGTTTAGTTACAAGTTGAGATTCTGAAGTGTCTGGCATAATTATAATGAATTAACTTTCGGTTCACCTCCTGAGATGACAGGGGACGAAATTCAAAATAAATTAGAAAAAATAGAAAAAAAAATACTACAGTACAAAGTTCATGGGTTTCATTATAGATATGATATCAGATCATACATTTAGTTGCAAGTTGAGATACTGAATTGTGTGGAATAATTAGAATTAACTAGAAATCACTGATTACCAGGGCCGAAATTCAAAATACTAAATCAGAAAAAATAGAAAAAAAATTGTACAGTACAAAATTCATGGGTTTCATTATAGATATGATATTAGAGCATAAGTTTAGTTACAAGTTGAGTTACTGAAGTGTCCGGAATAATTAGAATTAATTAGAAATCACTGATTACCGCACACCAAAGCAGAGAATCGTAGACTTTAGAGACCTGCCACGTGAGCATGACTTCGGCGAAATTCCTGGAAACCCGGAAGTAAAAAGCAGAAGTAATGACATCACTAATTCCGTCACACACAAGAAGGTGTCATGATATTTAACCGGCTAATTAACGGAAAACAGTTGCCTGTCATAGACCGAACATCTGCCTAGCAGAGCGGATGTGACATCATTCCCTCCTCTCTCGCCATCGGTAGTGGTAACTAACTGCTGCATAACCTAAAGAAAGTAAGAAGGGTAAGAAGGAGCGTCCCCTGTTTTTCTCGTTCTCCCACATATGTTAACCTCTTGCTACATCCTGCAGGGATCACGTGACATGCATTGTTTTTCGACATCGTAAGTGCATCTGCATAACTTGCGTAGTCGGTTGTAAGGTCGTCTTGCCTTTTTGAGAAAGGTTGACAGATTATAAGTTTTCTACTCTGGTGCAGCTGGTTGTGTGATGTGCCATGTGTACTGTAACAAAAAAATTGTTATATATAGCATTTTACTGCAGAATTTGGTTACATTTATCATTTGCAACAGGGATACTATTTCCTTAACACTTCAGTATTGTTGTAAGTGGATTTGACTACCTCCCTTCAATTTAAGCACTTACAATGGTTCCACATTTTTGCTCCCTCTTCTATTTTCACTTAGGCACTGATATATACCTGCCATGGTCCAGAGAGCCATTCGTCCATGTCCGGTGGCTATGATGAGCATTCAACAGTGTTTCTGTTGGAGCTACTAATCAAGGTTGTGCTGCAAAACAAGTGTGTACTCTCCAAAACTATTGTATATTCGTGCACTGAGTTTAGGAAGGCCTTGCATGTCTGAAAACTAGCACTTTGTTTCAGTAGTACCTTTGGTATTTACTGGTCCCCCCAAGCATATTAGTTGTGATCATTATGAAATAAAAATCGATGATCTGAAAGCTGGTTTCTTGAACATCTGATTCATTGTAAAAGAAACTTGCGTGTTACTTCAGTGATATGCTGCAAAGTTGCCTCTGTTAAGTTATTAGTTCTATACCTAATGCATACTGCTGCTTTCAAGGATATGTCAACTTCAGCCATTTTTCTTACTGAACCAGTAGTTCGCTATTGCATGTGGGTTATGGTTTTTTTAGTTTGTGTATGCACAATATTTGCTGTGTTTGTTTTTGTGGCATTGATGACAAGATATAAATGTTTTTCTTCAGTTTGCATTCTGCACATCTAACTGTGCATGTTGGCTGTCAATTAAGGACAATACAATACATATGTGCCAGATAATTTTTTTTATAGATTTTCATTCACATAAATATTTTGGGGTAAAAGTAGCATAACTTATCTTATAGTCTGACCTGCCATGGTGGCGTAGTGGCTTTGATGTTGCGCTGCTAAGCCTAAGGGCGCGGGATCGAATCCCGGCCGCGGTGGCCGCATTTCAATAGAGGTGAAATGCAAAAACGGCCTTGTACTGTGCATTGGGTGCATGTTAAAGAACCCCATGCGTTCACTATTAACCCGGAGTGCTATTAACTCTATGGCGTGCCTAATAATCATATTGGGGTTTTAACATGTAAAACCCCAGAATTTAATTTTAATGTTATAGTCTGTACATAACATGTAACACAAGACCTGAGAAAATTCACACCGTAGCTGGTAGTGCATTTGAACTGAATCGATGCTTGAGAAAGTTGGTGTACATGCCATACAACAATTGACTTTTTGCAACTAGAAGCTGAACTACAGTAAAACCTCGTTAATACGTACCTGCTTAATAAGTAATTCCAGTTTAAATATAGTCGCGATGAATCCCCCACCCTGTCGCCATTGAACGTAATGTATTGGCCGACCGCTTAAGCTGTTGTCAATTAACGCAGGCAAAACGGTTAGCGTGTAGTATTTACGTAATCTTTCGGCACGTACAAGTGTGAAATCTGCATAATGTCGTGCGCACAGACCATAGATAGCGAAATTGTGGTGCACGGACCTTTCCTGGACTGCTGGCGCCACCGATAGTGACGTCAAAACATGGTAGCCATGACGTGTTCTGGATGAGTGGAAGCTTACTGCAAACCCCAATTTCTTTTAGCTCTAGAATGAGGCACTCACTAGATATACTAGCAGGTGCTGTGGCCACATTGCCTTCTACAAATTGAGTAAGCAGTGAGGAGTTCTAGTCATTGCACTCACACCACCAGTAAGCGGTTATGCTTTTAGTCCAAGATTTTCATGTCAGTACCTTTCGAATGCTGATTTTGCCTGTGGCAAATCTCGAGAAGCTTGAGATCAAAGACACTGTCGAGATTTCGTGTCAGCGCTAATGTGGACGGAACCATGTGCAAGAAGTGAATAATGAGTTCACTACTCTGTGCGTCTCTAAAATGTCTTTGGCAGCCCGAAACTAGCCTATCCTCCTTGTGTCATTGTACAGTTTTGAGACCAACATACGAGGCTCTGCTATATTAACATAACTGATAGTTCAGGACTACCCCAAATTTGTGAAAGGACGATCTTATGTCCATTGCATATGACTGCAGATCACGGTCAATAATTTGTAAACTTTTGTATCACAGCTTTGATTTTTATGTTTAGCACATCATGACATTTGGTTTACTTGCTAGGGCATTTCTGTAACACTGGTCTGTGTTTTTTTTTTTTTTTGTGGTTGGCATTCTTTTTTTTTTTTTTCCCTTATTGGCATGCCATATCAAGATTTCCAGAATTTTTATCATTCACTCTTTTTTAATTTCAGGAGTTGAAAGTTGCTTTCATTACTTCCACCAAGGCAAATTTCTCTGATGCAGTTGTCTTTACCACACCTAAAGATTGTGTTTAGCCTTGTTGCGAGCACCATTGTGTGTGGGTGTTATGGAAAGCCACTGAATGTGCTTACTAGATTGTGCGTGAAGGTGGGAGGTATGGAGGCATTGTGTGCAGCATTCTTCTATGTGCCTATCTGCAGGGATCGTGTGGGGCCCATCTGGACTGCCGTGCGGGACCACCTGTACACGCTGGTCATGGGTGCAAGTGCCAGCGACTACCGGTTCCTGCTTGAGCGTGCAGTCGTCGGCATCTTGCGCTTGGCCATCAGGCTCATTCGTCGTGAGGAAATGACCTCTCAGGCAAGCAGGAGTCCCCCTTTCACTGTAGTGCATGGCGATTACCAGGATGCTACAGACAAGCTCCATGCTTGCAAACAAAGGGTGTCCTACAACACAGGGTATAGCTTAGTTATGTAGGTAAAAAAGTCGCAGTTTTGCCCGAAAGGCGAAGCATCGATTGCGATAGCAAATTAGTAGATAGCTATACAAATAAGGATATTAGTTTTATCGGCCGTATAAACTTAAGCATTCGCTTACTAACTAAATTAATGAGCACGGTGTCATGCATGCACAGGTAAACATGAACACATCTCGCTCGATAACCGCGGAAACTTGCTGCCAAAACGCTACGAAGTGCAACAGCAGCAGCAAGTGAATTGATCTTCGTGCTGTCTCGCACTTCAATGCAACTAAATGTCGAAAGCACAGCGCATACGAAGCTTTGCATTGCACATCCCAGATCGATTTAAAGATGAGGCCCGTGTGGGCGCGCACTTTGTGCATGTCGCAGATCGCTGTCAAGATACAGCCCCCGCGCTGGCGCGCTGTCAGCAGCAGCTGCCGCCAGAGTACAACCCCCCCCCCCCCCTCCCTCACCTCCCCCCTGTGCCTCGTGCGCGACAGAAGTTGGCGTGCTTCCACCCGGCTTCCTTCCTCACGCGCGCGAAATTGAGCCGCGATCGTCGGCTGGCAAGCTTTCACTCGCACACGCAGTGTACGACACACGGCGACGATGTTATCGTGTTTGAACTTTATACGGAATACCACGGTGATGGCTACGATGACGGTGATGGCAGAAATGCGCTTGCAATGGGTATATAATTGCTATCGCAATAGAAGTGTAGATGTGTGCACTGACTGCTGTTTATCTACTATGCACCTCTTTGAATGATTATATTTGTCAGAAAACATGAAAGCCTCTCAGAAGGTGTTCATCTTGTGCCTCACAATTAAATCTCATATCTGTGGAATTCGTCAGAATTGCATTCACAAGCTGATCCAGAAGCATATAGTGATGGGTATGACCACCTCATTTGTCTTTGCCAAAACTGACTGCAGTGGCAACCGTATTTTTGCTTTTTAAGGGCGTAGAAGTGCTTTCTGACTGTGATATCTCCCTTAAAGTAGTCCTGAACCACCCCTCGAGCTTGGTGAAAAAAACACAGTCTGCAGATAGCATATGCTGCTGTGAACATCTCAGCCAAATTTTGCAACCGTGCACGTAGGAATGAGGCTTTGGGCCGCACTGCTTATTGGTGCTGTAGCCGTTGGTTCTTGCTAACTCCGATTAGTTTTGAACACTGAACTAGCCTCGAACCATGCTACAGTAAAATCTCGGTGATACGAATCTTGCGGGGTTGCGTGAAATATTCGTATCACCCGAAATTCGTATCGTCAAAACATACACAATGTAAAGAAAAATGAATTTATTTTTACCAGAAAATATTTCTAATAGTGTAACCTCATTGATACCTTCCTCGCTGCTGCGTTTTCCCGGCTGCTACGTCGCGTTTTCATGGTCCTGACCTAAATCTCATTGACTTCCATGTATAGTCGAATCTCGATAATTCGAACTCGAAGGGGCCCAAAAATTTGTTCGAATTAAAAGAAAGACATATTTTTGAAATATTTGTGCACCATAGCACGAGGTATGAATGGTGCGATTCGTGAAATATCGCAGCTCGCAAGCACATATCGAGTGAGGGCCACGAAACAGCCCGCGTCGGCCAACGTTCGCTTCGCGATAACGGCAGAAAACGAAACTTCAGGGAGCGGGCGGCGCAGGCATGGCGAGAGAGAGAGATTGTGGTTGTGAAGAGGAAGAGGCAACACGGCGACGGGCGCGCGGGGACCGTCGCAGGTGAGGGTGGCAGGGAAGCGGATTTGGCCTCGGCAACTCTGTCGCTTCGGTGGCTCCCCTCGCCTTTCCTCTCAACACCCTCGTAGCCCCCTCACCTTCGACTGTCTCCGTGTGCGTCTGTCTCCGTGCCGGTTTGTCTGTGCCGGTCGCCTCGCTGGCTCGGCCGCCGCCGCTGTTGCTCACGCGTTCATATGATCTGCAGCGGCGCGGCAACACGTTCGGAACAGCCTATTTTTTCCGTATTGTTAGCAATGTATTTCGGCCGGGGAATGTTACGAATTCGTATCGCACTGAAATTCGTACCAGCCAGGTTCGTATCACCGGGGTTTTACTGTAATCTTAAGTTCAGACCATACGTACGCTTGCGAGCACACGCTCACACCTGGCTGCTCCTGGCTAGATGCCTTGGCAGACATTGCTTCGTATGGAGCTATTGACACACCTCGAAATGTGCATTTTGGATGTAGCTACTATCCGTCGGTCAAGCTGGTGCAGGACAAAGCCGTTCCCCACCATGTAGCCCGACCAGACTGGAGCACATGAGCGTGAGTACGCTCTCCAGCCCTGTTGTGCACATGCAGCTGTATCACAGAATACCTGTAAACATAGCTGCTGCCTAGCATAGAAACCACGCCTGCCACAGGGTGCTATGACAAGCCTCCTCGCTGTCAACTCGCTATGCTTGTTGTGGCTCGCTGAGGACAACCACGAACTCTGATTGGTCTCTGTGAGTGACGTGGCTCTAGGCACGTGGCAAGCCGACTCGAGTGCCAACATCTAACGGAAACAGGTCGCCTGCTTCCCAAGTTGCATACCTTCGAGGTCTGTCGCCATCATAATCGAAGCTTGTTACATTAGGAATGCTTTCAATGCAAGTCTGCAGTGCAGCATCCATCGCTTATCCAATGTGCACGCTGACGATGTGGTCACACGAGTGAACATAAAGATGATGTTTCGTTCGATCCTCGGAAATTATGTGATTTCTGTAGAGATAAGGGCAAAAGGAAATGTGCTTCTCATACCACTCGGTGCGAGAAAACACAGCCACACTTAGCTATGTACAGTAGAACCCTACTGATACATTTTTCATGGGACCGTAAAAAAAAACAAAAAAAAACATAAGAGCCGGGAAACGCAAGAGCCGAGAAACAGGAAAAATTGAGAAATGGGAGTAGTGTTGAACTGCACACAATATTATTTTAATTATTACATGCGAAAAAAAGTCGTAGTTCGCCCAAAAGCCGAAGCATCGATTGCGATAGCAAATTAGTAGAGAGCTATACAAAGCACGGATAGTAGGTTTATTGTCCGTGTTGAACGCGGACATGCGCTGTCAAACGCTGGCATGTGGAAGTGCTGCTGCAGAAGCGAGTGAAGTGAGCGTGCTGTTGTCTATCGCTTCAACGCAAACTGAGCGCCGAGAATACACAGCACAAACAAAGCTATGAGCCGCCGACACACCTACACTTCCTGGACTCTGCCCCAACGCAGATCGCTTTCAAGATACTGGCCCGCACGACCGCGTGCCGCCGCGCAGTACGCAGTTGATGCCAGAGTACAGTACAACGCCGCCCGCTCTCCCTCCCCCCTCGCTCCCTCGCCGGTGCCTCGAGCGCAACTGAAGAAGGCGCGCTTCCTCCCTGCTTTTCTTTCTTGCTCGCGCGTGGTCGTCGGCTGCCCTCGCACGCTTTCACTCGCACATACAGCATACGGCGCGTAGCAACGGCGTTATCGCTCTTGGACTTTATATGGGACATCTATGAGGTTCTCAGTTAAGGTTCTCAGTTTAATAGTGCACGTTTGTTTTGCGGCAATCTTTTATTTATTGCACAGAATCTTTTGCTTTCTAGTTTTTCTCCGAAAATACAGAAGGGCTATCCCAACTTTACAGCAGGGGGGTTATCGTAAGGCCAGTATGCGCGACAGATTAAAGGACCGCGCATCGCATGACTCGATCACTGCTCCGTGTGTAGCCGGTGCCGATGGTAAATAGCAGGCGCCGTCCTTTTCAATTCATTGTCAGGTTCAGCGTGATTTGCCACCAGTCAGATTCTGAAATCTGCAGAGTTGCGGCTGATTCGTGTGATGCTCGCTCCCCCCCTCCCCTTCCCTCTGCTCGCCCTCATTAATTTACTGTCTACGCAAATGCATGCAAATAGGTCATGACATTCTCGCACCCGCCCTGTAAATCCAAAACTAGTCTTGTGACTGGTTGCTCGAAGCTACAAAAAGAGATCAATGTGCGTCTACGAACAGCGTTGGGAACGAGCGGCCGCCATATGGTGTGTCACAAAGATGGCGGCTGTGAACAACTTCGTTGCCATCTCGTGCACTCGCTTTTGTTTGCGAAATGGTTTGACAGCTTTCGGAGTGTCGCGCAGCTGCTGCGACTAGATCTGCATCGATTTGGCGCCCGAGGAAGCTGCGCCAATTAGGCCAAAGTCCTAGGCATTGTGGCCGTGATGGAAATTTGTCGCTGGCTGATGTGGTGACGAGTTGCGAGCCATTTCGGAATGTCCGTACGGGTGGCTCATCAGTGATAAGTCCCAAGCTCACACATGTGGGTTAGATTGACGGCTGTTGGATTGGTATGAAGTTTGTCGCCACGTATCCAACGTATCTGCATGCCAATCGGCGGCTAACCGGCCCGATCTTCGCACATGCTTTTCGCACTTTTAGAAATACATGCTGCTTTTGTTGCCGTTCTCTCTGTCCCTGTCGCGTTATCATTTGGATCGGTCCTGTCGACCAAGATGAACCTTGTACCGACAGAGGCGATCCTGGCCGATGCGTCGTCGTTCTGTGAATTGCGGCGTTCGGGCACTTTGTGTACGATCACCGCATCGGGCCGACGTCTGGGAGCGTTTACAGTGGCAAAGTCCGTGCTACCATGTCATCCGGGGCAGTGGCCTGCCTGTGGCGCACTCGTCGCTTTTTTTGCAGGGAAAACGAAGTGAAACGCTCTCTTGGACAGCATTGAGCGTGAGGGACTTCACGGCGCATGTGACATGTGGCACTGCGTGGGTCTCTGCACCGAGTATATAGAAAAATCCACTTGTAGATATTCGATTCGTGAATCGAAGTATTCGAAGTATTCGCAATTCGATTCGATTTGGAATATTAAAGTATTCGCACACTCCTGAAAGTAACACCATCCCCTCCCCAATAAATAAACCAAGCGGACGTACAGGCAAATATATGTACTATAAGAGTCAAAAATGCTCATTGCAGTGGCTGACTAATGTAGTCTGGGCACACTGCCCATAATGCTTACTTAGGCAATGTTCATTTCTCACATTTATGTTAGCTTTCCAGCCAGGGCTGCATATATAGCATTATTTAATGATGGTTGTTCTCTTCCATTCAGGTAAAGTTTCCCTGATAAAGGCACCTGAGCTTCAAAGAAAAGCTCGCAAGTATAAAGGCATAGCTTGTACCATGTGTTTTTCGTGCATCTGCATTATGGCCATCTACAGTGTTACGTGGAAAAGCTGTATGACATCCTGGGAAATTGTAACAGTATAATGTATGTTTTCTTTACGCTGAACACAGGTTTGGTAGAAAACTAGAATAGGGACTGTGATGACTAGAGCTGCTACTTCTGTTCTGAGCAGAAACTGTCAATACCAGTGCTTGTCTTACTATAAATGTTAAAATGGTGTCCATGCAGGTTCTGGGCTCACTGCGCCTACTGCTACTACTTCGGCCAGCAACACTGCAGCAGGTGTGCAACCAAGTGGCATGTGCCCTGCAGGAGTTGCTGCGCACGAGTGCAACGTGTGTGCAGGCCCCCTCGGACTGGGCTACCCTGTTTGTGCTGATGGCCTGTGTGGGTGCAGGCCTCAAGACCCAGACAGCACAGGCCCTTCAGCGGCCACCAGCGTTCCACAGATCCATGACTTCAGTGGCTGACAGCACTGCTGTTTCTGGTGGGCAATGCATCCTGCCTAATATATTGCGCACTTCCATTCTATTATGAGTAGTTCATGCACTATGTGTTATTATGTTAGCTTTGCAGCTATGCAGGCACATTGAAAACTGCTGTAATGCCTACATTTTGAAGCAGTTATAGGTTTACTACAGTCGAATCACGATAATTCGAACTCGAAGGGGCCTGAAAATTTGTTCGAATTAAAACAAGTTCGAATTAAAAGAAGGACTTGTTTTTGAAGAATTCGTGCACCATAGCACGACGCACGAACGGTGCAAGTCATGAAATATCACGGCGCACAAGCACACAGCGAGCGAGGACCATGGAACTGCCCTTGCCGTCCAACGCTCGCTTCCCGACAACGGCAGAAAAGGAAAGTTCAGGAGAGGGCTAAGCTGGTGCCGGGACGGCGCCGTCAGCGCGGAGGCACGCGCACGCGGGGACCTTTGAAGGTGAGGGAGTTACGAGGGAGAGCGAGGGGAGCGGAGTTACGAGGAGGGGCGGGTCGGCGATGACGATCGAAGTCATTGCCCATGATCATAATCATGTTGGTGTGCTCCCTTCTGTTGTGGCGTCGCTGCGTTCAAAATGCACCTTAAGGGGGTAACAGCGCACACAGGCGGGGACAGAGTGAAGAAACAACAAGACACAGTGCTAGTGTGCTGTGTCCTAGCGCTGTGTTCTGTTGTTTCTTCACTCTGCCCCCATCTGTGTGCGCTGTTATCCCCCTTAAGATGCTTTACCAACTAACCCACCAAGCCATCCTTGTGAACTTCAAAAGACATCGAGAATGAGGTACTGGGTGTCGCCTTCGCGTCATTGTATTCAGGGTCTGTCTTGTACAGAATCGGATATGGCGCACTGTCTCCAAAAACCTTTGCATCGGGACATCTCGGTTTAGACTCGTCATTGTGAAAAAACAGTCGCAAACCATGAAAATCAAAACAAGCACGAACGAGATCAAACCAAGCCAACCAAAACTAGTGCAAGCAAGAGCTGACGCGAGCAGACGATAGTGCGAAACAAGCGGTCCGGCTTAACCAGACGTGAGTACGAATAGAGCGGTCAGGCAGGTCTGCAAAATACCAATTTCCCGGGCGTACGGCACGGAAGGGGCCGTTCTCATTAGTCTCCTCCGCTCGCGGCTCGCTTGCTGCAGCGAGCCGTGAAAAATTGGCCCAGAACCGATTCCTCCTGCGGTGCGCTTTTTTCCGCTAGTGTGGCGGGGGCATATGGCGTGACACAAAAATGGTGACCTTGCCATTTGAGAGAGGGTGAAATTTCCGCCGCATTCTTTTTTTTTTCTTCATGCACGGCATTGAGGGGTCTCTCCTAAGCTTTTCCTCTATGGCAGAGTCTGAGCAATGCTGGTTGGAGGTGCCACCACGTGATTTGGCGCGCTGCTGAGAGCATTGTCGGGAATGCGGTATGTTTGAATTAATCATCGCAAATGCTTGCGCATTCGAATTACTGGGTGTTTTCGCCCATTGGAATACATATAACTTTGACAGGACCACAGCATCAGTTCGAATAAACCGGAAGTTTGAATTAAGTGTGTTTGAATTAACGAGATTCGACTGTACTACTGTGAGCAAGCCTAAAAGAGCTCTTATTGTAATTTTATTTTGAATGCAAAGTGTTCATAACTAAGCACTTTGTATTCGAGGTGAAATTACAATGCATCTTGAATGGTAACACTTTCCAAATTTATATGACATATATTGCATGCCTTTGTGGCGGCCTCAGGGTCACACAGCAGCAGCCAGACGCCCTTTCCCATCTTTGACTCAGTAAAATCTTCCGCGTTGTGTGTGGAAAAGGGAAGTGGTGCGAGGGTGTGCAACCGAGCCGTAGAGGCTGTACGATTAGAAAATAAAGTTCAGTTGTTGCTTGTTCTTCAGGGATGCACTACTCGATTCTGTCTGCTGATTTCCAGCCACGCTCGCGTCCTACACAACACCTTGTTGCAACCTGGATGTCTCCTGTGGGGCTAGTGCTAATAATGATGAGGGGCTCCGTAACCGGGGTAGTGGGGGTGCAAGTTGGGGTCGGGGTTGTCGGGGTGAGCACCCCCACGAGGTCCACTGCAGTGGGGCACTGCCCCCCCCCCCCCCCAGCCCTGAGGGTGACCCTCCTCTAAATAGTAAATTAAGCCTTGGTTTCATCATACCAAAAAGAAAAAAACTTTGTCTAGGTGAAATAAGCCCCCGGCATATGCCCCCACACACAGAATACGCTTCCGGAGCCTCTGTTAATGATTATGCTTTAAAGACCCTGCCATCAGAAAAAATAGTTGATGCCATTGGCTGGCTGATGGAGTGTGACATATAAAACATTGTTCTGTTATTTTTGTTGTGATTAAATTATTTGGCTTATTGCAAGGTGTTTCAGGGTAATGTGCTTAAAGACACTGAAATGGTGAGTAATATGAAAGAAGAAACTCAACAAATTTGTGCATGATGTGTCTCTTTGGAGGTCAATTGCCACGTGCCACCAGGATTTGAACACAACTCGATGATAGCTAACAGCAACGCAATTAAGGTCGTTTGCTGCCTTTGATACATGCTATGAGCGAGAGGTTTAAGTCAGGATGTAATAAGGTTGCACTGAGACTATTGATCACCTCTTCTGTGACCGTCTTCAATTTGATGCACAGATACGGTCACTCCCCATTGCATTAGCACAATTGGATGACCAGCCTTTGTCTACAGACAAATATTGGAATCATGGCATATTGATCATGAAATTGATCATCCTCGGTGTAGGGTAGCCAACGGTAAACTTAGGTTAACTTCCCTACCTTCCACTCTTCATGTTCTCTCTGTCTTTCCATCTCACCATCATGATGCTAGTGTATTATAGCCACTGAAATAGGTGGGAAAAAGCATTTTGTGTTTTGAATGTCTACAGTGGGTGCCCAATCAGACAGTGAGCTATCACGGGCTGTTCATGGACGTCAGGAGGGTCCTGTTGATCGGGGTTATACATCAGACAGTGAGCTATACCAACACCAGTCAGCTAATGGAGATGCTGCCCGTGCACCTGTCTCCCTGGATGATTCACCCAGAGGTGCATTGGACTCAGCGGCCGGTGGTTGGATATTGGTGAGTATATATGCAGCTGTGGTTCAGCCTCTTGAATGTGGATGTGTTCTTGTCTGAACTGTGCACAATCGCTCATGCAAAAATTGATAATTTGGATCCCTGTTGCACTGTCTAGTTAGATTGTAAAAGTGCTGTCCACAGTTTAGGTTTAGTCTGGCAGATATGATGCAATGTTGTGGATCCTCAGGCTGTTCACACTTAATTGAATACCAAGTGTTTTGGTTCTGCAATTAAATACAAAGTAACCAAGCTTAACATTAATTAGCAGACACAAATACTTTATGGTACTTATAATTTGACAGTAATAGCAGCATTATCTGAGTTTCAAATAATGGCTTTACAATTTTAGAGTCCATTTTTGAATCCTTTAAATAGTCCAGGATATTCTCTGGCTTTATCTCTACGTGCTGGCAGTCATTAGATCAAGCATTATTAGGACACTGGCTGGTGCTCACTCATACTTCCTTACTGTTTCCAACAGTTTTTTTTTTATATTGTGACTGTGAATATTGTGATAAGGTTATGCACAGAGGCTAAATCAATTTGCAAGACCTCAAGACACTGCAAAGCTTTCCTCAGTGGCTATACACAATGGGCCTTACCTTAGAAAACCAAAAATGCTGTGTGTATTCTAAAGCTACACAGTGTCTGTAGTCTTGCTTATGTACCAGCACCTGAATTTTTTTGATGATGTTAAGTTGTCTGCATAAAGGAGGCTGTGGCATAAAGAAAGTACAATTTTAATGTTGCAGTTCTTAAGGGCCGCTGCAATGCCAGTCAAAAAAAAGTGTAGAATATGTCTGGTACTGATCTCCTAACTGCGGCGATATTTCCATAGTAACTACACCATCCTTGGGCACTTTTTTAATGGAAGATAAATACTAACACAGTTCATCACCTCAGACCAGTGCAACAATGTTTTATGCATGCATATTGCTAAGAACGGTTCTGGATGGAGGCCTATGTTGGGGTCACCCGCCTGACGACTCTGCTTGTGGCAGCTGCCAAATGGGGGAAACAATACGTCATGGGCACATTTGTCTGCAGAGTGACAGGCCTTTGCAACAAGGCTGGAAATGACTCCACAGTCTCTACAACTTCATGGAGCCTCCACCAGTAATATGGTGCCCTAATAGGGCCACTGATTTCTTAAGTGCTTGAGGCACATGTGAGCAATATGAGCTAACCACTACTCATACAAGGGAGAGCCAACTATTCTGGTTGTTCTTGGAAGAGTGATCTCCTGTCTTCTGTTCTTCTTAATCCAGGAGCGACCAGAGGGAGAGGTATCTCCCCCTTCGGTAAACCTCCTTTCCCCTCTCCACCTTGAAAGCTGGTTTGGCATGATTATGCCGGAGTAGGGGCAAGGTTCCTTGGCAACTATGGCCTCATTGATTGGCCTTATTAGACTCCCTGGCCTAACTACCAAGGATAGGCCAATACTATAAAAGAAGTCATCATGGCAGTCATCAGAGTGCACCACAGCTCTTGTAATTACGTTAATGAAACCTTTGCTCCCCACCCCTCGTCACTTCTGCTCACCAGCAGTCTTTTCATGGCACAAAGTGATAGGCAACAGCTTGGACATGCAAGCCGTTTGACAAATGTCGGATTTCAACTCTAACACTGATCTCATTTGGTGCCATAAGATATTCGTTCTGACAAGTTGAGGGCACATGATGTTAGTGTTTCGACAGTTGTTGTCGTGTGGTATTCCCTGAAACAAGTAGCTGCTCACAGGGCTATGTGCTTACAAAAGTGAATGATTGTCTTCCTGATGTTGTGTGCTGCATACATGACACACCTCTTGTGCCCATGCTTTGTGGTAGATGGCTCGTTGATGTTTGCAAAATGCCTACCAGGAAGCCGTGTTGTAGGTGACTGAGAGAATGGGTGACTTTTCTATCCTAGCAGTGGTTTTGAGCTGTTGTAGCTTTCTAGTAGGAGATTCGCAAGCTCAAGGTAAAATGTTGGCTGGTCGGACTTGGATCCTAGTTTCTTGTGGAGAATGCAACTATTGAACATGGCAGTGTCTACAAGATGTCTGAACATTTTTATAGTAATACTTCTTGAGGCAGTGGTGGTTGATGCTATGTGTCATCACTGACTTATCTGCTAAGTCCATTCCTTTTCTCTGTGAATGTCTTGGAGAAAATAGGCATGCCCAAAAGAGTGTTTTGGGAAAACTAGAACGCTGGTGTTGGCTCCTGGACAATTTCTTTAAATAAAACACCCCAACAGTAATTTTACCTTTTCCTTGGTTTTTTGCATGCAGTCTCTCTATCGGCTTTGCCTTTTCAGCACTTCAGATAGGCTTCTCTTGGCAGTTTCTTGCTAGGCAGACCTATTTGTCTCATTGGTTATTGGTTGCGTGAGGCAAAGTGATAAAACATTCCAATTGGACTTATGTCACCAAACAGAATGCCTACCAGAAAGCCGGGTTGTAGGTGACTGAGAGAATGGGTGACTGTTCTCTCCTAGCAGTGGTTTTGAGCTGTTGTAGCTTTCTAGTAGGAGATTCGCAAGCTCAAGGTAAAATGTTGGCTGGTCGGACTTGTATCCTAGTTTCTTGTGGAGAAACTAGGATCCAACTTGTTAATGCCTGGTCTTCCACTGAAAGGGAACCATGGTCTCCGCACCCCACATCATTGCCACAGTATCTGAAAGAATGCAGAGACCTGTTTCTTATGGTTGTACTTGTTTTTCCTCTTCGTCATTTGACAAAACTATTTTCTCACAGTAACATCACTATCTACGGCATCATCACTTTGCTCGAGCGAGGCTTATTTACTGTGTTGTTTTGCATGGCCCTTTAATGTAAGCTTGGTAAGATAACTCTATGTGATAAATTCATGCTTTGTCAAAACTTACTTTTCACTTACTGTATGTGTTCGTTATACACAGTTGCAGTTGTTGGTAATATACGTAGTTTCTTTCCCTCTCCTCAACTCTAGCTTGCACATGTTGACGGCCATTTGTCAGGCTCGCTCTCTACGAACTGCTGCCTTGGCAGGAGCACATCGGTGCTACTTTCCCATGTAAACTGTACTTCTCCCTCCCGGGAATGAGTCACATATGTGAGCACATGCCACCAGGATATGTCTTACTGGCTTCCCCATGATCACTGGTTGGGCAACCCCTTATCCCTGACCTTTGAACTAATGACCACTTTCTTGCAATATCAGATGCTCCATAGGCCTGCTATGAGTTGGATGTAGGACTACGTGGGACTTTTGCTCCCACAAAATCTCGAGCTTGGTGAACTACCTGGTCAGCCTGGCATGGCGGCTGTGTTTACTTGATTGCTCTCGCCTATAAGCTGTGAATATCATGCTATGATGTATCTTGAATTAATAAACCTGCCTTTCTTGGTGTCTCTGGAGTTCTGTCTGCTCTGTGTTGGAAAACCAAAGAAATCTGCTGCAGTATTCCTTGTGTACTGAGGAGTAGAAGAGTGTTGCACCCTTTCCTGGCTGTCACTCACTGGGCAAGCCCTGCACAAGCCTACCTTCACACAATACGGGGTCACTAATCAAGAAAGCCTTTAATAAAGTGAGAATAACAGTTAATAATAATTGCATAGCAAATTAATTTTTAAAAATTCTATGAGTAGGTAGCATTGGTTGTGTTTTTGCAAAAACAATGGGATGTCATATGAGAAACCATGGTTTTTCTCTTTTCACTATTTGTGATACTAAATCATTTGAATGTGTTTGCTCATATTATAAAGTTTATCTTGAACTAATCCAAAACATGTAGATTTATAAAATTTATCACCTTAGCAACAGTTGCTTTTGATCTGATTCCCATGTCTGTGGCTGCTTTGTGTAGACTTTCTGTGAGCATATTGGTCTCTCATATGTGTTGCTGTCCTATGACAGGTCAGCGGTGGGGGTGCCGAAGAAGAGCGTAGTCGCAGCACTGCCCCCGTAAACCAGTTCTCCATCAGCCTGGCCTGTGAGCTGCTCCCCCATGACCCCTTTGCATTAGCCAAGTGCTGCGAGTGCTTGGCTTTTCTTGTCCGTGATTTGGCCCACATCACTCCAAACAACCTGCACGGCTGCATCCAGTGCATACGTGTCTTTGTCGAGGCCAGCCTTCATGGAGGTATGTCTCTTTTCTTGCTTGATGTGCAGTCAAACCTTTCCCTAACAAAATGGGTTGCAATTAACTAATAGATATAATGAAGTAATCATAATTTCGCTTCAAAATTCTCACAGAAACCCGTGCATTTAAAGTCTTATTTTAATGAAGGAGAAATTTTTAAAGTTCAGAATCAAGATTTACCTATAATTTTGCGCTGATTAGACTGAAATTTGGCAGCACATGTGCTGCCAGTAACTCATCTGATGCGGCACATCAAAACTTCCGTGAGCTGTTGGCCTCCTGGCAGTGCACCAAACCAGCTGCGCTGATCAGTGGACAGCTGCTCTAATTACACACTACTCCCACTGTTCCCACACACTTTACTGCTGCAGCCTCACCACTGCACAATACCACTTGCCAACTCCTGCAATTGGTTATCCTGGACACACTGCGCCTTGGTTGAGTGTTACTGTCACACTGGAATGAAATGCAAAAAGTGGTGCACTTAGCTTCTGTTACATGCTACGCTGTCTGAACACTAACTGTGGTCTCCATAAACTGCTGCACATGTACAGTCAAATGAATGGGTTCACGATTTCACGTCCTGCTTTTACGATTGTGGTGATCCCTCAGCTAATCAGTATTTCATGAGTGTGCTAGGAGTGTGCTACAAGGAAGTGGCAATCAACATAAGTGTATGTGCATTTAAACATGCTCTCTCGCAGTGTTATTCTTTTGTATGCATGTCTTATTTCAGGAACGGCAATGCTGATCATTAAAAGCTGAGAGGGGAAGTACATTGATCTTGAGTGCCTTTTCAGATGCCGGTTATGAAGCATTAAAATGGCATATTAAAAAATGTTGATTACATGAAACTTGCACTTTGCATAGCATATGTAATAAACATTATTTATTTATTTATTTATTTTTTATTTATTCACTTGTTCTTTATTACAGGAACAACTGTTCATCCGCGGCAGTTGTCCTGCTGGTGTTGCCTTTGTGTCTGTAGTTTTGTCCCATTGAAGTGGGAAGTGTGAGGGGGTGGGATGGTAGCGCCTAGTTCTATTTAGTCCTCTTTAAATTTTATTCTGAGCAAAATGTTTTTTTGTTTATGGCTATGTATGTGAGCACTTAATTAAGCATTTGGTATTGGATGAAGAGTACTCAAAACCCTAGTTGTGATGTTCTGTTCTAACACAGCTTTTTGCACATTAAGGAGGGACGTGGCAATTGAAGTGGTCAAATTGGGCAGAATTTTCTATTATCCAATTTATTATTTTTTTTCTCGATCCTCGGATCTTCATTTACCTCGTGGTGAAATATTATAACAAAATACGTTATAGATATGCTCGCATCATCATCATAGTTATCATCACAACTGCATAATGCGCTTGCAGCAACGTTCAAAGTGTGCGTAACAAAGTGAAGGCTGACATTCAAGCTGGAGCAGTACACGCCGCTGATGATGGTCTCTCAAAATGTGCATCCTAATTTGACATTTTACCACTCAGACGAAGAAACGGTAGATCATGTAGCAGCAGATAATGTTCAGTATAAAATATGCCGGCTATCATTAGCAGCAACCAACTTTTCGAAGAAGCTTCCAGATAATATGCTCCGAAACGGGTGGGGGAGATCTTGGCGATCGCCCGCATTTGGCAACAGATTCATCTTTGTCATTCTCATTAAAGGGCGTTAAAGAACTATCGGAAAATTTATGCAATTTTGGAAAAATATTCACTCACAGTGTAGGAAATGTGCAAATGTTCCACAAAACTAACCATTAAATGTTACATAAATGGACACGTTGACAGCAGCCGGCAAACAGTACAGTGGATATTGGTGTGATGAAGAGGAGCCAGCCATGGAACTATACCGAACACCAAAGAATGAAATTAAAAGAGAGAAGTTTTTTGATACATCAAAGCGTTGGCATCACTGCTGTTCGAATCCATATGATTCGAACAGCAGTGATGCTGTTCGAATCATATGGCATTAGGGGATAAATTGCCCATGACGACCACTCATCTGTAATGTCTGGAAATAGCGCAGACACTATTGAGGATGTTCTGTTATAATGTCAAAGTACCCGCATAGAGGCGAATAATTGTGTAGTTACTCTGTCGAATGCCTTGAGCTTTAAGGGTTAGTATACTAACGTAAAAATTCTAAATTAGTTTAGACCAATAAAGAATATTCTTTCAAAATTGTCTTGTTGCTAATTTAGCTGTTATAGGTTGATTATTAGAATAGAAAATGAAGGTCAAAGTCCTATTTTTTAATATCACGCGGAAGTACATCTCTCTTGCTATGGTACGAAGTAATACAAAAACATGTAGACATTTGGTTTGTATGTTTTATTATTTCTCTAAACTTTCATTTGTCTTTTGGATTAAATTTAATTCGTCTATTGAACAGATTAAACA
The DNA here is from genome assembly GCF_013339745.2 of Dermacentor silvarum. Taxonomy (NCBI): domain Eukaryota; kingdom Metazoa; phylum Arthropoda; class Arachnida; order Ixodida; family Ixodidae; genus Dermacentor; species Dermacentor silvarum. The sequence goes on along the minus strand of NC_051154.1, from coordinate 180,053,435 downwards.
AATAACTGATGTTGCCTTGAATAATTCTCGAAGTCATATGTCACTATGAGCGACGTCACAGCACTAAAAAAAAAAATTTAATTATGGGGTTTTACGTGCCAAAACCAGTTCTGATTATGAGGCACGCCATAGTGGGGGACTCCGGAAATTTGGACCACCTGGGGTTCTTTAACGTGCACCTAAATCTAAGTACACGGGTGTTTTCGCATTTCGCCCCCATCGAAATGCGGCCGCCGTGGCTGATCCCGCGACCTCGTGCTCAGCAGCCCAACACCATAGCCACTGAGCAACCACGGCGGGTCGTCACAGCACTGCCTTATACATAGGTGCACTTGCACGATATACGTTGGGGCAAACAGCATTTAGTTTGAAATTTAACCTCTTTCTGCAGTGCGCAGGGATGTAATACTTAGCAGACACGATCGTTAGTGTGCATTGTATGCACAGCGCCTGTCAGCTCAAAATGGCCAGACCTGGTGAGGGACCCATTAAGATAGTATCTAATGTACATATATCTTCAATACTGCCCAGTCCTGTTTGGGAAAGGCCAATTTTAGGGTTGAAATAATGAAAGTTTGGGATCATTGAAATGCATGGGCGCCGGGCGGGACCTGTGGTCAGGATCAAATTAACCGAAAAATAAATATAACCAGACCGGAATTAAGGAAAGTTGACTGTATAGGGGAACTGCGAAAATAGCCTGTTTGTTCGTGCTCTTTTTGTGCATTTCGTGACGGCCTGTCGGCATATCTTCTTGAAGAAAACAACTCATTAGTGATTTATGGAGGTGCTGTCTATTTTGGCACAGAGTCTGGGTAAATATGTAAGGTTTTCTTTTGCTTGAATTTTATTTGAAGAAGTTGTCCTAAGTGTATCATATATGCACCATGCAGTAAGGGATTAACATCACTTCCTTTGTACATTACAGAAAAATAGTCAACGCTGATGTAATGCTGTGTTTTATTTAAAAACTTCTGTTTGCCATTTTTCTCGCAGGACACAACTGGGTTAAGAAAAATGCGAAGCCGCGAGAAACCAAACGAATCACTAAGGTTCAGGCGAGGCGCAGAGAGGAGGCACTGCATCGCAGGAACCAGCAGCATAGTCTTGGCTACTGAAGCTGATGATGAGGACCGCTTGGATGGAGCTCCTTCCGAGTACCAACATGTGTCTCTTCAGGTTGGTTTTTGAACGCTGTGTTTTGCCTTCAGAAACCAACACTTGGTCTCACAGCTTCTGCATCTGTTCTTTTTGGATACAGTAAACCCTTACTAAATTGAATGCATATATCCTGAAATATTAACTGAAGGTTGTTCACACAGCAGAGTCAACTCCCATAGCTGCTACTGCTGTGCAGTTTCACGTGTGAAACAATTTTTAAGTGGACTTAGAATGCCTTGAAATATGGTGGGCCTGGTAACGCCATAACTTATGGTAACTTCAGCTCTGAATGAACTTCAACTCCCAACACATAGTGAACAGGCACATGAACAAAATTCTTTGGTTGCAACAATTTTTCACCAACACCAATTCCCGTACTCTTTCGTGCTCTTTTCAAGCAAGACACAAACCTACAAGGAAGTGCAGAGGGTTCACTTGAGGGGAAGGTGGCTTGAGGGTAGAAAAAAATACAAAAGGAAAGCAAAGGGTGGCATAGACACAATGAGTTCATTGCAGACGAATACTACTCTGTGCACAGCGGAACATTGACTTCTTGCCATGTCAGTGTTCCCCCACAAGGCCTGTGCCAAAGAGGCATTAAAACATCCTGGCATACAGCATGGCAGGATACCTAAAATGTTTCCTGAGCACTGACAACAGCTGACAGCCATGAACTATTTAAAAAAGATTATGGCAAGTTCATGTTTCTTCTGCCTTTCATTTAAATACAGTTTTCTCGATAATTAAATGAATTTCTGTATTCCCATCAGTGTTGTATTTGTATGCCTGCTTGTGGAGTATCTGTTGAGTTAGATACATTGTGTTATAATGGTTCCAAAATCACTTGCATGGCGCTCTTTGGCCAGACCTGGCCCTTGCGCCACGAAACATCACATATCATCATCATCAATGGTTCCAAAATGTTGATCTGTTTAGTTACATCATGTTATAATGATTCCAAAATGCTGATGGTTTTCTCACCTTTACTACATACTTTGAGGGTGTAAATAAATATGTACTCCCTATGGTAACTAGAATTTGACTTTTCTGTTTAAGTGCAACAAATTTCGCCCAAGGGTACTCAGAATTTGTCTAGTCAGAGTGAGCATTTTTGCATTTTATATCTATTTGATAGTTTTAAATGAAATTTCTGAAGCACGATAATACAAAATGCCATTTTTCCTTTTCCAAAGTGAAGATTTAGTTATTGTGTTGCACGTTACTTATTTAGAAAATTCTGAATTGCTGCAGTTCTGTGTTGTGTTGGCCTCTTGCAGCTTTTGGACCTGATGCATACTTTGCACACAAGGGCAGCCTCAATATTGCAACCAGGGGACCTGGTTCCTGAACTTGTTTTATCATCCACTGGTCTTCCAGTTTCAGGAGATCTAAGCAGGCTGGCAAGGGGCAGTCAGCAACCAACTCTTTGGAACTTGTGCTGGTGTCCACTTTTGCAAGGTGCGTCATCATTTGGTTAGGTTGTGTGTATTTCTGTGCACATCTTCCAAAATTTGGTGCCCAAGTTATGAACGAAAACATGCTTATGTAATTCAGAACACTAAAAAATGTGTGGTACCTTTAGTGTCTAAAATGTTGATTTGTTTTTACTTACTTGTAGGTTTTCTATAGGTCTGCTTAATCTGTGAAATCCCCTGCAGCTGGTGCACTTGAGCTTGCACTAGTTGATCATCATCATAACTATAGACAATCTGCTCTTCTGTTCAGGCATTGCACGTCTGTGTTGCGATACCCGAAGAAACATTCGCACGTCAGCACTGACCTACCTGCAGCGTGCTCTGCTGGTTCACGACCTTCAGGCGTTATCAGCTGCAGAGTGGGAAGCTTGTTTCAACAAGGTCTGTCTTTACTCACACTGGAATTGAAGTCGTGAAGTCCATGTGATATGATTTGCATGCGTAACATGTTCTGAAGATAGCTGTTCAGCACATGTTGCATTACATCATAGAAGTGTGTTGCCGATATCATAGAAATGTGTTTCCGCAATTTAAATTGACAACATGTTTTTCTATGTGTGCTATGGTAAAAAGATAAACTCATCTCACTTCATTCTTCACTTAGCAAGGCGGAGGGCTGACCATTAGTGTTAATTAAAAATGTCAGTCATAATAGATATTGTGACGTTTCAAAGTGCAACTTAAGAATTAGTTCTTTTGAATTACAAAAGGGAAATGGTAGTTACCAGTTATGGCAATTTTGACTTTGTCTATGCAATTTTGAACAAGCATTCACAGAAGCATGAACAAAGCATTAGTGTGCAGTAAGATGTGCTGTAGCTTTAACCCCTTAAGTGTTTTGGATGAGCTCAACTTGTCAATGCGATATCAGTTAATTTTGCTTTGGACGAGCACAAGCGCAGCTCGTCAATGGCAATAGTCCCATTTTCAAAGCGATTCGGCTGAGCTCATGTCCACTTCATTTTTCTTCTACTCCATAAACGGCTGCAGATCCAGTGTTTGAAATCCGCGGTTATTTAACTCTTTTTTGTTTTGCTATATAGATGTCAGCACTTTTTCAGCGCCTCGAAGGCCACGCTGACTCAGTCTTTGTGTTCTACAACTTAGATGGCAGCTGTTTCGTTTACGCTTAAGGGGTGCATTTATTGCTGTCTTTGTTTTATACTACACAGATGGACAACCTTTGTCAGCGCACAAAGAACATGTTTTTTGAATCGCGTGCTTTTTGTGCCTTTTGCAAAATCAAACGATAGCATCTACCACTGGCAGCTCGCACATGAGTCGTGCGTGCAAAAGAAAGTCACTGCTTGACTATGACCTGCCTTAGAAGGGCTAGAATGCATGAAAAACTTTCTTTGGTGAAGACTTTGCTTGAAACAGGGTAAAATAAAGCATTTTCTCTCGTTTCTAACTTTACCGTTTGTGGCAATGACAAGTACATATATGTTTCATAGTGAAGAGGTAAAATGAGGTTCTCACGCTTAAAACATAAAGAAAATTGGTTGAAAAAGCTTTAGAATGGTTATCGATAGAGTGAAGATTGAAAATAAGCTATATTAAAAAAAAGCAAAATATGGTCACTTTTGGTCAAAATAATGAAACACTTAAGGGGTTAAAAGCATGTCATGTCCATTGCTTATATATTTGTATAAGCGTGACTGCACAATATTAATACGTGTTTTTTATGAAGCACTAGTCAGTTTATTTATCTATTTATTTATTTATTTATTTATTTATTTATTTATTTATTTATTTACACTCAAGGTATAGTTATACATTGCAGAGGGGAGGGGCAAAGGTAGATACAGAGGCAAATAACACATACTTGATTATAGATGCAAAATACAAGTAAGCAAAAAACTTCGAAAGAAAAGGTCAAAGCAAAAACACATGGAAGTCAGTAATTAAAAAAAAAAATTGTCATCCTAGAAGTGTTAGATAAGTAGCTCATACAATACATGGCAAACATGGCATGCAAAATGGTAAGATTGGTGAACAAAAACATGGCAAGCATAACATATAAAAAAACTTGCTCCGTAAAAGTGAAGCATCACTTACTTTGCACATTGTGCAGAAAATGTTCCATACCTACTCTGTTTGTATCTCGTTGTAGCAAAGTTCTGCATTAGTTATGTGATGCAAAAAAAAAAAATGACACTGCAGAAAATTAGCGTATCCTTCTTCAACATTAAGGACCTTCTGAATGTTGCTGCTGTTTAAAAGAAAGATCAGGTCTAATCAGGCATACTGATTGAACTGAGGATTGGATGCTGCAATGAGGAGTACCTGCAATTTTGATGGCAGTCTTTTGAAATTACTGGTCAAGTAAAGTGCCAGTTAGCCCCTGGGTTTCCATGTAGCATTTTCTCTCCTGGTCTCTTTGGGTGGGTGCTCTAAAGAGTTTGTCCCTTCACTACTACAGCACTTATGAGCTACGAGATAGGCTGATCTGCTTGTTCTGTCAGACTCATTTTGGGTACCATATCACAGCATCGGTCGAGATGTAGTGCTTGCAACGTTGCTGCATGTACAATACGGCACTTTCTTTCTTCATTCTGTCAGCGTTTGCTTTGTGCTGCACATGCTGTCTGCGAGATTTGTGGGTTCGTGAAGAAAATGTGCAAAAAAGAAAAAAGTAGACCTGGGAGTAAAGGTAAACTAAAGGTGAAGTTAAAAGTAACGACAAGAAAGTACACGTAAAGGCCACATTGTGGTCACTGACTGGGTGTATCTTGCATTTCCTGCTTGCAAATGGATAGCGCTGGAGACAGTATGCATTTACTGCTGCATGCAAGCTGTTTCACAATATTGCTGGGGAGCTTGTTAACATTGTTCAGGAGTTTTCAGGAGTTTTTTATGTTGCACTGGGTCTTTTCTATTGGAGTACCAGGGGTTCTTTTCAAGCTCATGTGGGAGTCTCTAAACATATCGAGGAGTAGGGTGCTCATGACAGCTATAACACAGTAATTGATAACAGGTAATCGAAGAGTCACTCGAGTCTGGGGAATCCTTTTTATTTATTAGCTCCTTGAAACATTCTGCAATTGCTCACAGAAAAAAATGCATTTTATCTGGATATTCTTCATATTGGAATGCATTCTTTTAGTATTTTCTTCTGTTCTGCACACTTTACCACTAACTCCATAGACTGCAAAAGCAGTGACCATTTTGTTGGTTATTGAACCTTTATATTATTTTGTCATGTTTCAAAATAGTGGAGTCGTCCTGAGCACCCAGTGTCCTTGTTTACATTTCTTTATATATAACTAACAATGGTACTAGACATATTAGGCAACCAAGTCTGCCAGTGTAACAAGAGTTGGGGGAAAAAAAATAATGCAGGCTTCAGGATCCCTATAGCTCTAAACTCATTTACTTTGACAGCAGCACACTCTTGTAGAGGATGCTGCCATCTTCAGAAGAACCACGTCGTTGTGATGCATACACCATTGTCTTTGTCACAATTATTTCCTGCTGTGGCCTTAGAAATAAATACACAGATGCCATCACTCTCAGAGCCTGCATAGTGCATAAAGCCCTGCACAGATTACCAAGTGGTGAAGTTATGTGACAGCTTGGTGGTTAGCGCATGTGGCTCCCAGCTGCACAATGCTGCAGGGTTCAGAGTTTGATCTCCAGTAGTGTCAATGGGCAAGCTTTCTTTTTTTATTTCCTATATGGTGAGGGTGAAACTGAGGCCGAGGAGGTGATGACAGCACACGATGACAGTGCTGGCATGACAACAATGGTGTAGCAAAAACGACGGATGTATGGATACGGCAAGCCTAGTTTTGAGCTGTTGTTATAGTAAAAAACACCCTATTGCTACCTCTCAAAGATGTTTAAATAATCAACTTATTTCCCAGAGGCATTGGAGGCAAAGGAATTGTGGTTCTGTAAGATGGCAAGTTAAAGCGTATTGTAGTTTTTGCAATACGAAAATTTTCTTGTACTAATAACTATTTTTGGTTGCCCGTTTGACATTTACATCTTACTACAATTCTGTGCTGCCTGATAGAGTTCACATATATTTTTTTAGGGAGTATCACCATCTTCAGGTGATGTGAATAACAAATCCTTATTCTTATTCAATCCAAATGGCTCCATCCTTGCACCTGCCCACAGATAAGCAGAAAATGGTTGTGTACGTGATTTGCTGCTTTTATCTGGATATGTGTAAAATGGGGCAAAATATGTATGCATATTACTAGTATGTACAGTCTTCTGTACATTTTCTGCTTATGAGTTTCCATAATGTGTGTTATTTCTTTCTAGGTTCTCTTTCCCCTCTTGTCCAAGCTGATGGAGAATGTAAGCCCTAATGACCCAGTTGGAATGGAAGAGACTAGGATGAGAGGTGCTACTCTTCTATGCAAAGTAAGTCTTAGTGCATGCATTCTGTCTTTTAAGTTTGTGCACAGACTACAGCCTTCATAATGACCTAATTTGTAAGCTATAATTTATCATAACTAGCCTCTTTTTAATTAGAAAGCTTGCCCTGCATCATGAAACAGGTACAGCGCTCAGGGGGTGCAGCTGGTCAGTGAAAGGGGTGGGTGGGTTGAAATGGCAAAGAATTATTTGTCAAAGCAGCACCTTACACTGAGTGAAACAGTGGCACTATGCGCCAACTACGTAAAAGAAAAACAATGGACATTTGTAGGAGAGTGCCCTTAGCAAAGCTTAATGACTTGGGGTGCTTTAGAACGTGGAGTTAAAATGAAATATACATTAGAGACGTCGCCTCTGAGAGGTACATAAAATGTTTACAGATACACCCGCGCAGTGCTTGTTGTAACTGCTGTAGGAATACTTCTCAATCGGGGCAGACTGCACTAGCATCAGATAGTGCGAGATTAGCATAAATTTCTGCTTTAATTTTCTTACGAAAGCTCCTTTAAAATGTCACACATTCTACTGAGTCAGTATTCTTCTTTGCCTAGTCGCCTACTGTTTCAGGCTCGTCTTCATTTTCCTCTCCTTTCAAGTTTCCTCCTTCTGAGGTGCTTCTTTCAGCTTCACTTACAAAATGCAGATAATCTATTCTTGCATATACCTACATGCCTACATATGCAATGTGTGCCGCATGTGGCTTTGCATACACTGTGCATACACATATTGGTGCAGTTCTTTCTACATGCTCAAAGTTTGCGTGTCTGAGATGAATCTGAAGTGTCTTCTGCAAACACAGCATGTCAAGAGGCAGGCATCCAGCTTCTGCTACTGCTCCTACGAGGGTGGTCCGATAAGTACTTAGCCTCACCGCGAGAGCGCGACGCTATCGCATGAGACATATGCTGACGTTGAGTACACTCTCTTAGAGGGACACATGCAAAGGTCCAGTTGAATTGGGCTTGCAGTTTTGTTTTTGGCCGCTTGAGGAAGAGGAAGCAGGTGATTTTTCATGTGTCCGTTAAAAAAATGGAAAAAGAGCAATATCGGTCGGTGATTCGATTCTTGTTTTTGGAAGGGAAATCGCGCTGCGAAATCAAAGAGCGACTGGATGCCGTCTACGGTGAGTCTTCTCTTTTGATGGCAACCGTCAAAAATTGGTTCAACGAGTTTAAACGTGGTCGCACGTCGGTTTTTGATGAGCCTCGCCCAGGGGCCCCGCAAACAGCTACCACAGCCGATAACGTGGCAAAAATCCACGACCTCGTATTGGCAGACCGCCGACTGAAGGTGCGCAAGATAGCTGAGACAGTAGGCATCTCAAAAGACCGCGTGGGTCATATCCTGCATGAAATTTTGGGCATGAGAAAGCTGTCGGCGCGATGGGTGCCGCATTTGCTCACTCCAGACAACAAGCGCGTCCGTGAGACCACCTCAGAGCAGTGTTTGAAGCTGTTTAAGCGTAATCCGAAGGAGTTCCTGCGTTGTTTTGTGACCGTCGACGACCGTCCACTGGTACACACCAGAGACCAAAGAACAGTTGAAACAGTGGACTGCACCCGGAGAACCTGCTCCGAAGAAAGTGAAGACTGTCGCATCGGCCGGAAAGGTGATGACCACCATTTTCTGGGATTCTCAAGGTGTGATCTTCAGCGACTACCTTGAGAAGGGCAAAATGGTGACAGGACCCTACTACGCCAAATTACTGGGCCGATTCGACGCCGCATTGCGAAAAAAACGGCCACATTCGGTAAAGAAAAAGGTGCTCTTCCACCATGACAACGCACCAGCTCACACCTGCGCCGTCGCCACGGCCAAGTTGGTCGAACTGGGCTATGAAGGGGTGCCCCATCCAGCGTATTCGCCAGATTTGGCCCCGAGTGATTTCTTCTTGTTTCCCAACTTGAAAAAGTCACTCGCCGGACAAAAATTTGAGTCGAATGATGAAGTTATCGCCGCCACAGAAGCCTACTTTGCAGCTCAGGAGAAAACATATTTTTCTGACGCGATCAAAAAGTTGAAGGATCGCTCGGTCAAGTGTATAGAGTTGAAAGGGGACTATGTTGAGAAATAAATCGACACCATTCCAAAATTTTCGTTTTTCTTTTGAAGGCTAAGTACTTATCGGACCACCCTCGTAAGTGGGATGACTCCTTCAGAAGGCCAAGACATACTCGAAGACAGTTGTTTCGGGCTGTTTCAAGTTTTCTCTAGCTTGTGTGCCAATATTCTTGCACAATTTGTGCAAGAATATTGGCAGGCCGTTGGAAGCTTATCTATCTCGATTCCTGCTCGGGTGTCGCTGATTATGCCATGAAACATACCACACTGGACACAGTCACCACTGGAAAGCGTGCCATATATCCCTAGAATCAGTGCAAAAAAACACCGCATATCCACGGGGTGAATGATGATGAGTGGGGGAAGCTCCGGAGGGAATCATCGGTAAACCGTGAATCTTCCGTGTAATTCGCCCAGTCTCGCCGCACTAAATCGAACGATTGATTTCCACCAATGACACGCGCCATATGTGACGTCATTCCTATTTTATAACAGCGCCCTTCATTATAATTGCACCATCTCCCGCTTAAGGGGACGCTAGCACAAACGCGTTAGAAACGTGCAGTACTCTCTAGTAAGGGGGAGAGGCCACAGCGTCTTACGCAGCCGTTTACATATGCCGGAACGTGCACCGCGTTTGCCGACGCCATCACATGACTGCTGAGAGAGTATAACCCCCGTATTCATAAACGCTCCTCGACTTGAACTTGACTTGCCACCGCCTTCAACGTGTTTCGAACGCGCTGCCCAAGGCAAGTCAAGTTCAAGTTGAGGAGCATTTATGAATACGGGGGTAAGGCGGAGAGGCCACAGCGTCTTACACCAGCTTCTTACACGGGCCGTAACGCGCTAGCACAAACGCGTTAGAAACGCGCAGTCTTTCGTTAATGTTGGGTATTTATTGTCATCGTGGTGCGTGTGTCCATGTGTGCTTCGTGGCGTAGTGGTTAGCGCCGCGCGTTCGGAAGCGAGGGGTCCCTAGTTCGGTTCCGTGCTACGGACACAACTTTCGGAATTTTTTTTTTCATGAAAGTAGACGTGGCTACCTACTACGACGACGACTACTACTACTACTACTACTACTACTACTACTACTACTACTACTACTACTACTACTACTACTACTACTACTACTACTACATACTACAGAGGAGGGACAGACCCACACCCTAAGGAGCTTCGCCCCTAAAAAGAAAATGCCTCAAACAGCAACCCATCAGACTGCTCTGGAACATATGCACAAAAAATGCGCAGCCGCAACACACATTTTCATGTATAGCTCTAAAACTCAACGTCGCTCATCGAGTGGATTTTTGTGCCCTGTACAAGAAGCGATTCTCGTTTTGTCCTGAGCGAGCAACATCATCTACGTTAGCTGAGCTATATGGCATTAAGAGGCCCTTATGCATGTACTTCGACAGCAGCCACAAAGGAGCTGGGTGATATACACAGATTCGAAAGCAGCTCTACAAAGTACAGTGTAGATCGCTTATAATGTAAGTCGCGGGAGTTGTAAAAATCCGTGTTATAAGCGGTACCGCATTATAACCAAAGCATGCTTTTTTCGGCTTTTGCTTATGCCAAACGGGCAACCCACCTTTCAAACACAATTTATTACATATTTCACCCACACGCACATGCAACACAATCGCCACACAGCACAGAAACCAAGTTCTCCTGACAAGTGCGGCATCAGCGAAAGAATGCTGTTATTTTCGTCTGGAGACTGGTCTCCACGCGCATGCCCATGCTCCCACTCCCGAGAAAAAAAAAAACAAAAAAAAACGAAGAAGAAAAAAAGGAGTGCGCTACTGTTCTACCCCACACTCCACGCACCCTGATTGGACACTGCTATAGTGATGAAAACACGTGCCCTCCTTTCTCCAAAGTCTCCCGCCCTTCTCCTCCTTTTTGTTTCGGTTTTCACCGCTGGTCCCCACGCGCGTGCCCACGCTCCCCACTCCTGAAAAAAAAAAAAAAAAAGATGTATGCCGTATGCTGCATGTGCGAGTGAAAGCGCACGAGGGATGCGTGCTTTCATGGAGAGCAAACGCGATGACTCTCGTCGTGCAGAAGGCCGTGGGGGGATAGGAGGGAGGGAGGGTAGGCGACGTTTAGCTGCGGCACTCAATGCGTATCTTGCGACCGGGCGCAAGGGGAACTAGCGACTCAATCTCTCACACGAAAGGAGGAAAGCGCGAAGGCAGCGCGGGAGGAGGGAGGGGGCGCGGCTTTTACTCTGCAAGCCACTGCGTACTCGTACTTTGCGCAGCTGAGGGCTGTCGCGCGCACCGTATCTTGAAAGCGATCTCAACACGGCTCTGACCTTTGTATGCACTGTGCTTTCGCCGCTCAGCTTCTGTTGAAGCGATAAACCACACGAACCGAAGACCTTCGGTCGCTGCTCCTGCCACGTTTGCTCACCCCAACGTTGTTACAGTGCTTGTCTGCGGTCATCGAGTGCAATCTATTCATGTTTGCTTGTGCGCACTGACACCATGCTTGTTAATTAAGTTAGGCGGATGTGTCCAAGTTTATGCAGGCGATAAAACTACTATCCTTACTCCGTATGCTTTACTAGTAAATTTGCTATGGCAATTGATGCTTCTTTTGGGGGAAACTGCGACTTTTTGCTTCGCTTTTCGCCGCTGGTCTCCACGTGCGCTCCCGCGCTCCCACTCCTCCGCGCTTGCGCGCCCGGCAACTGTGCAAGCTGTGCTCAACGCCTCCTAGAAAATGCCACGCTTAAAAGAACCGCGCTATATCCGGTATTCTGCTTCACGCGCCTACGTAATAAACGGTCCGCCTATACATTGAGTTCTATGGGAGATATATCCGCGGTAAAGAAAACCCGCACTATAACCGGTCCCCCGCTAAAAGTGGTTACGTTATAAGTGGTCTGCACTGTACGTAGAACAGGCCAGGCACAAGTGATGTAGCAACCAACCTGCAGCCTGTGACATTGCCTATCTTCACCACAAGGCCAACATTGATGGGCATTGCATCACCTTCCAGTGGATACCTGGCCATGCCGGTATTTCGGGAAACGAAAAAGCAGATGAAGGTGCCCGAAATGGTTTTGAATACCGAAATTTTTTAAGAATATTTTTTACAAAGGCTGATGCGTCAAATTTGGCAAAAAATATGCCCATGAAGAAACAGATTGCCTCTGACAATCTGTCACTTCACCAAGATAACTTTCTGCAATCGATTGACCCTGGAGTGAGATCAAGAATTCCACAACCACTTTCTCGCCACTTAGAGACATTGTACCATCGGCTTTGGCTGAACGTAGCATTCAGGAACAGTTATCTGTATCGCATAGGGTGTACCACTGATCCCTACTGTGATAACTGTGGCAGCTTCGAGACAGTGGAGAACATTTTACGTGAATGCCCCGCATATTGTGACGAGAGACATCCTTTTGAGTGCCAAATGGACATGATTTGTTGCAATCTGCTAACGTTACCTAGCATCTTAGGTCCAATGCCCGTCCCTTCAAAACAGCAGTGGGTCTTGGACTTATTGTTCTACTACTTATCAGAAATTGGTCTTCTTGGAAAGCTTTAAAGATTCACTATATTATATACCCACCATCTCATGTGTAAGTATTATTATCTGGATTCACTTATGTACAGTAAAACCTCGGTGATACGAATCTCGCGGGGTCGCGTGAAATGCATTAAAACGGATAGGCGGGCTAGTTGGTTTCGCATCATAATGAAACTTTTGCGCACACAACACGAAACCACAACGAAGAAGTACACAAGGACTAGCGCAGTCCTTGTGTACTAGTCCTTGTGTACTTGCGCTAGTCCTTGCACTGCGCTGGTCCTTGCGCTAGTCCTTGTGTACTTCTTCGTTGTGGTTTCGTGTTGTGTGCGCAAAAGTTTCATTATGATCGCGTGAAATATTCGTATCACCCGAAATTCGTATCATCAAAACACACAATATCAATAAAAATGAATTTATTTTTACCAGAAAAGTTTTCTAATAGTGGAATCCCATTGATACCTTCCTCGCTGCTGCGTTTTCCCGGCTGCTACGTCGCGTTTTCGCGGTCCGTACCTAAATCCCATTGACTTCCATGTATAGTCAAATCTCGATAATTTGAACTCGAAGGGGCCCAAAATTTGTTCGAATTAAAAGAAGGACTTATTTTTGAAATATTCGTTCACCATAGCACGACGTACGAACGGTGCGATTCGTGAAATATCGTGGCGCACAAGCACATATCGAGCGAGGGCCCGAAACTGCCCGCGCTCACTTTGCGATAACGGCAGAAAATGAAACTTCAGGGAGCGGGTGGCGCAGGCACGGCGAGAGAGAGAGAGAGAGAGAGAGATTGTGGTTGTGAAGAGGAAGAAGCCGTGCTCCCTGAAGGGCTGCAGAAGATAGCGCCAACCTTTCCTTTTCCATACAAACCACTTACTACACGGCGACGGGTGCGAGCGGGGACCGTCGCATGTGAGGGAGTAGGGCGGCAGGGAAGCGGATTTGGCCTTGGCAACTCTGTCACTTCGGTGGCTCCCCTCGCAGCACCCTTGTAGCCCCCTCGCCTTTGACTGTCTCCGTGCACGTCTGCCGCTCCCGCCTGGCCCGGCGCCGTTTAGCCCGCTCCCTGAAGTTTCGTTTTCTGCCGTTGAAGCGAGCATTGGCCGAACTGGGCCTCCACCGTTGCTGCCCTCTGCGCTGGAGCCGCAGCGTTGGCTGAGACGTCGGCACGTACACACGTGTTCCAGTGCCACGCAGAAACGGCGACCTTGGCGTGACGCCGCGTTTTTTTTTTTTTTTTCGTCTCCTTAAGCTTTTGGGTCTCGCTTAAGCTTTTGCTCTATGGTGGTGTCGGAGCAATGCCGGTTGGAGGCGCCGCCACGTGACTTGGCGCGCTGCTGAGAGCATTGTTGGTGCGCGGTATGTTTGAATTAACTAACCATCGGAAATGCTTTCGCGTTCAAATAAACGGGCGTTCCCCGTGATACTTCGCCAATCTATAATGTACCAGCACGTTACGTTGCGTTTGAATGTGGCAGTCACGTAAATTTAGCAGTGTAGCCAGCTTGTACATTGCAACAAGCGACCGATGCGTTTCAACAAGCGACCGGCATGTTGCAGATACGACACACCCGCGCGAACCTTATGGTCAAAATGATCTGCGATGTTGACAAAGTGCGCCTAGTGCCAGTAGCTTCGTATGCGCTGTGCCTTCGACGTTTAGTTCGCGTTGAAGCGAGAGACAGCGCAAAGGTAAATTCGCTCGCTGCTGCTGCTGCGTTTCCGTTGCTTCACCTTAAGGGTGAAGCAACGGCTTTTTTTTTTCTCTCTATTTGCGGTCCCTTGAAAAACGTATCAACGGGACGTTTTCGTCTTGTCCAAATCGTCAACGATCGCCTTCTGAAAGGCGTATAAGTGCGCGCACATGATCTTGGGAATGTTTTTGCACGCCACTGAACTCCTGAGCACGTCGAGTGCAGGGAGTGTTTTGACCATCGGGGCTGCGCCTCAGTTGTTGTTGCAGCAGCGGTCCTCGTCTACTTTCTTGCTAAGCATCGGCTAGGCTGTGATGTGGTCGATGGTAGGCTCGACGTGGGGACCAATGAGAGATTGCGCAGCCGTGTGACGTAGTCAGTTGCTTGGCGACTATGGATCCCGCCCAGATCCCGCTGTGCCGGCTTGTCTGTGCCGGTGGCCCCGCTGGCTCGGCTGCCGCCGCTGTTGCTCACGCATTCGTATGATCCGTAGCGACACGGCAACACGTTCGGAACAGCCGATTTTTTTCATATTGTGAGCAATGTATTTTGGCCGGGGAATGATACGAATTCATATCACACCGAAATTCGTACCAGCCGGGTTTGTATCACCGGGGTTTTACTGTATTTCATACTTAGTTTTATTTTCGTTCCTTTTTTTTCCACTCACCTCTGAAATCTTTTAATCCCCTTCCCCCTCGCTATAAGAGTAACATGTCAGCAGTTGTGTACACACCGGCAAATATCTGTTTTTCTAATACAGAGCCTCTCTCGCTCTCTTGGAAAGTTTGCATTTCTTTTGTTTCATGTGCACATTTAATTTTATAATGTTCATCTGGACATTCATCTGACGAAAACTATTTGCTCTATTTATTTTTTGAGAAATGTTCTTTTTTGAAATAAAAAAATTTCACACCTGTTTTTCTGCCTGTTAATACAATAGACACGTAAATATGTGCTTTTAATGTGATGTCATGCTGAAATTGGGAGTTATGTGGTGCACTCATTACTTTGTACATTTCAAAAAGAAATTAAAATAATTAGTCATTAGGTGCAGAACTAACTCTACACTGAATCAAGTCACAAGGATAAAATTGGTGCTTTGTTGCTTGAAACGAAAGGGTGGAGGGTGGAAAGGGTGTTGCAGCGGACCACCGCCCTGGGTGCTGCTGACCCTAGTGATGCCACTGACTGCACATGCAATTTTCTGCCAAATTTTCTAGGTGAAAAAAAAAAAGGCATGCATCATAATTGGGTATATATCGTAGTCAACTTTGTGAGCTATGGTTTCTGCTTGAGTATCTTCCTAGGGCAGGCCGAAAATAGGTGTCTTTGATGGGATATTTTTTAGACATGTGTTCAATGCACTCGCTGCCCCTTAGCTTTGCTGAGACAAACGCTGCCACTAAGGGGTCGCAATTGGGGTTACCATAGGGGTCAGGTGCCTGCTTGCTGACTGGTCAAGTTCGAATTATCTGGCAAAGGCCAAATTTAGGATTGAAATAACAAAAGTTTGGGCTCATAGAAATTCATGGGTGCTGGCCAGAACCTTTCGTCGAGATTGAGTTCACCGAAAAATCGAGATAACCAAGTCAAAATTACGGAAATCTACTGTGTCCTGAGAGGTCCTGAGCGACAAGAGATGAGAAAAAGGGTTTTATATAGAAATTTACATGATTTACAAGAACGGCTCCATCTTTCTCGGAGCACACAACATGTTAAAGTCTTTGCATGTCCGAGCCTCCTCACAGCACTCAAGCTCCGCTTCTTATGCAGTTCATTTCCCCCTTTCACTCGTCAAGAGAATTTGTGGTTGTACTCGGCCAATCAAAATCGCCGAACTGTTCGAAAAATCCTGCCCAGTTCATGACCGTTCCACTGGACTTCACCTCCAATGTTGCGAGATCGCCCCTGCATACGAGGCAACTGGGTGGAAATTTGGGAACCAAACATCGACGCCGTTCCCACGGAAATTCTCGATGTTGCTCCCTTGCAAGAATTAGTGGCCTCTCCGTGACGGTCAGCTTGTCAGGGTCAGGAGACTGGCCGTCGCGGTAGTTAGCGCTTCTACGGAGGGCAGCAGCTGTTGTCTAGAAGTGAGCTGCTGTTTAGAGATGCACGACCCATTACAGCCTGGGGTCCCAAAACTCGTCTCGCCCATCAGCTCTGGGCGGTCGAATAGCCGAAGAACGAAACATAATTGCTTGTCCATTAGTCTCAGGTCACACTAATTTAGTTGCCAGCTCTCTGACTTCGAGAAAGTGACGAAACGTAAACAGCACTCCACAGCTGCATGTCTGCCGGTGAAGCATCCTTTGTCCCGAGGGACTGCCAGGCAGAACAGAGGGCAGCTGGGTGACAAGTTGCAGGGGAAAAGGGACAAGTTGCATCGAATCATAATTGATGAGCTGTACTTATCCAATACAGTGAAATCACACTTCAGAACAAAAAAAAGGTTAAAATAAAAATGCCTGCAGTTTTGCTTCTTAAGATGCACTGAATTGCAACATAGAAGTGTCCTTGTGCACAAAATAAGTAGAATCGTTTTACTTTTATATTGGGGCTGAAGGATTTAATTGAAGTGGTAAAGATGTAACAAAGAAGAAGCGTTAGTGGAATAAGAGTTCAATAGAACAGTTTGTTTTTGTAACATTGTAAGAAATTTATTTTTCTGTTCATTAAGATTTTCAAGCTAAGCTTACTTGAGTGTGGATCTTATAAAGTGAGCTTTTCTGTTCTTTAGGTTCAAATTAGCAAGCCTATGATTTGATTTATTACATAGGCCCTCTCGTTACAGTTCTGTTGCACATTCTTGTTAATGACCTGTAAAAACAAGTGTACTGTTGAATGGGTAAAGTTAATATTGTGTAACATGGTTGTAACCGGAGAAGTAAAATAATTGTTTGGCAACCTACTGTTTTCTGCATCAAATGACTTGCGTGTACAAGAGTGCCCTAATTGCCTAAATCAGTAACAGCAAACATTTGCTGCAATAATTCCCGTAAGAGATCCACACATGCGGGAGTAACTTGTAATCTCAACAGCTACATACGTGCGACTTGCAAAAGAACTCACGGTCCTTTGTGCATTTAAAAGAAAAGTAAGACTTCTATATAAGTGCACTGCTTGAACCCCATAGAAAACAGTCGTTTTGTATGTTGTATTCCTGATGAGAATTGCTTTTCTCAGTTCCTAGGTTTTGGTTTCCCCAGATAATTGTACTTTTTATTTACCTTGTTAAAAATTTGGTTTTAGTAGAATGTGCTTTTTCCACTTTTAAAATCTCTTTTGGCAGGTATTTTTACAACATTTGAACCCACTGCTGTGCTTACCCACCTTTACTGCCTTGTGGTTGACAATCTTGGATTTTATGGACAAGTACATGCATGCTGAGGACAGCGACCTTCTGGTGAGTATCTGTGTTAGTGGTCTTGTAAAAAGAGAAGGCTTATGGCTAAAGGAATATCTGTCTGACGCAGTCGTAAATGTATTATGCAACTTGCAGTTTCTATAGTTTACTAAGTACAGCTCAGTTCAAAACAAGGAAGCTATTTAGTGATAGGTTTTTAAGAGAAAAGAAATACCAACGATGCACGATTGTCAGGCAAGTGACTATTGAGCTTGCTGAAATGCTTATGTGACATCTGCTATTATAGCTATTGTTGCAATTGTATGAGAGAATTCACACATTTTTCGTGAGATCTCTTATCATTTTCATTTTGCCTCTGTTACATTTTTTTTTTTCTGTTTGACAGAGTGAAGCTATTCCAGAGTCTCTAAAGAACATGCTGCTGGTCATGGACACGGCAGGAGTTTTCCAAGCAGCTGCTGGAGAGGAACTTGAGAACTCGTCCACAGGTTACACTCAGCTCTGGACAGTCACATGGGACCGCATTGACAGCTTTCTACCTCGTCTGAAAGAGGAAGTGTTCAAGCCACCACCTCGTCCATCGACTCCTCCTGCTTTGCCCCCAGCCATTCCATCAGAGGATGCTGTGCTGGAAAGCAACTGTTCTGCTGACCAGGCTATCCGAACAACTGGGGAGGAGGACTCTTATGAGCTTGTCTCTGTTATGGGTGTGTTGGTTGTTTTCCTTTACTGAAAGTTGAAAAATAATAGTTCTTTGTCATGTAAACTGTATAGTCAAGTTCAGTTTGCAATAGTTTTCAGACCCTTCAGAGTGGCCCAACTTTACCTAGTGTACCTTGTTCTTAATAGCCTGGCATTAGTAAGAGGCAAATACCAATTTTGGATTTGGCTTAAGTTTTCAATGGCACCAATTCTATAACAGTGGCTGATTGTAGTTCATTGGCTTCTATAGTTTCTTTCTTGATTCTTTCCTGATTTTGTCGCTTCCCCTGTCTGATCATGTAAAGTAGCAAGTCAGACAAATTCTTCAGACATTGTGCGTAACTTCATTTTTTTTTTTTTTTGTCAGTGTCTTACTCTTATTCTTGAAGTTATGCACACTGCCGCCACCTGCTGCATTGAAGTAGATCCAAAGAACTGTTTTTATGCAGCACATACCAAAGCATAATTTGTGTTTGTGTTTTGCTGGCCTAGCTGTGCCACGAAAAGGTGTTGAGCGCCTCCTTTTATTGCAGTAGAAGAGCCAAGCATTGTAGAGCGAAGACCCTCCTGTGCCAGCGTAGGAAGCGAGAGCAGCAGCATGACTTTGGGGTCAAGCCAAGCAAGCTTAGCCAGCAGCATGGCATTTCCAGACATCCCAGCTGGTCCTGTCGCAGCCCCTGTGGCTCCGGTGCCCCCACCCCACTCAGTGATTTTGCATCCGCCATCACTGTCACCGCCGCCTGTACTCCCCACAGCCGTACCTCAGACGGCAACACCTGTGCCACTGGTCATTGACCCAATCGTCTTTTGTGAGCAGCATCACTCGGTCTTTGCACCTAGCCAGGTAAGCACATTTTGTTTGCTAAAAAAGCAATCTATTGGAACTTTTCGCAAAACTATCATTCAGACTTTTGTGCATTTTGCATAGCTGTTGTTTTCAACATAATGAAGACATTAATAGCCAGTGGAAAGGTCTGAGTCATATGGCTGACTGGACTAAATTTATTTACAAGAATTTCACCTGACAACGAAGGTAGACAAAATATGCATAAGTGTAAAGATAAGCAAGTTGGCTCATACTTGCAATACTATTGAACAAAGAGCATACCATAGAAATAACTCTTATTTGCTTTGTCTGTTTCCTTTCTAGTGTGGAAAAATAACTTCTAGAAATTCCATCTGTGGAAATGGGAACTGACTAATAAACCAGTTCAATCAGTATGCCCCTTTTAAAGGCTCCCAAAGCACCCTTTCTCGAAACTTGAAATGCTTTCTCTTGAAACCTGAGCAACACACTGGAATGGTCTGATGCCTTTCAAGAAATACCATACTATATTTACTCAATCCTAACACGCCCTCAATTGTAACATGCAGCCAGATCTTCATACTTCAAAAAATTATAAATTTCAATGCCCTTATCTTTTTCACTGTACAGTTTTTCATAGTAAGAGAGAAATTAGTGGTGATTTGTTCTCACTTGGAAAAAAAAAACTTAGTGCATCTAAGCTACAGTGGACTGGGCACCACTCATCGTCACTGTAGGAAGCTTCCTTATGACTATCAACAGCTCCAGAGCATCTCATATTCGTTGCTGTCTATGGCATTTGAGATATACCGTGTTTCTTAAAAACCTTGCAGGCCATGGTAGCGTGTAGCAAACTACTACAGCTCCCACAGCTGCACTCGACATGTGAATTAGATTACAGAAATCTTTGATGCCAATGATGATAGCTTGTCACTATTGTAGTTTTAGTTTTGTACTTGAATCAACGTGCACATAATTTCTTTAAAATCTTTCCGGAAAATAAGTGCATGTTAGAATAGAGTAAATATGGCATATATTCCCGAAAACATCTTTCAGAGGGACATAATAATAATGGAGATAGAGTAAAATGTTTTCTTTCCCTCTCAACTTATCAGTTTCTCCCAGAGGGGGGGGGGGGTGCTGATAGTAGTAGTGCCCTGTCTATTGCTTCTTTCGTTCTTTTTCTTCTTTCATCTGAGGTTGGTGTCTGACAAAGGTGCCTGAGAGTGACAAAGGTGTATTGATAGGAAGTGCATGGCTTGTTGACAATCACTCAACCACCGTTTCCCTGTTTCCTGGAATACCGTGAAGGATGTGCATGCGTGCGCAAGCTTGTGCGTGCGAGTGATTCATGATCACAAATGATCGCCCATTGGCTGGCATCTATGGGTCATCATGCCTGCTGTAGTGTTATCACTGATGTGGCATAGCACAAAAAAAAAAAAAAAAAAGTGGGGGCTTTGAAAACTACACGACACAGCAAGCAATCTAGTATTATACGAGATTGTAGGTTCTCTCGTTCTCTTACTGTCCTAGTTCACAAAATGGTTTTAACAGGTCATATTGAATGTAGCATCACCAAAGCAATATCCTTTGTTTCACTATTGACATTAAACCTGAAAAGTTCTGTTAAATGAACAAAATGTGCCATGCTTCTGATTTACAAGCACCGTCAAGTTGGTGCATGCAGAAGAGTATGGTCTCTGAGATTTATGACTCATAGTGTGCCTAAATAGTTCCATTAACGACTTGGGATTACAAAGCACCATCAAGGGGAGCTTGCAGAAGAGTATGAGCTAGTTTTCATTGCCTCCAAGATTGGCGATGCAGTATGCTATGGTTCCTCAATGGACACGCCATAACCTCCAGCATACCTAAAGCATATACAGTCGACGTCCGATTTCCCGGACCCTCAAGGGACCGCGAAAACGTCCGGAAAATCGGGCAGTCCGGAAAAACGAATGCACGTGAAAACGCACCTTTTTGGTAGGTATTTTTCGCTGACGGAGAGGGTCACGGCCGGAGTACAAGATTCTCATTGCTATTCAGCCAATGCATCGTTTAGGTGGCTCTGAAAAGAGCCGTTAAAAAAAAAAAAAATACGACGTGGCCGGCGCTACCTCATAGGTCAGCACTTGGGCGCAAAGAAGTCGCTTATTTTCTTTTGCACGGTCCGCTTGCCCGCGATCATGTCTGCCTCAATTTCAGTCAACGTCATGTTGCCGCTGTACACCGATGACAGTGTCATCAGTAGCTCGCGTCAACTCCGAGCTCGTTGGCTGTGTAGGAGCTGGCTCTTCGTTCTCGGTGTCGGAGTCGTCGGAATCCTCCGTAACTTGACGAATGATTTCGTCATCGGTCAACTCCGCACATAGCTCGAGGTCTTTGTCAGCGTCGGCGAAGCCCTCAAAGGTTATCCCGGCTGGAATCGACACGCCGGCAGCGCGCAGATCGTCGAAGGCAACGTCCGCGGATGGCAGTTCGTCCACGGAGGGCAGTTCGCGGTTGGCAGTTCGTTCGAAGGCGCGGACGAAGACGAAGGAGCAGTCGGTGCCATCGCTGTAAACGGCGAATCCGCTCGACGAAAAGCGCAGCACGAAACAGCTAGGAACTCGGTGGATGCTGAAGGTCGGGAAACGTGATCACTGAAGATAGCGCGCAGCAGCAAACGATCAACCGCAGACACGACCGCAGAGCTGGCAGAGCTGCCAAAACAACACGCGAACACAGAGGTTTGGCTTGGCTAAGCTACGGCTGGCAACGGATTGACACGTGCGGTTTCGAGGTTACGGCAGCCGCGGCGCGGTGCATGGTGGGTTCGAGGATATGAAAACAGCCAAATTGGCGGCGTCGGTGGTGACTTTCGGTCGGCGGTTAACAGTAAAAAGTCCGGGAAATCGGATGGCGAAGGCTATAAGCGTCCGGAATTTCGGACTTTTTAATACATTGACTCTATGGGGAACTTGACGGTGCCACAGATGAGTCCGGGAAATCAGGCACGTCCGGAATTTCGGGCGTCCGGGAAATTGGACGTCGACTGTGTCGGGGATTTTCAAATTTTACCATGTCATAATCAAGAATGCCACTTGGTGGATACCACTTGCAGAGGCACCAAATGACAAGTTTCTTTTTTGCTTTTTTATTTGGGAGGATTTGCTGCAAGGCATAAATAGTTACTGAGCAGTGCACAGGAGCAGTCAAGTAAAGACGGCTCTTGAGCAGTGCTTCTGTAAACATTCGGCCAATCATATAACTGTGATTGGTAGGTCATGCACCCTTGAAGGGGGATACTATCTGCATTTCAACATTTCTTTAGGGTGCTGTTGAATTTCTGTTGTCATGTATATCGGCATCGCCTGCATTTCTTTTTGTTCTAGAACCCTGTCAAGTCAGCGGATCGGTGAGGATCAATCTCCAGCTGAGTGAAGTTTTTACATTTGCGTTGCTGCTCTGCTTCCAAATGAGTTTCACAAGGAGAATCAAAAGGTTGTATATAGTTATACTAATAAAATCTACTAGGCTGAATACGGCTTCTTCTGGACTTATGTGTTGGCATGTTCTTTAGTGAAAGGTTTCACAGCACCAGCTGGTCATGAAACTTGATGGTTTTATGCGGCATTTACTAAATAGTATGAGGTTAGAAAATTTTTCATTAAATTGTGGAGTTTTGTTGCCAGAACAAACCATAATATGATTGACTCGCCCCTTAGTGGGGGATTATATATTGACTACCTGAGGTTCTTAACGTACACCTAAATCAAAGTACACGAGTATTTTTTGCATCTCGGCCCATCAAAATGTGGCTGCCGCGGATTCTTAAGCAGATTGTTAAGCGCAATGTATGCAAAGCCGTAGCACATCGGAAGTGGTGCATGATCAGCCCATGATCTAGTGGCGCCATCTTGTGGCTTTTGAGATCAAGTACGGCAGCTGTGAGTCCTCCCTGAACACACTACCCCATATTTTAGTACACTACAGTTAAACCTGGATATAACGAAATTGATAAATTCCCGAAAAACTTTATTATAAAGAGCATTTCGTTATATGCAGGTTTGGCACGAAAATTTGAAAAAGAAACGTTTACCGTATTTACTCGATTCTAACGCACCCTCGATTGTAACGCGCACCCGTTTTCCTTGCGCTTCTTCGTCGAAGCACTCATCCTTGGAATGTTACACCAGGTACTGGATGCGTGGACGCGTGTCATTTCGCACAAGCGCGAGGCGTCCGTAACGAAGAGCAAGCGACACGATGGCGTCGTAGCATCATATAGTGTCACCTAGTGTCAGGTTAGTGAAGTGAAACGCAGAGACTTGCGCAGTAACCAAAGGTGTCGCTGCCAGCGCGTTAAAAAAAAAAACATTTTTTTTTCTTTGGCAACATCAACTGGAAAAGGAGAGTGCCGGCTTGGCGGGCTAGGCCAGCTGCAGCAAGCGGCGGGATGAGGTTTGAATGAAGGGAGGGGGAAAGGTCACGCCCGCGGCGGCAAGATCGCCAGGTCGAGCGATGCAGGCCCGCCTCGTGCATGCTCGCACGCACGCACACGTGCGCTCGCTCTCGCCTCGTAGTTGCCGTGAATTCGAGCGCGCCAAAAGCGACGCCGCCGCTTCGCATTGCGTTGCGGCAGAGAAGGTGCTTCCGGTTGCTGCTCGCGCAAAAATTACAAAATTTGAGGCGGAATCTTTAGGTTGTCGGTGGGGAAAATTCGTTATTTCGAGGGGGTCTCTGGCTGCCACTTCGTTATGTAGAGGTCTCAAATACATGTGCTTCTATGGAGTAATGGCGGGGAATAGAAAAACTTTGTTATATCCAGGAATTCGTTATTCCAAGGTTATATCCAGGAATTCCAAGGTTCGTTATAAGCAGGCTTAACTGTATAACTTTAGTACATGGTGTAGTTAAGACTAAAAGTTTGCTATAGTGCAACATGCTGAGATTGTCTTGAAGTGACTTCAACGTTGCCTTCCCAGTTGCAGAGGCGGTCTTCTACTTGTAATAACAATGATTGAGCGTATTTGCTTCATCTTGATTAACCTTTTTCTTGTCTTGCTTAACAGTATACTATTAGTAGGCAGTGTGCCCGGAGTGTCTGTACTCTGCATGTGATCGCTGCACCAATGGCGCCAATGCCGAAAAACCGCCAGGATGGCTAAACCTGCTACACTCTGATGTATTCAGACAATGTTTGAGTAAATTAAGTCCGGAGGTAGCTTTTACGACCTTTTAAAAATGAAACCTATTACACATCTTGTAAGTTAACAAATAAATAATTTATTCCGCTTAAGTGGGCAAATACGGCCGTAAACGTTTTTCAACTATCATTTGTAGCTTCAGTATACTTCCAGTGTGCCTTGTTCATCACATTTGTCGAGGTTTTGGCGAGTTGGAAGGTCACTTGAATGATTATGGAGCTTTTTTCTCCGTTGACAAAGTACCTCGAACATAGTCTGGTGTTGTCATTCGCGCTCCAGTGTGAGAGGTCATCACTGCTGAAACATAACAGAGAGCAATCAGCTGACACTCAACACCAAGACTGAATAAATGTGTGCTAGCGTGCGCGAGAGAAGTGCTAATTTGCGAATACTCGATGTGTGCTGCGGTGCACTCCAGCCTTAGTTCTGTTCTAAACGCGAGAGAACATCGGCATGAATGAGCCCGTTTTCAGCAGTCGCGTCTTGATCCAGGCGCAGAAAGGAGCTGCACGTTAACTTATTAATGCACAACAAGAACTACAGTGCATACAAAGGCCCAACGCGGAGTGCTTACGAAGCTAGATTTGACACATAACAACGACTGCGCATTTGTTTCGGAGCGAGAATAGCTCAACAATTATCCAAACCAATTTACAAGAGCGGGAATCAGATCACGCGTGTTTATGCAGTTGTCGCTTTATTGTGCGTTTTCACGGATGCTGCCTTGTGTTTTTTTTTTCTTTTTGTCCTTCTTTAAAGTTTGCGTTTGCGTCTTAGTTCATCAGAAATTCGCAAGAGCGACTCTTGACGGGCCGAACCGCGACGATCCACCTTCAGCCGCCGGGTTTCTCCCCACAGTCTTGAAGGGAAGCGGCACAATTTGATGCCGACATCCCCTTCACGGTTGTCAAAATACCTAAAACAGCAGTATATGCGCATGTTCTTTTTGTTCACACTTCTTACGGAGGAGCTGCCGAGTGGTCTCGGTGAATCCATTGAAAAATTGGAAAAGGAAGCTTTTAGGCGCGCCTGAGCGCAGTACGGACCAAGGTGAAATGGCAGTATCGTAGAGCGCCAGGCGGCAAGTGATCGCCGTGTGCTCGAGCTAATGAAGCGATGAATGCCACCACTGCACAACGGGTGACGTGGAGCAATACAGTGTAGACCACTTACAGTTAAACCTGGATATAACG
Organism: Dermacentor silvarum; assembly: GCF_013339745.2. Taxonomy (NCBI): domain Eukaryota; kingdom Metazoa; phylum Arthropoda; class Arachnida; order Ixodida; family Ixodidae; genus Dermacentor; species Dermacentor silvarum. Next base: position 180,027,835 of record NC_051154.1, on the reverse strand, counting down.
AAATTGACAAATTCTCGAAAAACTTCGTTATAAAGAGGATTTCGTATATGCAGGTTCGGCACGAAAATTCGAAAAAGAAACGCTTACTGTATTTACTTCGAGTGCGAGGCATTGGAAACGAAGAGCGAGCGTCACGATGGCGTTGTAGCGTCGTATAGTGTTATAGTAGAACCACGCTGTTACGTTCCCGGGTGCTGCGTTTTCCTGGCTGTTACGTTGTTTTCGGCCGGTCCCGGCACAGCTCCCAGAGAACCCAATGCATTGGTTACCCCGCTGTTGCATCGCAACTGTGGGACCGTTCCCGCATCACACGTTGCGAACTGCCGCCCCGCACCGGCCCGAGCGGCCATTTTGACTCTTCATGTCGCTTGGCTTGGGGGCTTGACGGTGGCATTGGCCGCCCAAAGTACCGGGGGCGACAACTATGACGTATTTTCGGTTTCCGCCAGCAAAAGAATAGCCCTTGAGATCCGTATTTGCTATCTAAAGATGGTGTCTATGACGCGTTGTGGCCCTAAAATTGGTTTTGGCTGATAGATGTTCCGTATAAAGTATAAGGGCAATAACGCAGTCTCCGCGCGCCGTATGCTGTATGTGCGAGTGAAAACGTGCGAGGGGAGCCGACGACCGCGTCTAAATCTCGCGCAGGGAGAAAGCACCGCCTTCTTCTGTTGCGCTCGAGGCACCGGCGAGGGGGGAGGGATAGCGGGCGGCGCTCTTGCATCAACTGCATACTGCGTGGCGGCGCGCGGTCGCGCGTGCCGTATCTTGAAAGCGATCTGATTGGGGCAGAGTCTAGGCAGTGTAGGTGCGTCGGCGGCTCGTACCTTAGTGCGTGCTGTGTGTTCTCGGCGTTCAGTTTGCGTTGAAGCGATAGACAGCAGCACGAAGGTCACTTCGCTCGCTTCTGCAGCGGCGCTTCCATACGCCGCCAGCGTTTGACAGCGCGTGTCCGTGCTCATCGAGTGTGATTTGTCACAGCGTCTGCCAGCGCATCGGCAACATCAACTGGAAAAGGGGAGCGCCGGCTTGGTGGGCTAGGCCGGACTGCAGCAAGCGGCAGGATCAGGTTTTAATGAAGGGAGGGGTAAAGGTCACGCCCGCGGCGGCAAAATCGCCGGGTCGAGGGATGCAGGCCCGCCTCGCACACGCTTGCACGCACGCACACGTGTGCTCGCTTCGCATTCCATCGCGACGGAGAAGGTCTAGGTTGTCGGCGGGGAAAATTTGTTATTTCAAGGGGGTCTCCTGCTGCCACTTTGTTACGTAGAGGTCTCAAATACATGCGCTTTTATGGAGTAACGGCGGGGAATAGAAAAACTTTGTTATATCCAGGAATTTGTTATATGGAGGTTCGTTATAAGCAGGTTTAACTGTATAACGTAAGTCGGCGGAGTCGCGAATATCCGCACTATAAGCGCTACCACACTATAACCAAAACAACTATTTTATTGCGATAATGGACACTCCAGGCGCATTTCTGCCGTCGCTGTCACTGTGCTCTAGGTTCCGTATTCGCTTACTAAATAAATTAACAAGCACGGTGTCACGCGCACACAAGCAAACATGAACACATCTCGCTCGTTGACCGCGGAAATGAACTGTCAAAACGCTCGAGTGACGAAGCGCGGCGAGTGAATTGACCTTCGTGCTTTCATGCCTCTCGCTTCAATGCGACCTATAAGCAGCGAAAACACGGCGTGCGGCGGACTTTCCCCGTCGCAGATTGCTTTCTAGATAGGGCCAAGGCAATCGTATCATAGTGGATCGTCGCAGATTACATCCTGCTTCGGTCCACTGAAACTGTTCCGCATTGCTTTGCTGGCGAAAATCCTCTCCTGTTTGCGCCAGTCCCAAATGCAAGTTTCGGATTCTCCGAATGCCCGTGATGCGGCCCGATTTCCGTGCGTCTCCGCACACATGATCACTTTCCTTTTAAATTCGGCATCATGATGAACTCGGCACTTCATGCTGATAGAGCAGACGCAGAAAACGTGAAGACAGACGGTAGACTATTGCCTGAGCACGTGTAGTGCAGCACATGGAGGACGCTACAGTAGCTAGGCTTGACGCGCGTGCGAGGCGGCCATTTTGAAATGCCGACGGCTATATGGTAACGTAGATTTAGGGTCGTACTCGATTCTAATGCGCATGCAATTTTTGGACCTGTTTTATCGGAAAAAAAGTGCGCGTTAGGTTCGAGTAAATAAGGTATTTGTGGCTTGATGGGAGCATTTGCCGTTTAGGTTGACTGCCGAACTTCCAGGCAGCCGCACTGTAACCGGTATTGCGTGTCCCGCAACTGCACTAAAAGCGATACGCGTATACATAGAGTGCTATGGGAAAATTAACGGGAGCCTGAAAAGACCGTATTATATAACCGGTCCTGCACTATAACTGGTTACGTTATAAGTGGTCTATACTGTATTTCTATGACAGCCGCGTTCTCTGCCATAAGCGATGCTTCTGCATTAGCAGCCAAATCTTGCAGCTCCCTGCATGTGGATACGCCACTCACCAGCAGTCAGAAAGGACTCGCTGACTCGAGCGTAGCATCACTGGCATGAAAATTGCTTGCGCTTCTGGTTTTCGTTCGCACCACAATTGAACGATGTCTTTGATGGCTTTCACAAGATTCAGAATGCTCGGGTAAGGCCGGCGCACCGCGTGTCGCTCGTTGTCTAAATGAGAAGGGGCGACAGTGTCAAAAACGTGTGAAATATGTACGAAGTTTATTGGTGTAGACATCCGACGTTGTTGTCGCTTCCTACATGGTCGCTGTGCATCGTTTCTCGTGCTACCAGCAAGACGCTGTCCATACCAGCGTATAGGTATTTTATGGTGGCGCCATAGAATTGTTGAGCCTGGTTGAGCGTCGGCCTCTACAGAGGGGGCCGAGATTCGGTTTCGGCTAAAGTACAGTGACTTTAGTTCTGGCTGATGCGGCATTTTCGAAATTATACCGGAAGATTGTTCTTAACGGAAACATATTTTTTTAAAGAAATGAGCTGACGTGTGATGATGCTTTCTTTGGTCTTCGCCCTAATTCAGGGCAGCGGACACTAGATGGGCGAGTAGCCGTCGCAGATTGTTTACTAATGTAGTAAATTTTGGTAACCTTTTAATTACTGTTAATGGCTAAGGCCATGTTGCAAGGCCAGTGTTGCAGGAGGGCGCCGCGGGGAGACAAAAACAATTTACGTGATTTTAAAAGCGCCGTACTTAGGATCTCCGTCGACAAACATTCATCCCACTCCGATTCGGAAACGGTGCACAAAGAGGGCTGGCAGTACTATTGTCCACGTGGTGCTTTCCGCTTTGTGTAGCTTTGTGTGAACGAGTATCGCCTGTGCGTGCCTCTTTTCGCAGGAAGCTCATCTGTCGGTGACTGTGACGTGCGACAACAGATTGGGTTCATCAGTAGACCATCGCAGTGAGGTGCTCTGTGTAACGACAGCGTCGAGAATACTGTGGGCAGCACTTTCGGCGCTCTTTCGGAATTGAAATGATAAAGGGCGAATTTTTGTTAACGAATATCGCAACAACGAACGGATGGTGCTTTTAAAATAACTAAATTGCATCAGCCTCTCGCGGTGCCCTGGGGCAATACTACCCTTACAACATGGGCCTTAAAGGGGTACTGACAAGATATTTTCGACTATTAATTTCTTGCGTTAAATGAAGGTCATAGGCATCTAAACTCTAGAAGAAATAGTAACAATTAAGCCTCAACGTGCCGTTAGTAATTTAATATACTGTAAGCACTATTAACGTACTTCGTTGTTTTCATTTGTACATAGGCATCATCATCTTCCCTGTTCTTCTACTTCATCGCGCATGAGCTGGGGCGTTTCCTTTTTGGAATAAAAAGCGCTTGACAGCTTGGTTGGTCTCGGTCTTATAAAGGGGTGAGGTACGTCAAGATCCCGACGTCTTCTCGCGTTCCCGTCCTCCCTAGAGCTATATTCTGGTCGCCGCCTGCGCCTGGCTACCCCTACAACTATGGACACTTCCAACCCTGGCTCTTCCGGCGCCTCTAACCCTACCACACAGACGACTCCACCTGCGGTGCCCTCTTAGACTGTGATGAGCACTCAACGCGATCCCCCTGTCTTTGCGGGACTCCGCGATGACGTCGACGATTCGATCGACAACTACGACCGCATGAGTTCTTGCAATAAGTGGAACGACACCCAGAAATTGAGGCACGTCGCATTATACTTGACCGGTGTTGCAAAGACGTGGTATTTCTACCATGAATCCGACATCGTGGATTGGTCCACGTTTACCACCAAGCAGCTTCAAATCTTCGCTTCCTCGTCTGGCCGTGCAGAAGTCGCCAAATAGAAGCTGGGCATGCGCCTTCAACTTCCACAAGAGTCTTACACCTCATACATAGAGGATGTCTTGGCTCTGTGTCGCCGTGCGAACCCTAGCATGACGGAAGCCGAACGCGTTCGACACATATTAAAAGGCATTGGGTCTGTAGCATTCAACGCCTTAATCGTGCAAAATCCAGCTTCTGTCTAAGACATCACTTCCACGTGTCAGCGCCTAGACGAGCTGCAATCTCTTCGTCTTCAACATGACAGCAGCGATCCTCAGGTTCCCCATTATTCAGATCTACATGCTCTCATCCGCACCATTATCCGCGAAGAGCTTCAAATACAAGACCTGAGGCGTTCACCTGCTGCCTGTGCCCCAACCCCCACCTTCGACTTGCGCGAGGTCGTAAAGCAAGAGTTTACAGCCATGACTACACCCACGACGCATCTTGCTTCGGTAATGCGCCCCACACCTACCTACGTGTATGTTGCTTCGCTACCCACCTCTACCGTGACCTCCGTGCCTACTGACATTACCTATGACTATTTGGCTTCGATGGGAACCAGAGCATTTGCTGCGCCATCCTACCCTCAGTGACGTCCACCTCGTCCGGTTTGTTTTTACTGTGGTATACGCGGCCATATATCTCGCTTCTGCCGCTGTCGCCAGCAGGATGAAAGACGAGGCTATGCTGAGCACGAGAGAGACTGCACTCGCCGACCAGACGCCTACTATCCCGCATCGTATTCGTTCCCTCAGCAGCGTTTTCCATCTCCTCCAGCTGCTCCCAATCTGCCTCATAGCTCCCGTTCGGCCAGACGTCGTTCTCCTTCGCCTTACCGGCGCTCTACATTGCCGTTTCGCCCCACTTCCCATTTTGCCGACCAGCACTTGGAAAACTAACTGTTGCAGTTTTTGCAAGGGAAACTGCTTCCTATCGGTCTTAAAAAATTCCTCCTGTTCGCCCGGCCAACATGCTTTATGCAACTGTTGAAGGTGTTCTCGCGTCAGCTCTCATCGATACCGGTGCCACCGTTTCTGTTCTTCGTAGTGATCTAGGTTCACGGCTCCGGAAAGTAAAAACGCCTTATCTTGGACCTATTTTGTGTGGTGCTAATAATGCATTCATTCACCCCGACGGACAGTGTACTGCTCGTGTTCTCACCGACGGCATTCGCCACCACATTGAGTTTATCGTCCTTCCAACGTGTATCCATGAACTTATACTGGGTTTGCACTTCCTACATTCTGCTTCAGCCGTCATTTCATGTATAGAGGAAGTTGTCCATATCGCGGATACAGCGCTTGCACCTGTTATGAACTCTTCACCTTCATGCGTGAACTTGGCCATCGCTGTAGACTGTCCTGCGTCCTGATCACGAAGACGTTGTAGCCGTAACATCCAGCCAGATCGCCGAAGGAGACACTCTACTCGCCCCTTCTTCCCGCTGTATTTCTCGCGGAATCCGCATTGCCGCCTGTCTCGTCCGGTTTTCACGTGGCTGCGCCCTTCTGTCTGCTTGCAACACAACCCCAGATCCTGTGATGCTGCCCAAAGGGATGACTGTGGCAACCCTCGCCGACACTCAACCTATCTCTATAGTCACGCTTTGCCCTTCTTCATAGCCAGCACCAACCTCAGGTTTAGATGATTCTTTCCTGCCCCCAGCCGTTCTTGGTACTGACCTAACCGCCGCGCAGTCCGAAGCCTTACTGGCGGTCTTGGCGAAGCACAAAGCCTGTTTCGATAGCTGTTCCCCTGTGTTGAGCCAAACTTCTGTGGCTACACACCGCATCGAAACGGATGGTTCCACGCCCCTATCGTGTATCGCCGTCCGAACGGAAGATCATTGAACAACAGGTTGCTGACATGCTGGCGCGGAAGATAATACGACCTTCATCTAGCTCCTGGGCTTCTCCCATGGTTCTGGTAAAGAAAAAAGATGGCTCCATTCGCTTTTGCGTCGATTATCGAGCGCTCAATAAGATCACACGCAAGGACGTATATCCAATACCTCGAATTGACGACGCTTTGGACACACTACAAGGGGCGGAGTATTTCTCCAGCCTTGATCTTCAATCAGGATATTGGCAAATTCCGATGAACGAGACTGACAAAGAAAAGGCCGCATTTGCTACACCAGATGGACTTTATGAATTTAACATGATGCCTTTTGGCCTTTGTAACGCTCCCACCACATTTGAGCGCATGATAGATAACGTACTTCGTGGACTAAAATGGAAGACCTGCCTCTGTTATCTGGACGATATTGTCATCTTTTCGTCTAACTTCAGCCAACATCTTCATCGATTAGACGAAGTTCTCAAGTGCCTTGCAAAATAAAAAAATGCAAATTTGTAAGCAAAACAATAAAAGTATTGGGCCACGTCGTCTCAAAAGATGGCGTCCAGCCAGACCCCGAAAAGATTAATGCTGTTCTCCACTTTCCTTGCCCCCAGCAGCAGAAAGGTCTACGTAGTTTCCTGGGCTTGGCGTCATATTTTCGTCAATTTATACGCAACTTTGCTGCAATAGCAGCTCCTCTACACAAGCTACTGGTTACCGGTGCCTCTTTCACATGGACTAACGAATGCGAGTCGGATTTTCAAGCTCTTAAGCAACATCTTATTTCCGGACCAGTGCTTCGCCACTTTGATGATCGAGCCCCCACCATGCTCCATACTGACGCAAGCGCACAAGGTATTGGCGCAGTACTTCTGCAACGTAATGCAGCCTTTAAAGAGCAAGTCGTAGCTTATGCCAGCCGAACACTTTCCCCAGCTGAGCGGAACTACACCATTACAGAGCAGGAGTGCCTGGCTATCGTTTGGTCGATTCAGAAATTTCGCCCATACCTTTACGGCCGCCACTTCACCATCGTCACCGACCATCATGCTCTGTGTTGGCTGTCATCAATGAAAAGTATGTCAGGACGCTTAGGACGCTGGATACTCCGCTTGCAGGAATATGACTTTACAATAACATACAAGTCTGGAAAAAGTCATCATGATGCAGACGCATTGTCTCACTGCCCACTCTCGCTCTCTCCCGGTAACGCGCCGTTGTCTTCCCCACCACGTCGTTCCGATGCTACGCCTGCCTCACACCAGCTCTTGATAATACCCCTGGACCAAGTTAGGCTTTCATTACGCTCTGATTTCGTCTTGCTTCAGCGGGCCGACTCCTACTGTCGAACTCTCATGGATCGCCTTAGTGGGTTCGCCGAACCACCCAACAGCCGCTTGCAACGCCAACTTCGACAATTCTGCCTTCAAGGTGGCGTGCTACACTGCTAAGTTTACCACCCAACAGGTCACCGGTGGGTCCCAGTTCTACCTCGCTGCCTTCGCCTGCGAGTATTAGAGGCAGTTCACGACGACGCATCGGCTGGCCACTTAGGCTTCCACAAGATTTACGACCACATCAAGACCCGCTGCTTCTGGTCTGGCCTATCCACAACGGTGGCCAAATACATTGTCTCCTGTGCGTCATGTCAGCACCGAAAACGCTCGACATCCCCTCCTGGCCATTGTACTACAACCTCTCCCTTTCCCGGACGCACTTTTTGAATTTGTTGGCATTGATTTATATGGTCCCTTGCCTTTGACACCCTCCGGTCACTGTTGGATTTTCACTTCGGTTGACCATTTAACAAGATATGCCGAGACTGCCCCTCTGCGATCCCGTACCGCAGCTGAGATTGCTGACTTTTTCTTCCGCTCCATCGTCTTGTGCCACGGGGCTCCTCGCATTCTTCTGAGTGACCGTGGCAAGGCGTTTATTTCCCAAGTTCTCGAGGAAGTTCTTCAGGCCACTGATACCGTGCACAAATCTACTTCTACCTATCATCCGCAAACCAATGGCCTTACTAAGCGCTTCCACCGTACGCTGCCTGACACGATTTCCATGTACATCTGTCCTGACCACACTGACTGGGATAAAATTCTTCATTTTGTGACATTCGCATATAATACTGCTATTCAATGGACTACCGGTTACAGCTCTTTCTTCCTTGTATATGCACGATCTCCTTCCACCATATTCGACCTTCTTCGCCTAACGCGTCCCTTCCAGAAGATTTTGCTGCCCGAGTTGCAGATGCCGTCAAATCGCCCGGCAAAGCATGGAAGCTACCCAAGGTGAGCGCAAACGTCGCTGCGACAACAAACGCCGTGACCTCCATTTTCACCCTGGAGACCAAGTCCTGCTTTGGACTCCAGTCCGAACTCCAGGCCTCTGTGAGAAGTTCCTTCAATGCTACATTGGCCCATACACCGTTGTGCAGCAAACATCTGCAGTGAACTATCTCATGCGCCCAGTACACTCCATCACTGACCGGCGCCGCCGGAATGCCGAAATTGTTCACGTCTCGCGAATGAAGCCCTTCACTCCCCGTTTAGATAATCTCTAATCTTTGGCCAGGCTGGCCACTTCCATGACGGGGGGAAGTTAGTGCAAGCACTATTAACGTACTTCGTCGTTTTCATTTGTACATAGCCATCATCTTCCCTGTTCTTCTATTTCGCGCATGAGCTGGAGCGTTTCCTTTTTGGAATAAAAAGCGCTCGACAGCTTGGTCGGTCTCAGTCTTATAATACGGACTTTTCAACACCCACTTTCGGGTGTGGACACTCACTGGAAAACAGTGAGTTAGGTTTTAATTTATCTTGCATTCGTAATGGGGGGCAGAGGGTGCAACAGGGGATCCCTGGTAAGATGGGGACGACATAGTGCTACTAGGGGACAATGCAAGGAATTTACAGAGACTTGCGAATACGTGTGGCAGTGAATCGATCTAAGCCTTAATTTTAGCACAGAGCCATCGGAAATTATTATCTTTACTGAAAAGGCGAGTAATGACGTGGTATCAATTGAACAGCATGTCATATACCCATAGTCAAGCAATATAAATACCTGGTGGTATACATAAACGAAGGAAACACCTACTCAAACGTCCGCAAAGATAATCTAAGATAATCTAATCTGGAAGCGGATTACAGCAATATTGAAGCATAGATCACTTTAGGGCTACAATAAATACGAGGTGGTGCGAGGAATTTGGAAAGGAGTAATGGTGCCGTGGCTAACGCTTGCAAATGCAATTCTGTGCTTAAAATCTGATATCTTGTTGGGGTTGGAAGTTAACCAAAGGTCGGTGCGTGGGCCGATTGGCATTGGGATCCCACGGTAAAGGCACAAAGTGCAGGGTGACATCGGTTGGGCCTCTTTTGAAGTCATAGAAGCGCAGGGCAAAATTAAAAATTAGTTTTGAAGAAAGACTCAGGAACAAGGATGAAAGAAATGGGCACCCAAAGTACATAAATATTTGTACCGTAAGAGCGTGGACACGGAATGGAGGAACAGGTCAAGAAAATTGGCAACGAAGTACAGGATAATGGAAAGTTTAAAGAAGTTGATACACCAAATTCTGAGCCTATAAAAAGCCTGCTGTAGGCTTCGTCGGTGTGTAAGGACACTCAACATGAGGTATTGGACACAGCAAACGTTTCAAATATATTTTAATTCGCTTCAAAAGAGTGCCTAAATGCTCGTTTTCGCGATCGAGACCCATTGCTAGCGCGATTGACACCAACGTCACTCTAAGCCGCCAGAGGGTGTGTGTGAGAGCAGACGATGCCGCAGTGCGTGCGTCACAGCTTTGTGGGCCCAAGTCGCCAAGCGTCCTAGATAGTGACGTCACTGTCCAACTCGGCGCCCAGAAAACGAAGATCGTTCACATAAGTAATGCGATATTATATGATTTACCGAGAATATATGAATCTTCGAGCATGTATCATGCTTCCTGGAGCAATAAGAAACGTTTGACACAAAGAACGCGAATACGAATGGAATACAAAAAAATTGGAGGACGCTTAAGTTTCGCCTTTAAGAGTGGAACGCGATAGCGTTACCGGGCCCCGTTCGCATCGCATTTTTCTTTGAGTGGGCTTCACTGCAGCACAGAACGCGGGAAAGCCAGCTTACAAAGACCAAGCTTACACCGATCCCTTTGAAGTCGGTTTCACTTTTAAACAGAAATACATTACTGGGAAGACGTTTTTTCGGGGGCTATTAAGTCGTCTTATATTTAAATGTGAAGGCCCTAGCAACTTTTTTATTATTTTATTAATTGTTTGCTATTGCCCCGACGCGCGCGCGTGTCCTAAACGCATTAGGCAGGCGAAGTACCAATTTGATCTGCCGAGGATGCGAGCGCCATCTGGATAGCATTTTCGCAAGTAAACTACCCGAGCGCGCCGGTGTTGGTATGGTAGAAATGCTGGAAAAGGGGTTTCTGTTTGAGTTTCCTCGTAACAGAATTACGTTTTCTCATACATTCAAATTACAGTCCGACGCCACCATGTCTGTATATAGATTGTGGTTAAGCCGCACTTATCATTTTTCTGACGGATGTCACTGTGAGAAATTCAATTTTTTTTCACCAAAACCTTGCACCACGTAAAGGGGCTGCGCGGTCGGGGTGGTTCGGGATGATTTTCTTTTTCGCTAACACCTTGCGCCACGCGGAGGGCCTGCGCGGTCGGGGTGGTTGCGGATGATTTTCTCCGCCACGGACGCCGACATCCACGCCGATGCTGGATTTTCTGCGACACGGGGCCCTTAACGCTATCACGTTAATAGTATCGAATCGAATATCTAATAGTCAAACGCAGAAGCATGTAGTTACTGCAGGAATATTTATTTCGGTATAATTAGGTACCACGTACGCCTGTACTGACTAGTGCAAAAACTTAGTAGCCCCTCCCCTGTCGAGGAAGTGTGGGTAAGCGAAGCTTGTCGTGTGTTTCTTTGGTGTTCCTCTGAGTGAATTGCACTGACGAGTACCGCGTTGCGCTTGAACCACAACTACAGGTATTCTAGTACACTGTACCACAACCGGTCACACGCACTGCAACTGGCTCCGAAGTTTCAGTTGAGAAACTCGCATTGAAACCTGGCCGTCGCACCGGGTGTTACGGGCCGGGGTTTGGGGAACCTTCAACAGCGTCTGCTTAGAGCTCGAACCAGGTTAACCATCGGAGAGGGTCCGGCAGGGAAGACGAGGTGACGTAAAAACAAATAATACAAGTTTAATACATGGTAATAGTACACGTTTAATGGCAGATACGCTCGGTGTTTATATGAATGCGCCGAAACAGGCAACGGCCAAACGGAGCGAGCGCGAGCACCAACAACAAACGCCTTATTCTTCGTCTTCTGCTGGCGCCCGTATTTCTCACTACAATCACTCCCCGGCGAAAAAGGAGCCATCCTGGCGACCTATGGAACAGGTAGCACTGGTGGGTCGTAGTGCGGCTTCAGTCGGTCGATGTGACCAGTTTCGCGTCCGCGACGCTGTTGGTCCGTAGATGGGTGAATAGGCTCAATGACGTAGTTGACCGGAGATGTCTGTCGGAGAAACCGGTAAGGGCCGGCGTACTTTGAGCTTAACTTTGTTGGAAGGCCGAGAGTTGTGGGGAGCACACGCTGCCACCTGCTCCCGCGGGCGCTCGCCGTCGCTTCCGCACGTAGCGCACTCAGCGGGAGCCGGTAGCTTTGATTTTGGGTGTTCCACGCGGAACAGTCAGGATCGCGGAAATGCCACGTTGGCAGGGTTTAGGCCTGACAGTAGGCGTAACACGCCGAGCGCCTCGCCGCTTTGTCCCGCGGACACAGAGGCACATATGCCTCTAAATAGTTCGACGCAAGCTGCGGAGGCGTCCGAACCTTCGGGCGGTAGTATTCCGTCGAACGAAATAATGCTGCAGAATGCGCTGCAAGTCATGCAGAGCTTAGCGGGCGCCCTGCAGAACAAAATGCAGGCCCCGCCGCAGAGCGAGCGACCATGAATTAAGGAAGACATGCCTATCCTTAGTGGGTACCACGGTCGCACTAGTGCAAACGAGTACCTCGACCGTCTGCAGTATTATCAGCAAGCAACAGGGCTTTCAGACGCCGAACTTCTCGCGCGCGTGGTCTCTGCTTCACTGTGAGATTGAGCAGGCGGCTCGTTGGTTCCGACTGGCCGGACACAGGGCCCGCACGGTAGAAGAGTTCCGCGCGAACTTGCGCGAGGAATTTCTTCCGGCCAACTACGAGTGGCGTTTGAGGAGAGAGTTGGAGTTGCGTACCCAGCATCCGGACGAGTCCCTGCTGGAGTATGTTCGAGCGATGGACGAACTTATCGTCTCGCGAGCCCTCTCGCCACCGACGCCGAGAAAGTAGAGCGCGTCACACGGCAAGCGCACCCGACTTTCGCGGCCCACTTCAGGGGATGTAGGTTCAAAGACCTAGACGAGCTCGCCGCCGAAGCAAAGCGCATCCAAGGGGACATCCTCGCGTACCGTCCGCACACGCCGCATACCGCACCGTCATACCGTCCACCGTCATACCGTCATACCGTCCGCACACGCCGTGCTGTCACTCGAGCCTCGCTGCGCGTGGAACGGCGGCGGGATCGCTTCACATTCCCCCTGGGTCGACGCGTCGGCACCGTTCGCCGACGAGCAGGTCCAGCGTGGTTGGGAATTATCAGACCGCGCCTTGGACCCGTACACCTACGCGCTGAAAACAGCACAGCATAACGCGGCACGCAGTGCGCCGCGGCAGGAACTTGCGACTAATGCGAGAACGGAGGAGCGGCACATGCCGACCGCCGAGCGTGGAAGCTACGGCCCGCCGGATTGGAGCGACGGGCGCCCACGCCACCGAGGCTTCAGTGGCCGTTGCTACCAGTGCGGCGGACTGGGGCACATCGTCCGTGACTGCGCAAGCACGCCGGGCCGAGGTCGAGCACGTGGTTCGGGAAACGGGCGAGGCCGCCGGTGATCCACCTTTGGTCCCGGGCGGCGATCTCGAACACAACCGGTGATTTCGATTTACTTGCGCCTTTGGCTTGTCGCGTAGGAGATGTCGCGGACTCGCAGGCGCCGTCCATCAAGCTAACGATAGCCCGAAAGAAGTTTGCCGCATTATTGGATACTGGGGCAAGCGCTTCTTTATTTGGTGATGAAGTGTTACATCAACTCCGCGAGAACAATATCCGCTTAAGAGATAGTGGCACCACTTTCCGCCTTGCTTCCGGCACAGCACAATCGAGCGGTGCAGCTAGGCTAGTTATCCGTTGGGAGAGACGCGTCAGGCGACAACGCCTCGTACATCTTCCCGGTCTGTCAGTGCCTGTTATTTTAGGTCGAGACTTTCTCGCCAAGTCGGGTATTTTGATAGACATCGCCAGCGGAGGTTACCGAGAGAACGGAACGGGTGCTTTGAAGCGTTTCGCAAAAGCGCCCGTGCCTACGGAGACACGCCTGTCTCCGGGCGCGGCGCGAGCGGGCCACACCGAGCCACAGCCGAGCGAGCAAACAGCAATCGGTAAAGGCGATGAAAGCAACGGAGAGACGGTGGCACAACATTGTGCCGCGGTGTTGCAAGGGGCAGCGCACCCACTTTTGTCAGAGGTCAACAGCCTGCCGGAGAGAGAAAGGGCACGACTGTCATCGTTGTTGTACGAATACGACGCGATTTTCACGGACCGTCCGGGCCGCACTACGCTAGTCAGGCACAGGATAGACACGGGTGACGCTGCGCCGTGGAAATGTAATCCTCGGCCGATAAGCTTGACTACACGGAAAGCACTTGACAGCGCCTTAGACGAACTCATCGACACAGGCGTTGTGGAAAGGTCGAACAGCCCATGGGGCTTCTCGGTAGTTCTAGTCCCGAAGAGGACGATACTTATCGCATTTGTGTAGACTACCGCAGGCTGAATGAGGTTACGAAGAAGGATGCGTACCTTCTACGCACCATTTCCTCTTTGGTATCTAACCTAGGCGGGGTGAATTACTTTACGACGCTCGATGCTAGTCGTGGATATTTTAGGTCGAAATGGACGAGCGTGACAAAGAGAACACGGCTTTCACTTGTCACAGGGGGCTCTTTCAGTTCAAAGAATGTCTTTTGGCTTAGTAGGAGCTCCCGCTACTTATCAGAGGTTGATGGACCGAGTTCTAGGAGAGGCGAAGTAGCAACATGCTCTCGCATATCTCGACGACATAGTGGTTTATTCGAAAACATTCGACGAGCACTTGCGCCACTTGAGAGACGTCCTAGACAGGCTGAGGTCCGCGGGTATCACGCTGAACCCGAGTAAAGCTCAGATAGCTGCGAACAGAATAATGCTGTTGGGATTCACGCTGGACAACGGCCGCATTCTGCCGAGTGATGATAAGCTCGAGGCTATACTGAGCTACCCGTCGCCGAAAGATATCGGCGAACTGAGACGCTTTCTGGGATTGGTGAACGTTTATCGCCAATTCATTCCAGACTGCGCGGCAGTGCAAGCGCCTTTAACGAAGCTCTTGAGGAAAGACGAGCGTTGGACTTGTGGTCAAGAGCAGGAGGCGGCACTGCGTGGCCTCACAAAGGTGCTCGTTGACACGGCAGAGTTGCAGCTGCCCGACTTGAATGGGGAGTTTGTGATTCAAATAGACGCAAGCGACCTGGTTCTAGGTGCAATTTTGCTTCAGGAGCACGGAGGCATTCTCCGACCGGTTGCGTTCGCGAGCCGTTCGTTGACGCCGGCGGGTAGGAACTATTTGGTGACAGAGAAGGAGTGTCTCGCGATAGTTTTCGCTCTGCGAAAGTTTGGCTATTATTATGTCGACGGAGTGGCATTTACGATTGAGACTGACCACATGGCTCTCACTTAGCTCTCACTTGGTTGAGGCGCTTGAGCGAGCCGAGTGGCCGCCTAGCGCGTTGGGCACTGCTGCTGCAGCGTTACGACTTCACCGTGCGCTACCGCAAAGGAAAAAGCAATGCCGCAGCTGACGCACTTTCGCGAGCGCCAATCCGAGGCGAGGGAGAAACCCTGGCCGTAGCCCGAGTAAGGGACGCGGAACAACCGTCGATCCTGGGCGAGAGCGTGAACCACGTAGATGTTGTCGATTCCGCAGGAGTTGTCTTCAGCAGAAAGGAGCTGTTCGAGGCTCAGCAGAAGGATCCGTTTTGTCGAAAAGTGCTCGACGGGCTCCGGGAGCCGGGCGGCGCGGCCGCTGCGCACTTGGAGGCAGCTGGTATTGCTGTCGGTGCGGAGCGCTCAGGATCAGCTGGTAATGCTGTGAGCGCGCTGGTTTCCTATCTGCTGAATTCCGACGGCGTCCTGCTGAGGTATATTCCCAACGAGAACGACACAAGTGAGGCGTTTAAGGTGGTGATACCGCGCGCGTTGAGAGGAGCACTGCTAC
This sequence comes from Dermacentor silvarum, assembly GCF_013339745.2. Taxonomy (NCBI): domain Eukaryota; kingdom Metazoa; phylum Arthropoda; class Arachnida; order Ixodida; family Ixodidae; genus Dermacentor; species Dermacentor silvarum. Next base: position 180,012,259 of record NC_051154.1, on the reverse strand, counting down.
GCTACTTTCATGACTCGTGCATTTCTGGGCACGCGAGCGGCCCCAAGACTTACGTTCAGTTGTGTTGCTTCGCTACCTGGCTTGGCATGAAACGGGACGTGATTCGCTACGCCCGCTCGTGTCATGTGTGCCGAAGCGTGAAGCCCGAGGCGGACGACCGCCCGGCTTCATGCAGCCTATGGACAGCCAGACTCCCTGGCAAATCGCGGCGTGTGACGTCATGGGACCGTATCCCACAACACCGAGCGGGAACAAATTCTTGCTGGTGGTCACGGATCACTTCAGTAAATGGGTAGAACTTTTCCCCCTACGAAAACTGACGGCACGGGTGATCATGGATAAGTTGATGGAGGTTTTCACCAGGTTTGGTTTTCCCGAGCAGTTGATAACGGACAATGCGTCCTACTTCACGGCAAAGGAACGTTGACTCATGCGACGCACTTGGCATTAAGCACAAGAAAACGACAACCTACCATGCTCAGTCGAACCCAACTGAACGAGTCAATCGCAGCATCAAGCACATGCTTGTCGCGTTCTCTGAAGGACATAAGAACTGGGATACCTACCTTCCAGAGATCGGGTTTGCATTGCGATCGACAGTGAACCGCTCGATTGAGTATGCGCCTTCTTCTCTCAACCTGGGGAGAGAACTGCCGAATCCGATGGATAGGGTTCTCGCGGATCGCAGCGGAATGCCGGTCGCGCCGTCAGCACGAGCTGAATACGCGACGCATCTACGTGCCAAGATGACGGAAGCTTTACATAAAGCACGCTGTAATCTTCGCACTGCAAGGGCACAACAGAAGGCGCAGTACGACCGCTCGCATCGGAACGTCCACTACGAAGTGGGCGATCTGGTGCTTCGACGCCAGCACGTTCTCAGCGATGCTAGCAAACAGTTCGCTGCCTCGCTGGCGCCGAAGTGGACCGGGCCGTATCAAGTGAGAGAGAAGGTTTCCTCGCTTGTTTACCGGCTCGAGAACAAGAAAGGAAAGCCGATCGGCGGACCGGTACACGTATGCGACCTGAAAGGCTACGTGCTGCGTGATGAGCAGTGGGATGACGATCAGGCTCTCCCTCAACCGCGATCGGTGAGAGAGAGCAGTCAGAACCGAACGGCCAGCCCGCAGCCGCGCTACAATTTGCGTAGCAGGCGAAAGTAATCTGACTGCTAGTTGCGTAACCCGACGACTGCGAGGAACATTCGTAAGTCCGGGTGGCGTTGCATACCGCGTGAGCATACAGCCGCGCCTGGCTGGCACCTTGGTAGTTCCTGCCGGGGAAGCGAACGTCTAGTGACCACGGAGCGCCGAGTATGGATCGGACGAGTCGTCGAGGCCACGACGGGAATGTGGCGTGAACGTTCGACGCGTGGGTGTGCGGGGTGCGGTTTGACCAAAGACTGCTGCGAGGGCCAGTGCGGTGATTATCTTGTGCTGCGACTCGAGTTGGTGGTGATGCTTGCGAACAATTCCCTTCGTAACGGACGTTCCCGGTTACGGCCAACTATGCTGCTCATCACAGTGCCGCTCCGTGCAGTTTGCTAATAATAATTTCCAGGAGCAGAGCAAGACGAGATACGGCCGTGGGAATTGCCTGCAGTACGCGCTGGAACAACTGACGCCCTTGCAGCACTGACGGCGCCACGCCGGCCTTGCAGCCTCACGAACGGCTAGCCGGTGGCCGGCAGGCGACCACCCCCTCCAGCGCAGCCGACACCTGGGGCGCGGCACTGAGAGCTACCTTCGAGCCCCGACAATTAACGATCCCGTCTCGCAAGCCCGCCTCGCAAAAGCCCGAGCAGTGCAGCTGACCAGCCGCCTCCGAGTCGGCATCAAGTATCCGCCAGCTGAGGGCTACATCGACACCAGCCCAACGCTTCCTCGGTCGCCAACCTCGGCGGGTACTCATGCAAACGGGCGTCCCTATAGGTGCCAGCCTGAACGTACGGGTACAGTGTACATTGTAGTACGGGGGCCTTCTTAAGGGGGGGGGGGGGGGAGGATGTGGGGAGCACACGCTGCCACCTTCTCCCGCGGGCGCTCGCCGTCGCTTGTGCACGTAGCGCACTCGGCGGGAGCCGGGCGGACACGGGAGAGATGCACTTTGCCCTCTCCCGGTTCTCGCTCGCCTCTCGCGACGCGCGTGCCCGCGCGGGAAGAGGGAAAGTATCCGGCGGGCGAGGAGGACATTCCCCTCGCGAAAAGGTAAAAAAAGGTATAAAAGAGCGCGACCGAGAGACCCCCGGGGCTCTCTGACCTCGCTTCACCTACCTGCCCATACGGATATACCCGCTGCAACCCGTGAGTGACCTCGTTTGCGTGACTACCACACGCGACGAGGCAAGCCTATTTTATTACTTATTATACAGAGCGGACTTCCCTCTGCAAGTGTGCTTTATTGCCCACAGCAATAAACGTTGTTAAGTTGACTCGCTTGTTGCCTTATCCGCCCGAACCCTACGTAGCTGCGATTATACGCGCTACGGGCGGGGAAGACCCCCACAGAGTAGAGGAGGGAACGCGGAGCCATGCCAGCGTTCCAGGTGAATATGATGGAAAACACAAGCCTGCGTCGCGACTATGTTTCTGGCTGGCCTGATCTTGCGCGGTAAGTGAGCGGGCAATCTGACAACATTCTTCGGCATAAGTGGCGGCTTCGCATAGAGGAGTAGATTCTGAAGCGTCGGGGCGATACAAAAGAATCGTGTCCATATACGAGGTAGGTTCGCGACCATAAAGAGGAAAGAAGGGAGAGAACCCTGTGGTAGACCGAGTGGCGCTATTGTAAGCATACGTAACAAAGGGGAGGATGTGGTCCCAGTTAGTGTGGTTAGCGGAAACGTACATGGCGAGCATGTCGCCGAGAGTACGATTAAAGCGTTCAGTCATACCATTGGTTTGCGGATGATATGCGCTTGTAGTTCTAAGGGCAATGTTGCATTCCCGGAGGAGGGCTTCTACAGCTTCGGAAAGGAATGAACGACCACGGTCACTTAGTAGCTCGCGATGCGCACCGTGTCGAAGAACAAGGTTGCGAAGGATGAACAAGCCGACTTCACGTGCTGTGGCCGCCGGAAGCGCTGAAGTTTCGGCGTAGCGCGAGATGATCCACGGCGACGATAACCCAGCGGTTGCCATCTGGGTGTACGGTAGAGGGCCGTACAAATCGATGCCGATACGGTCGAAAGGCCGGTAGGGACAAGGCAATCGTTGGAGCGGCCCTATAATCGTGTTAGGTGGGTTCATGCGGCGTTGGCACTTGGAGCACGAGTGGACGTACTGCCGAACGAAGCGGTACATTCCGCGCCAGTAGTATCGAAGCCGGAGGCGTGCATACGTCTTTAGTACACCGGCATGGACGCATTGCGGATCCGCATGAAAAGAGGCACAGATGTCGGAACGTAAATGGCGAGGAATCACTAGCAACCATTTACGGCCGTCCGAGAGGCAGTTGCGGCGGTATACAAGCCCATCGCGGATGGCAAAGTGATGAGCAGTGCGCCGAAGCGAGCGGTCGGTGGTGTGTGGTGACGGCCGAGATAAATACTCCAGAAGATAGGCTATCCAAGGATTGCGGCGTTGCTCAGCTGGCATGTCGGTGTATGTAAGAGACGAAGAATCGTAGCTGGAGACAGACGCAGCACCATACTCATCGGGCAGTGGCGAGCGCGAAAGAGCGTCGGCATCCGAATGCTTACGGCCGGACCGGTAGATAACACGGATGTCATAGTCCTGTAGACGAAGTGCCCAACGAGCTAGGCGACCAGAGGGGTCTTTTAACGACGACAACCCGCACAGGGCGTGGTGATCAGTCACGACGTCAAATGGATAGCCATATGCGTAAGGTCGAAATTTGGTGATTGCCCAAACGATTGCAAGGCATTCTTTTTCGGTGACTGAATAGTTCGTTTCCGCTTTGGTGAGAGTGCGGCTGGCGTAAGAGACGACGTACTCTTCGAAGCCAGACTTACGCTGGGCTAGCATAGCGCCGAGGCCGACTCCACTATAGCGTCCGGGTCAAAGTGGCGTAAGATAGGTGCGGATATCAAAAGATGGCGTAATGTGGCGAACGCGTCTTCGCAAGCTGTAGACCATGCCGAGATGCCTTCGCTGTCGGCAAGCAGCTGCGCTAAGGGGGCGATTATGGACGCGAAATTACGCACGCGGCGAAAGTACGAACACAGGCCGATAAAGCTACGGAGTTCTTTCAGCGTAGACGGCCTGGGGAACTCGGTGACGGCGCGAAGCTTTGCAGGGTCGGGAAGGACACCGTCCTTGCTGACAACATAGCCTAAGATGGTAAGTCGGCGGGCGGCAAAGTGACACTTCTTCAAATTAAGCTGCAATCCAGCGTCTGAAAGGCAAGTCAGGACGCTTGCGAGGCGGTTCAAATGGGAGGCGAAGTCCTTCGAAAAGACTACGACGTCGTCCAGGTAGCACAGACACTTGTGCCATTTGAGGCCTCTAAGAATGTTGTCCATGAGACGTTCGAAGGTGGCAGGCGCATTGCAAAGGCCGAATGGCATCACGTTAAACTCATATAAACCGTCTGGGGTTACAAACGCAGTCTTGGGACGGTCAGGTCCATTCATAGGGACCTGCCAGTACCCAGATAGAAGGTCCAAAGAGGAGAAGAACTCTTCTCCTTGCAAGCAATCGAGGGCGTCGGCGATTCTGGGCAGCGGATAAACATCTTTTCGTGTGATCTTGTTAAGGCGCCTATAATCAACGCAAAATCTAATGCTACCGTCCTTTTTCTTTACCAGCACAACTGGGGAAGCCCAAGGGCTGTGTGAGGGCTGTATTACGCCACGATGAATGACACGGCGCTCAGCATGAGAAACTCGGTATGGACGCTGGCGCAAGGGTGCATGGGTGCCAGTGTCAATGCGGTAAACGATGGCGGATGTGCGGCCCAAGGAATACTGCTTATGATCGAACGACGTACGAAAGCGGGCGAGCAGCTCCAAGAGTTGGGTACGCTGTGCAGGCGGGAGTGTGGAATCAATTGAGGGGAGGAATGCCTCTAAGGAGGACGAATCGGCGGAGGTAGCAGGAGTAATGCCGTCGACGAGAAGACCTATCGTGTCGTCAGGCAGTTGAGTAGAGTATGCGGAATCAATATCCTCAAGCCAACCTATACATTCACGGTATAAATTTTTTAACTGCGCTAACTCACACTGACAAGGACGAGACAGACAAGACGTGCGCAGACTCGCAACTGAATGTTTAATGGGTGAAAATGACATATATACAGAGAAAAATGAACACATCTGATTGGTAATCCAACCATGGATACGTTGACGTCACACAGTAGCATCTAAAAACGCCATCTCGCAATCAGCTAGTGACACCGAAGGTTCGCTTACACACCCACGTGTAGTTTTTATCTTAAATGCCTCAAACAGTTCCCTATAGTACTACGGTCCCTATGACGGTACAAATTCTAGTTTGTTTAAGAAGTGGGAGGCAAGTTTCCTTGTTTAGTTTTTTAGTCATTACAATGCTTAGCCACGTGGGAATAACCATCTGAAGTGCTGTTTGTTTTATGTTCTTTCAGCCGAACGTTAATACACCTAGCCGTCTGGCCGATGTATACACACACTCTTTACAATCTTCGAATGCCTGGAGGAAAAATTGAGGGGGGACTTATGGGACCTTGGTCGATAAAACCAACATGTATGGAATACCTCAAAACGCAGACGTATGTCCAGAAATTGCAATTCATTTTCGTGGGGAAGTTCTGTAGTAAAATTGAAACCTTGTCCCGACCTACAAAAGCTTCCTTTACTTGAAGAGACAGTTCTTCAAGCCTACTTCCATCTACAAAAATCAGGTAATCGTCGACATAACGAAAGACACGGGAAGCCATACTACAGACTGTTGTATTAACAGCCCTATCCACTTTAGCCAGGAAGATGTTGCTGAGGGTAGGGGCCACCCTAGAGCCTGTGCACACCCCTGATTTCTGGATGTATTGCTGCCCTCGCCAGCAAACATATGTGGACGACAAATACATGCCCAGTAATTCCAAAAAAGCCTCAAGGGAAACGCCACACTGCATGACAAAGCAATGTTCATCATTAAACTCAGTAATCCACTCTTTTACTGCTACCATAAGTTCGCCCTGCGGTATTGCATAAAACAAATCCTCAACATCTAGGCTGAAAGCTTTGCACCCGCCTGGGTTTTCCTTCTCTAGGTAGCGTACCAAAGCAGTAGAATTAGGCACCAAATACGGATCTCCTATCTCTAAATTGGCGAGGTGCTCTTGAAGGAATCCTGCCACAATGTACTGCCATGTACCCTTTTCCGAAACGATGGAACGTAACGGCAAGCCAAGCTTATGGGTTTTCACAGAAAAAAACAGCTGTAGAGACAACCCGGTACTGTTCTTGATACACGAGCGTAACTTACTGAGGTTCAGGTCCTCCAAAAGGGCCATAGCCCTGTCCTTAATCCTTTTACGCTTCACAGAGGCGGGAATGAAGTTTTTTGCCAATGCTGTACGGGCCTTGTCTAAGTACGCTTCCTCTGGAACCGCCACAAACATCCCTTCCTTATCGGACTGAAGAAGGCACAAATTAGAAGTCAAGTGATCAACAAGCTGCTTAGCTTTCCCCGAATCATGTTGTCTTCCTGGTGCACTCTTGAGGACTTGGATGCATTCCTGCGTGCACCTCAGGCGTACGTTTTCCGGCACCTGTCGGCAGATGCCTCTTGCCATGGCCAGCTTCTCTGTGGGGGAAGACGCCGGTTCGTGGCAAAATTTCGGGCCTAGTTGCAAAATCCTTTTAAGGTGCTCCGGTAGTTCCGCTCCATCTACACACATGACATTTTCTTGTGAAACACATGCTTTCCTTCTTCTTTTCTTCGGCAAAAGTGGGAAAAAAGACGACCAGAACAGTTCCGTAGCTTTGTCTGCTTCTCTCTTCCAGTCCTTGTAGTTCCTGTCAATCCTTCGAGGTTCTTCATCATCTTTGGCGCATGCAACGTAAAGGCAGTCTTGAAAGAAACGTGCTTGCCTCCACCACTCTGACCGAATGATGCGATTTACCCTCCGCGCGTGACCAACCGATGGTTGAAGAAAGCCAAACAGGCCCTGCGTTTCCGGTGCAATGGTCCCTTGTTTCAGATGCCGTGCTGATACTCTTGCCTTGAAGACACACACCGCTACTATGGACGCCAGACGCGCACAATCAGAGAAAAAGCCCGGAGGCAAGACGTGGCTCGTTGCAAAAGAAACACACTGAAGTACAGCTCCAAGTCGGGCTAGTTGGTTGACATGCATGGTATAAATAAAAAAAAAAAAGCTGAAAGAACATAAAACAAACAGCACTTCAGATGGTTATTCCCACGTGGCTAAGCATTGTAATGACTGTAAAAAACTAAACAAGGAAACTTGCCTCCCACTTCTTAAACAAACTAGAATTTTGTACCGTCATAGGGACCGTAGTACTATAGGGAACTGTTTGAGGCATTTAAGATAAAAACTACACGTGGGTGTGTAAGCGAACCTTCGGTGTCACTAGCTGATTGCGAGATGGCGTTTTTAGATGCTACTGTGTGATGTCAACGTATCCATGGTTGGATTACCAATCAGATGTGTTCATTTTTCTCTGTATATATGTCATTTTCACCCATTAAACATTCAGTTGCGAGTCTGCGCACGTCTTGTCTGCCTCGTCCTTGTCAGTGTGAGTTAGCGCAGTTAAAAAAGTTATACCATGCATGTCAACCAACTAGCCCGACTTGGAGCTCTACTATACATTCACCACGGTATAACGTGGCTGTGGAAGACAACCGATTCGTGACATAAATGGAGCTGCAAGAGTTTTCGACCGTGAGAACTGCAAAAGGGAGGAGGAAGTTTTGCGAGAGGTGAAGACTTCGGAGGGCGCAAACAGGGCGGTGGAATCGGAAGCAGAGCCGCAAGAAAGTGGCACAAAATCAGAAGACAAAGGAGGGATGTCAGTGTCCGCGGCGACGACCACTCGAGAAGGTGGCTTGTCAGATGCGGCGGCCCACATCGGCGACAACTCAAGTTCGGCACGCGCACAGTCAACAACGGCATGGTTAGTAGCGAGGAAGTCCCAGCCCAAAATAACGTCGTGAGAACATGGCGAAAAAACGACAAATTCGACTGCGTACAAAATGTCCTGTATGACAAGACGAGCTGTGCATGCCACTGAAGGCTGAATGTGGTGCGTGATCGCGGTACGCAGAGAGACATCGGAAAGCGGTATCGTTATCTTTTTTTAACTTGCGGCACAATTCTCCAGTAAGAACAGACACAGCAGCACCAGTATCGACGAGTGCTTGCACAGAAACACCTTCGATATTCACAGTTATTTCGTTCGCAGGTAGAAATCGAGGCCTTGAAGTTGTCGACACGAGCGCAGTTCTTGCCTCCGGAACTGCGAGGGCTAGTTTTCCGCTTGGAGTGGTGGGGGGCGGCGAACCATTGGGGAAAGTGAACGGCGACGTGGTGAGGGCGACCGACGTGTGTCGTAGCCACGGCGATTCGGTGAGCAGGTGTCCATCGTTGAGTGAGAGGACATCGGGCGCGGTGGCTCAGAACGAAAGTAGTCCCGATTGTCTTCGCCCGCACTAGGACGGAAGTCACGACGACGGCAGAAACGTGCGACATGGCCAGGCAGACAACAGAAGTAGCAAATAGGCCTGTTGTCCGGGTTGCGCCAAGGATTAGTGGACGGCGGCGTGGGACGGCGAAAAGGTGGCGGGTTCGGGTGGACAGCTAGGTGCACGCGCAGCGAAGAAGGCATTCGCTGGTCGACCAGGATCCGGGCTGAGCGGCATTGCTGGTGACTGTCTGCGTACAACTTCAGCGTAGGTCAGCGGAGCGGAAACAGGCGGATGCTGGAAAGTTGTTGGTAGCGTCTGAGAAATTTGCTCCTCTATGGCCTGTCGGTAGTGTCGGAGCAAGCCCCTGCGCTGAGGCCGGGACGCAGGGAACAAGGGACAATTGCCGTGCCACTTCGTCTCGGACGAACTGCTGGATCTGCTGCCATAAAATTGTGGTGTCAGTAGAAACGGCGCCTACAGTGAATGATGACATGTCGGCCGGGTCAGACAGAGCTCGAGCTCGGGAGTCGTGTAGAAATGCGCTGTTTCCGCAACTCGTCATAGCTCTGACAGTACTGAACCACTTCTGCGACAGTTCGGGGATTTTTGGCGATCAGCATTTGGAAAGCGTCGTCCTCAATCCCCTTCATGATGTGTCTGATTTTATCAGCTTCGGACATAGCAGGGTTGATGCGACGGCAGAGGTCCACAATATCCTCAATGTATAGGACGTGAAGTTCTTGCCGGATTGCTGGGCGCGGCCGCGTAAGCGTTGTTCCGCGCGGTATTTTTGCGAACAGCGGGACGGCCGAAGACTTCCGCGAAGCTCGTTTTAAAGGATGCCTAATTGGAAATATCAGCTTCGTGGTTGTGGAACCACAGCTGTGCTACGCCCGCCAGGTAAAAGTTGACGTTGCTGAGCTTGTCACCGTCATCCCACTTATTATGGGCGCTTACCCGCTCATACGAAGTGAGCCAGTCCTCAACGTCGTGCTCGTCGGTGCCGTTGAAAATGACAGGGTCTCGCTGTCGGGGTACGCCGGAGCAGGCGCCACACCGGTGGTGCGGGAGCACCTTGCTGGAGCACGTCGTCAGGCATTGCCGAGGCTGGGGGTAGAGTCCGGGCACGGAGTTCCAGGATGAAATGGGAACCAGCACGCTCCACCAATTGATAGTACGCGTTTAATGGTAGATACGCTCGGCGTTTATATGAATGCGCCAAACCAGGCAACGACCAAATGGAGCGAGCGCGAGCACAAACAACAAACGTCTTATTCTTCGTGTTCTGCTGGCGCCCGTATTTCTCACTACAATGGTTACGGGTGAGCGGTGTGCTCCAAAGAAAACATACAATAAAAGTTCAGCGCGCATGCACCTGCACGCTAGGGCAAAGCAAAAGTGTTCGCCACGTGGCTGCATGCTGGCTTTCTTATACCCTCCACCATCCGGGAACTATCCCCCTCTCCTCTCCCCCACTGCAGGACATGGGGCAAACCAGACGAAGTAGAGATGGTGGGTGACCGTAACGGGGTGAACGTCCTCAGCGGGGTAGGAAGGGTTGCAGGGCGGCACGACAGGTTTCGTCTCTGACCCTCGCGACTGACACGTCTATTCATGTTGACGAGCGAGATCGTTAAGCACGCCGATTCCCATGCGTTTGCACGTGGTCCGAGCATGGCCGCTCCAAGTGAATCGGAATTGACTACACGTGGTCCCGGCATTGCATCTATAAAGGAATCGTAACACGGGGAAGTTGGCGCTAGCTTCGCCGAGGCGTGCACCACCGTTGTCGGTTTCCTGGAGGCAGCGCTGGAGGGCTAGACGACGCTGACGTTTGGCGGCCCTCAACATCGCGGTCCCGCAACTCGGGGTCTTCGCTGAAGTTTCGCCTGGGCTTAGGAAGCCCTCACGCTAGAATGGTCACGTCGACGACGAGCCCTTTCCCGAGCGCGTTCATTCTGGATGGATTTCCATAAAATTGCTTCAAAATTAAATCTGTCCGTTACGTTAGACATTGAATGGCTCATACCCCCTTAAGCAATTTCTCATACCCCTGTAAACGCGGCCTCCCCATTACGACGATAGAAGTGAAATTCGAATCACAGAAAACATAGAGAACCACGAACTCTTTAGACACTATCTAATCGGATTTTGAAGAGGACTTTCAACACAGGACACAATGCTCCTTCTAAAAAGATCCATATTCGACAACGCGTCGCGAGACGTTAAAGGCATCCTTGCACTCGACCTCGCCAAAGCTTTCGACAAGGCGGCGCACGAGCACATCCTGAAAGAGATTTCCTCCCTCAATCTAGGGCGGAGATAACTTCACTTTTTCTTTCCTGTCGAAAAGGAAGGCGCTCTTTCGACTGGGTAGGATTTCGGGCGGTCCTTACGAACTGGGCAACTGCGGAACTCCTCAGGGCTCGGTCCTATCCCCGTTACTCTTTAACATCGCCATGCATAAACTTTCTAACAGGCTAGCCGAACTCCCAAAAGTGGGCTACGCAATTTATGCCGACGACATTACAATCTGGTCTCCGGGAGGGATCTCTGGCCGAACTAGATCAATCCTTACAGGAGGCCATAGATGTGACGGAGGAGTTCCACAGACACGAGACTAAAGCTCTCGCCAAGCAAATCCGAACTCTTACTCTACAGGCAGGCTAGGCAAGGCGTTAGGAACCTTGAGCCTCTGGAAGCACTGCCAGTCGAAGTTACGACCAGAGAAGGACACCCCATTCCTACGATGAACTCCATCAATATTTTAGGACTTTTAATCTACGCCAAAGGCTGTAATGCAGAAGCTCTAAACAAGCTCGGCGCACAGGCGCCGGGGGTTAATGTCACGGACGAGTTTGTGCCGCTGTGGACAAAATGACGTTGGGAGGTGAAGGTGAGGTTGAAGTGTCTCGGAGATCGGTAGATGGTGTTACCCTGGCCACTGAGCTACAACCTTGTAATTATATATATATATATATATATATATATATATATATAGTCCCCGTAACAATATATTCAGTCTCATTGCCAGAGTTACAAGTAGAAAGGGGGGACTCCAGGAGGACAACCTACTCAGGGTCTTTCAGACCTTCTTCATCAGTCAAGTTAACTACACGGCGCCTTTCCCCAAATGGAGAAAAGCCGAAAGGAACAAACTCGACATGCTCATTAGGTCCGGTATCAAAAGACTACTCGGCATCCTACAATCTGTTAGCACGGAGAAACTATTGGAGCTCGGTCTTCACAATATTATCGACGAATTAATCAAGGCACATCTCACTGCACAGATCTCCAGGCTTTCGTTAACTAAGCCGGGTTACAAAATCCTTAACGAAGCAGGTATATCACCCATACAACCGCCGCTCGACAGATATCCCCTGTCCAAAGAAGCCAAGGAAGGTATAACGATCGAGCCCGTACCGAGAAATATAACGAGGGCCGAAGAATCGCACGGGCTAGAGCACGGACGCGGCCAAATACGGCAGCGAAAACAGGTTTGCAATCTCGGTCGTAGGCGCGCGCGGAACGCTGCAAACGGACGCGTTGCGTCCGTTTGCACTAAGCACGCAAACGAGGCGGAGGAAACCGTGATAGCCTTGGCCTTTGACGCTGCCAAAGGGCCGGCTGTTTTCTCCGACTCGCGCACGGCGGTCATGGCCTTCTCGTCAGCCCTAGTATCTAAGCACACGGCTAACGTAGTTAACAAACCTCTTAAAGTACTGCGAACAAAAGGACAGGAGGTCACCACATCGCCTGGTTCCCGGCCCATATTGACGGAGTGGTTAATCAAGCGGGTTGCAACCCCAACGAGCAGGCCCACTGCTTAGCGCATGAATTCACGAACGGCGCCCGGGCTAACGGTCCAGCTCTCTCACAGGATTGCTCCCCTAAAGACCATCTTATCACCTTTAACGAGATCACGTCCCACTACAGACTCAGTAGGAGGAAATTCCCTCCCCCTAACCCAAAATTAAACGGGGCTCAGTCTGTCACGTTTACGGTCTTACAGACGAGATCGTACCTCACCTCCATAACGCTCAATCGGATAGATTCCAACTTCCCGCAATCGTGCTCCGAATGTGGGCACGAGTACTGCTCTTTCGATCGCATGCTCTGGCTGTGCCCTTTCAACGCGGGCTCTGATCTTCACGACAAGTGGGACGCCCTACTGCAAAGCGCGGACTTTGCGCATCAACGACAGGCCGTCCAGAGGGCCCGCGACGTCGCCGAGAAGCATCACCTCCCGGTTCCGTCATGGCCGGAGCCACTAACTTGATTGGGGAGCCGAATCTTTTTCCTCAGGACATTTCAATAAAGTTCTTGTCAACTGTCTACGCTGGAATGATTAGCGGCAACGCAGCCAGCTGTGGAAGCAGACGACTACGAGGAGCGCAGGAGCAGTGGCACGTGCGCACGAACGCGTGCCGAGCACGAGCGCGTGCCGACCACCTGTGCAGCTCTGAGAGAGAGAGAGAGAGAGAGAGAGAGAGAGAGAAAGCACTTTATTTGCACCCGTCAGAGAGTATGGGTGATCGGGTGAGACGCAGCTCCTCCTTTCACCGTCTACCTCCCCCCTAGACGTCGCCCGGAATCAGTTGGCTTCTGGCGGCGGCCTGGGCTTGACAGAGGACTAAACAAACCAGCTGCTCTCAGAGCTGCACAGAAGCCCCAAAACAAGTCATCTGTGCAGCTCTGAGAGCAGCTGGTTTGTTTAGCTTTACATCGCCGGCACAGGCGATGGCACAGGCGTATACAAGCTTCGCTTGAAAAAGGCAGCTATCAGGAGCAATGGATCAGATTTGAATACAAGATCAGAAATGTCATTAAAGGAACTGCACGAATAGCCTGTCAACAGCTTTAGAGCCTGGTTGCAAATAAGCTTTGCAAGAAAGAATGGCTGTTGCAGGACTAGCTTTTCAAAAACGCTAATTCAATGGTTACTGAGAAAATATCACCAAGTTGTTTAAAAAAAATCCACCCACGATTATACAATACTCCCTAACGCGAATTTGGAGCGCAGCTGTGTAGGTGTTTTGAATTCGCGATATATTGTCGCAAATAATTTGATTCTGAACGACAGGGTCCTCTCCGCGGCGGCGCTAAGCCTCTGCTCAGGCAGCTCGTTTATCAGCAGCGGCAGACGAATCATTTCCACCGGTTGCATCGCTCATTGTTCAGAAAGAGAGCGTGAACACGGGAACGCATGGCTCACGCGGAGCGCATTCTCTAGCGGCGGCGGCGCAGGCGAAGTAGCGCATTCCGGCGTAATGTGCCCGAAGCCCACGCCAGCGCTTTGTTTCCATATCGGGTATAGGTGGACGCGCTCGCCGCATACCTGGTCGCCGCCTTGAGAGAGAGATAGTGATTGTGCGCACGTCTCGTGCGGCACTGCATTTCCCTCCTTACTCTTTTGGCATATCCTCCTCCTCCGATTTCCTCTTCATGCTTCCGTTGCACCCTCCTCCTCTGCTTTCCTCGCGGTCTCTTCGCTCTCGTCGTTTTTCATTCCCCGCTGCGCTCCGCGTTCGCTTTTTCATCCATCGCTGTGCTTGTTCGCTCGATTACGCCGAGGACGCCGACGCTCAACGCAGAAACGGGCGCCTAAGAGCTGCGCTATAAAAAAAAAATGTTGCGGAAGGACCTTGTGTGCCGTAGACGCATGTTTACGCTGGAAGCACAACATCACAGGTTATAGCGTAAAATATGCTACACGACTAGACTGCCAAAACAATACATGACAATATAAAAAAACAAAAATCACAGGTTATCATGTGGGCTTCCACCACGAAACAAAAAAGTCCCAGTGTCGCCCGAAAGGCGAAGCATCGATTGTGATAGTTAATTATTAGACAGCTATACGACGTAAGGGTATTAGTTTTATCGGCCGTATAAACTCGTAAATATACGCCTACTAACTAACAAGCGTGGTGTCACGCGCGCAGATGCAAACACACATCTCACTAGGTGACCGAGGGCACTCGCTGTCAAAACGCTGGCGTGAGGAAGAGCGGCAGCTGCAGCGAGCGAAATGACCTTCGTGCTGCCTCTCGCTTCAACGCGAACTAAGCGGCGAGAGCACAGCACACGCGAAGCTATGAGCCCTCGGCGCACCTAGAGTACAATAAAGTTGTTGTTTTGATCTGATACTCCGGCAGCGGCTGCGTATGGCGTGGCTGAGCGCGACCGTGCGGCGGGTCCTATCTTGAAAGCGATCTGCGGTCGGTACAAAGTCTAGGTGCGCCGAGGGATCATAGCTTCGTGTGTGCTGTGCTCTCGCCGCTTAGTTCGCGTTGAAGCGTGAGGCAGCACGAAGGTCATTTCGCACGCTGCTGCTGCCGCTCTTCCTCCCGCCACGCCACGCGACAGTATGTAGCTTATTTCAGAACGGCGTTCAAATCTTCCGTAAGCTGTTCGTTTACGCGCATTAAAATTGTTTATAAGGGGTGATCATTTTTAAGTTTTACGGATTTAAAAAAAATTGCCTGTTGCAGATAACATAATTCTAGTCCTTCGAGTAGAATTATTCAGAGAGGCGGACATTACTCGCGAAAGAAATCGAAACATATTTTCAACTAATTAAAAAATAATAATTTCTAAATTACCTTACCGCACATATTGCAATTTACGAATTATAGCTTGAGAGTGCAAGGCGTATCCACTTGGAATGAATTGCCACAATGACACCAATTTGGAGATACGCGCCATCAAACTCGGCGTAAAAATGCACTGTTATTCCACTTACTTCTTATAACAAAACGCTCCTTTATGCATTAAAGTACAAAAATAAGTGGAACGCCCATGTATTTCGTCCCACACTTTGGGAAATATCTCGAAACTGGTGTCCTCCTGGAAATTCATTTCAAGTAGATACGCCTTGCAAGCTCACCGGCTACAATTCGTAAATTGCAATATGTGTGCCGTAATGTAATTAATGAAGAAGTTAATTAGTGAATTTCTGTTAATTAGTTGAATAATTGTTTCGATTTCTCATGCTAGTTATGTCCGCCTCTTCGAATAATATAGCTCAAGGACAAGCGAATTATTAGGCAGCTATTAGCCCCGAGATCTCTGAGTGGCGCCCTCTCGCGTACACGCGACGTCAGAGGGGAGGGTAGATGTACAAAGGCTGCGTTTTTTTTTTTTTTTGCAACAATATTTTTACTTCTACGCTGATAAAGAGATGTCGTCCGAGTGGTCTCCGGTAGTCTGAAAGTGCGTCGAACAGAAATAGTGCTATGCCTAACAAACAATATTTTCTTGCATTAGAATATGGTAATGTGATTTAATAGAAAGAAAATAGTGTAAAGCATTCTTGACATGCTATCGTGTTTCGATTGCGGAATATGATAGAGTGTGGTGCAACCAGTGCTGGGTAGTATCGAAGATACATGTATCTTAGATTTTGGGTATCTTGTATCTGTATCATGATACGTCTGGCAAGACCTTTATCGGTATCTGTATTTCCGATCAGCGCCTCCTCTATTTTTTTCAATGCCAGTGCAATCGCCCGCTCCGCAATGGGAGCCGCTGGTCCGCCTTAATTCAGTGAGTTGTCGCGATGTGACGCTACCCAGTGGGTACGACTGCTTGCGTCACGCGTGCGTCTGAGCCACTGAGCGCGCACCGCTGCCGTTCCGGAGGAGATGCGGTAGACGCTTCACGCGCATGTCAGGATTACTTCCTCTGACTTCCGTCGTGAGGCGCCACCCAAAGGGTACGCTCCCCCATGACCGTAAAGCAGGCGCGAACGCTAGCCGATGGGAGAGAGTAGGAAAGGGTAATCAGAGAGGGTGGTGAACCGTTGGATCGGCTGCATCTGGGTGGCATTGAAAAAAATAGAGGCGCTGTTGGCGCTGTTCCGGTACATGAAAGAATGTATCGTGTATCCTAAGATGCACGATACTGCTATCGCAACATCACCGTGCGGAACTATAAACATTGGCTGAACTCCGCTTCTCAAGCTGATACTGCTGCCACTAAGCCACCTGAACAAAACTAAAGGCAGCGACATCCTCGATGATGATGATGATGATGATTTAATGGCTTCCCCTTTGAAACGGGGCACTGACAAATAGTCACCTAGCCTGCTTGATTTACTCAGGTATGCTATACATGTTTTTATCTAGCATTTTTGTATATATTTCATTAATTTTTTTCTTAATGTCTACCTTGTACCTCTGCCTATGACCAAGAAATCAAATCAGGTCGTATCAATCTCTTCCCTGCTTTTTTTCCACCAACACTCTAAACGTCTCTTGCTTATCTCGACTGCTGACCGGTTGATGCTTCTGTCCACTTTAAACATAAGCACTTCTGGAAGGTGTACGTTACCTATTGTTCGCACTGGGTGAATCCCTTCACATTCCATTAGGATGTGTTGAGTGGTCTCTGGATCTTTGCTGCAGCATACAAATGCCTCATCTAGTTCCGAATATTTGCTCCGGTATATTGTGGTCCTTATGCAACCGGATGGAGCCTCAAATAGCAAGGAACTGCCCTTTGTGTTATCGTTCATATATTTTCCCTTCTAATTTCTTTCTTCTCATTCTTGTAAATATCCATTGTCCTTTTTGTTTACATTGTTTGCATACAATTCACTGTCTCTATTTCTCTCACTTTCTTTCTGATGACTCCTGGTTCTCTGTTTACAGTTTGAATGATCCTGTACTTGGTTGCCAACTTTCTTGACTTTTTCCTCCATTCCGTGTCCACGCTTTTCAGACACAGATACTTTTTATTCTTTTTATTCTTTTATTCGGGCAAACAGGTACAAGGTTTGCCCGCGAGGTAAGGCAAAAGGAGGGCTTAAACCTCCTGACTAGGCCTTACCTCGCTGGGGCACTTGTGCACTTTAGCCGTCCATTTATTTTCATCCATGTTCCTGAGCCTTTCTTCAAAACTAATTTTTCTCTGTGCTTCTCTGACTTCAAAAGAGGCCCAACTCATGTCACCTTGTACTGCCTCATTTGTGGTTTTACCGTGGGCTCCCAAAGCCAACCGGCCTACTGATCTTTGATTAACTTCCAACCACCGACAAGATATCTGATTTTAAGCATGCTTTTATCTTTCCGCCAGCGCCCTCCAGCGAGGGCAGGCGATGAGGTCTGCGCGTTCCTATTGGTGGAGCAGAGTCGCGGGGTGGCGCTCGATCGCGCCGTCCCGACAAGGCCAAGCGCGCGAACGTCTGCGCGCAGCGGACCTTTTGCTTTCTGATTTTTGTTGTATTAACGTATTTTACGAAAAAGGTAAAACTCCACAGCGGTATTTGCGCCATCGTGCCGAGGCTTCTTATTGGCGTTCTTGTTATTAGATGGCGACTTGCTAGCTGGTCGGCAAGCAGAGCAGTGACTCCCATCAATTACAAAAGCGACAAACAAAAACCGCTGACAGCGCAGCTTATGAAGAGATTTCATGTTAAGCATCTAAAGCAACCCCAATACATTGTTTCGGAATGAAAATATTACACTTTGAGCAAGAAACACAAAACGTTTCAGATACGAAAAAAATTTCAGTTAAGTGAAACAAGGTTTGCCGGAGTTAATAAATTTCCTAGCAAACATTTTTGTGCATACGCCTTTGCTGCTACATTATATATATCTATAATAAGAAATTGGCGAATTTATCGAGGTATCTTAAGATACAAATGGAAAGTATCGCATCGGATACAATAATTGCGGTAGTATCTTGTATCTGTATCTCAAATATTTGTTGCCCGAGTATCTTGTATCGTGTCATGATACAATCTCAAAGTATCTTCGCCCATCCTTGGGTGCAACTAATGTTCGAGATAAACCGCTTGTCAATGAAAAAAAAAAGATTTTTCTGATAAGAAAATGTTTAATATATGCAACACCAAGTGACAAAATTAAATTAATTAATTAAATTATGGGGTTTTACGTGCCAGAACCACGATCTGATTATGAGGCACGCCGCAGTGGGGGACTCCGGAATAATTTGGACCACCTGGGGTTCTTTAACGTTGCTGTGGCGTCCGGGGTAGCGTATCTCATCGCTGCCAACCAGTTGTTGGGACTGGCTTTGATGTCGGGTTCCATCCCACCGCTATCCGCCAGTTGTTGCGACGCTGGTTACTACAACCTCGACCGGCGTTACTACAGGGTAGCGTGGCGTTGTCAACAGGCTGCAGGCGTCCGGTAGACCATGGCGACCAGGCAGGGGCGAGGTGATTTTTAGTGCGAAACTTGCACTGTTTATTTCATGGTTGGTGAAGGCTAAAAAAAAAAAAAAGAAGAGAATGATTAGAAAATACATTGCGGGGCCGCTTAAATAGGTCCGCTAAAATCGTAGGCGGGATTTTGCTCACGTCAACGTCACGTGACATGTACTGAGTCCGGTCGGGGATTGGTGGCTGCTCCCTCTCTCCTAGGCGACTTTGCACGTGCTTGCCTCCGCTAGCGGCGACTCGTGGGTCCCGTTTGGTACGCTGAAAGGAGTCTCCCCCTGAGTTGCACAGTTCGTGGAAGGCGGCCTTCCTTCCCTCCTGGTGCGCACGCACACAAAGGGGCCCGTAATCACTCCGGGGCGCCCGCGAGACCGGGGGCCACTCGAGACACCCATAGCAAATTAGGTATCCATCCTCCGTTTCGATTAGGCATGGATTCCGATAATCCTTTTTGCACGGGGTGTCACACGCCAATCGTAACAACGTGCACCTAAATCTAAGTACACGGGTGTTCTCGCATTTCGCCCCCATCGAAATGCGGCCGCCGTGGCCGGGATTCGATCCCGCGACCTCGTGCTCAGCAGCCCAACACCATAGCCACTGCGCAACCACGGCGGGTACCAAGTGACAAATTGTGAGCGAAATTTATAATTTGTATTCGACTACAATGCCACTTAGCCGACTCGAAATTTTGTGAATGAGTCCTGCGATAGTGCTTCATTTCAAGAGCTGCGTAGACTCTCATTTACTCGCTCGGCGCGGTGTTTTATGACTGAGTCACGAGCTAGTCTTGTCCCTGTGCGCGAGGGCTGTGGCTATATGAAAAATTTGTTATTAAAAATGAAATTGTGGGATTTTACTTGCCAAAACCACCATATGATTATGAGGCACGTCGTAATGGATGACTCCCAATTTATGTTGACCTCATGTGGTTCTTTAACGTGCACCCTAATTTAAGTATACACGAGCTTTTTCGCATTTAACCCCCATTGAAATGCGGCCGTCGCGGTCAGGGTCGAATGAGCGACCTCAAGCTTAGCAGCGCAACGCCATAAGCCCTTGGCTACCACATCGAGTGTGGTGCATATGTAGCAGATACATGAAATATACAACGTTTGTTGTCTTCCTAATGCTGTCATTTATAGACTAAAGCTAGAAAAAGATACAGACAGCAATGGGAGAGCGTCGTGCTACGCGAGACGCGCAGTCAAAGCGCAAGAAAAAGCATGAAAATGAAGCGTAGCAGACGACAAAGGCGGGTCCCCCGACTGACGTCACCGGAGCGCCGTTCGCAGCTCCGCCACCAGTCGCGCACGAGGCTAATACGAAGTAAGGATAGAGGTTTTATCGGCCATATAAACTTCTAAAACTTACGAATTAAATTAACAAGCATGGTGTCACGCGCGCACAGGCAAACATGAACACATCTCACTCGATGACCGCGGACACTCACTGTCAAAACGCTGGCGTGAGGAAGAGCGGCAGCAGCAGCGATCGAATTGACCTTTGTGCTGCTGTCTCGCTTCAATGCCAACTAAGCGGTGAGAACACAGCGCATATGAAGCTGTAAGCCCTTGGCGCGTGTAGACTCTGTACCAGGGGCGGATCCAGGTTTTTTCTGAGGGGGGGGGGGGGGGGGGGGGTCAGCTTCTGTCAATGATGATGATGATGATAGTAGCCTTTCTTATTTACCGAAATTTACCGTTTCTGCTCACGATAAACCCGCGTTTTATACGTCTAGAGCAACACCTGTAGCCCACCATGGTGGCTCAGTCAGCTCAGGCGTTGCGCTGCTGAGCACGAGATCGCGGGATCGAATCGCGGCCGCGGCGGCCGCATTTCGATGGAGGTTGAAATGCAAAAACGCCCGTGTGCTTGCGTTGTAATGCACGTTAAAGAACCCTAGGTGGTCAAAATCAATCCGGAGCCTTCCACTACGGCGTGCCTCATAATCAGAACTGGTTTTGGCACGTAAAACCCCAGAAAGAGGAAGAAGACCTGTAGCGAAGCCAGATATCGGTTTCTCCGAGCTTATAGGAAAAGGACGTTACCCAATACAGCCATGTGCTTGGCGGCTGTGCCTGATAATACAGGGTGTTCAAAACTAAGCTTTATGCTTTTCTTAAAATTAGGCACTGGGAGGCACGCGAAGACCACCCGTGCAGATAAGTTATGTAGCCAGAGGGGTCACAAAGTCAGATGATAATAGTCGCTGTGAACAGTCCAATTAACTAAAATTGAACAATCTTTTTTTGTCGACTGCAGTAAGTGGGTATGATTGTATTGAAAACTTAGAGGCAGTCGTGTTTCTTACTGCAGTCAATAAAAAGTTAATTATTCAATTTTAGTCAATTCGGCTGCTGACAGCGATAATTATCACCTCACTTTGTGTCCCCCTGGCCACATAACTTATTTGCGCAGGTGCTCTTCACGTGCCTCCCAGTTCCTAACTTTAAGAAAACCATAATGCTTAATTTTGAACACCTGGTATATCTAGCCTGTATTGTTTCTTAAAATAAAATTTGGGATGATCTGTTGCAGGTTCGTTATAAATGCGTAAGCACGGGCCCGTCTTTGGAGTTCTGTTGGGACACATTGATTTCCTTAAGGAGATTCTTTGTGTTCGGCTGAGACACCTTCCTTTGCTTTGGAGCTCCAACGCAGCAACTACTACGCTTGTTGTTTACGATATGCGAATCGCCGCGTATGAAGACTCACGACGCCACCTACAAGAAGAACGATGCGTTCTAGTAGCCGAGAGCGCGAGCTAGCATCTTCATGTTTTGTTTCCTGCGCGACGCCATCCTTTTACACAAGGCGCGCAACTGCTCCCGTTTCTCTAACCACGCGACGCCATCCCTGGCCCGCGCGCTGGCGTTGACCGCTGACGTCACGCTCCCCCACTTCGCAACCGCTGCTCGAGACTTCGCCCCGCTCCGCGAGAACGCCCACTCAGATAAACGGATCCAGCGGCTTTGACCCTACTATGCCTAATGTACGGCAATAAAACTGCGAAGTTACAATGAAAAACTTGTAGCGCACGAACGGTACTGTGCTCGTATTGGATATTGTCAACGTGTCACTGTGATCACAATGAGTGCTACAGATAAAAAAGTTGCCCATGCGTAGTTAGTTTAGCTGCTAGTTGTTATTTATACAGGGTTTGTCCGAAAAGTAATGTCAGTGAGTCGATTAAAAAGAAATTATTGATCAGATTGGTACAACACAATAAAATGTTTCAAAATAGGCTCCTCCTGCGTCGTTACATTGCGTCTAGCGAGATTTCCAACCATCGAAGGCGTCACGGTATAGGCCTCCTCAGGAATGTCCTTTAGAGCCTTGGTGCAAGCCTCTTCGACTTTGCCAACTGTCGCGAAATGATGTCCTTTCATGTGAATTGTGCAGAAAGAAGAAGAAGCCTGGGAGAGCCACGTCGGGACTGTAGGGTGGCTGGGGAACTGTTGACATCTTTCAATCGGCCAGGAAGCGGGTCACGAGGAAGGCGGTGCAGGCTGCATGGTGCGTTGTCATGGTGAAGTTTCCAATCGCCCCCGATATCAGGCCGGGTGCGATGAATCTTTCGTTTGAGTCGCTTGAGCACTTTCACGTAGAATTTGGCGTTCACGGTTGTGCCGTGGGGTACAAACTCATGGTGGACAAGGCCACTGATGTCAAAGAACACAATCAGCATGGTCTTGAACTTTGACTTGCTAATTCTGGCCTTCTTGGGGCGAGGGGACGCCAAGCTGTGCCACTTGGCACTTTGCCTTTTTGTTTCGGGGTCGTATTCAAACATCAAAGTCTTGTCACCTGTGATGACATTGTCCAAAACGTGGGGGTCACTTTCGCACAAGTCCCAAACCTCCTGTCATGTTTCAACTCGGCTTGATTGTTGGTCGTCCATTAATATTTTGCGCAAGGTCTTCGCGCGCACTTTTCACATTTGAAAATTATTCGTCAAAATCTCGTGAACGGTGCTTTTTCGAATGTTTACTGTCTGCGTGCCACTAAACGGACACCCAAACGAGGGTCTGAGTACAAAAGATCTCTCGCGCGCGTCACATTTTCGTCGCTGATGGTCGTTGATGGCGGTACAGCGTGGGATTCATCGCTGACCTCTTCACAACTTTCTAAAAAGGCGTTGTGCCCCCGGTAAACTTGACGTTCTGACAAATAATTATCACCAAAAGCTGTCTTTATCATTGGAAAAGTTTCCACTGCAGACTTGCCGAGTTTCACACACAACTCGATGGCAATCCTTTGTTCCAACGAGCGCTGCATTACGGCTTGCACGGTAAATAAAAATGAGTTGACGAAAAACCTTGTCCTTACTCTCCAGATTGTCGCAGACGACTGAGCGACCACGCGTGCGTATGCTAACTTCCCCTTCCACCAATCCCAACTGGTCTTAGCGCGCTGCGACGTTTAGTCGCTTCACAATATAATCACTGACATTTCTTTTCGGACAAACACTGTATATGAACACTTCAGCAAGTGATCTCTTTCATTAAGCAGGTTGGTCGCGGAACCGATGACAGCCAATGAGGCAACCGATGACACCCCAAGGGGCAACTAAGTTGATCAGGCGCGAAGGCGCTCGCCCGGACATCGGCGTACTTGGCAACATCGTTTATTCGACGCCACCGACGGGACGAGTAAGGCACCGCCGGCGCCAGGAGGTCCAAGGTGTTCATGAGAAAAAATAACTACGGCAACTTCGCGACACCACACTCTGACGGAATACAACTAAGCTTGTGAGCGAGCTACCTTTACTTCTATACATGGATGATATCACTGGTACTCGCGAAAAATGCTCTTCAAGAATGCTGGTGGCCATATTTTTTTGCGACAGGGCCATCCCCCTGTCAGCGAGGGGGCGATGCAGAAATCTGAGGGGGGGGGGGGGGGTCAGGACATCCGGACATCCCCCCTGGATCCGCGCCTGCTCTGTACCCATCCCAGATTGCTTTCAAGATTGGGCCCGCGCGGCCGCGCTCCGCCGCGCCACACAGCCACCACCACGGCTATGTCAGCTGCAGGTATACCCCCAGGTAAACGGGAATTACGTCACGAGCGCCCGTTTATCCTTTGGTGCCTGGCAGGCCATGCTTCTGAGGGGGAAAAAAGTTAAGCCTGCTGTCATGGCAAAGGTCTTGTTAATGCGCGAGGGGGAGACGTCATCCCGCTTGTCGTCTTTTATGCGCTCGATGAGCGCGCGATTTTCTGGGCAGACGCAAGAGGAAACGAGCACGAGTTGTCTTTGCTGTTGCCGCCTGTTTTGTTCCAACAACTCGCTCGTTGACAGTTCGCTCGTTCACAGCAAAATCTGCTATAGGCTGGGTAGTTATCAGTTAACAACTGCGAACATCGCACATCGCAGATGACTATCCGATAAAGAACAGAAAAGCAGGCTGTTTTTTGGCGATACACAGAAAATTTCACTTCGTAACGTAAAATGCGCCCGGCGTCGTAGCAGACAACGCGCACAAAACCGCGCTTGCGGTGCTTTTTGCGCCGGCACAGGGCTCCTTCAATTGGTTTCCGGACCTCGCGAGCTTCAGGCGGTTTTCAATGTCTAACCAAGACCAACAGGCAAGCACAGTGTTCTCTAACCTAATGGCCTCGTCCGTGCAGCACGTATTCAAACATCTTCCGCAAAGATAAATTATCAGTTTTTCATTCCTCAATAAAACGAATAGCAGTCGCCGAGCTATAACGAAGCACAATTTCCGTCAGCGGGTTAGCTAGCGCTCACTCGTCTCAGAAGCTGCTGTCGATAGGTAGCTTCGATGTATTTACACACCACAGAAACATACCGCGTACGGAATACCAATCCTCTGGTCTTATAGACGTTTCAATAAGGTTAACAACTGTTCGCTACATAACGACTGCATAAAAAGCGTGCTTGCCTTTCATTTTTTTTTGAAGCGGAAAAAAGTGGCTTTGCTGTCCCTCCCCGTGTCGGCCCAACGTATAGAGCCGTGTAGAACGCCTTGTGGCCTGTCTTCTGTTTTATTTACTTTTCTGGAACCACTGGCCGATACAGAAACAATATCTTGAAGCGCACAGCAGACGGCAAAAGCGTGCACGTGTGCAGTGGGCGTCAGGAGCAGACGAACATGCAGAAGGACAGCCGAAGGGATAACCGCCACATGCAGTGCCACCCGTTGGCGCAACGAATGAAGCTTCCAAATACAAAAAAAAACGCAAAAAATACGAGCAAACACATTTTTTTCTGCGCATAATTCCGCAATTTTACTTCAAAAGTTCGTAGGTACAAAGTTGGAGCCAAATATACAAAATGTAATTAATTTTCCGTTGGCCACCAGTAACATGGAGACGCTATTTGCCAGATACCGAAACTAGCCCATCTGTCCACCCAGTGGCCGCCACTAAAGCCCCTAGCTAGAGTGACCTAGAATATTCTAGTCACTCTACCCTAGCCACCACCGGAGTAGAACGCCCCCAGTGGATTGTGTGCGATGGAAGACTGCGCGCTTCGTCGCCGCCTTCCTCCCTTGTGCGCGCGAGATCGAGCCACCATCCTCAGCTCACCCTCGCTCGCGTTCACTCGCAACCGCAGCATGCGGCGCGCGGCCACGATGTTATCGCACTTGGACTTTATACGGAACATCACGGCGACGCCGATGGCGATGACGACGACGGAAATGCGCCTGGAGTGTCCATATAATTGCTATCACAAAATTGGAAGACGCTTAAGCTTCGCCTTTAAGTGTAGAACGCGATAGCCTTATCGGGAACCGTTCGCATCGCATCGTTCGCATACGGCAAGTAGGCTTAATTCACTGCAACACTGAACGTGGGAAAGCCACCTTACAAAGACCAAGCTTACACCGATCCCCTTAAAGTCGGCTTCACTTTTACACTGAACTGAATTGCTGGAAAGACGTTTTTCCAGGGGCAATATAAGTGGTTTTATATTAAAATGTGAAGACCCTAGCACCTTTTTTTATTATTTTATTAATTGTTTGCTATTGCCTCGACGCGCGCAGGTGTGGTAGAAATGCTGGAAAAGGGGCTTGTGTTTGAGTTTCCTCGTAGCAGAATTAGGTTTTCTCGTACATTCAAATTACAATCCGACGCCGAATGGTAAAGTTTACCATTTTTACCAATTTTCTGACGGATTACACTGTGAGAAATTCAATTTTTGTTCACCAAAACCTTGCACCACGTGGAGGGCATGCGCGGTCAATGTGATTGGATGATTTTCTCCGCCACCCGCGATCACACGCCGGTTGCCGACGCTGGATTTGGTGAGCACGTTGGTGAGCAAGCAATTGGCAACTACGGCATCGATTCTAGGAATGCAAGAGGAGAGATGTTAGTAGAATTCGCGGAAAGGAATAGGCTCCGAATAATGAATACCTTCTTCAGGAAGCGCAGCAACAGGAAGTGGACCTGAAAAAGCCCCAATGAAAAAACAAGGAATGAAATAGATTTCATACTCTCTGCCAATCCCAGCATAGTGCAGGATTTAGAAGTGTTAGGTAGGGTAAAGTGCAGTGACCATAGGTTAGTGAGGTCTAGGATTTCTCTCAATTTGACGAGAGAAAGAATAAAGTTCGTCATGAAGAAACAGGCCAACCTAGACGCAGTAAGGGTAAAAGCAGACCAATTCAGGCTGGTGCTCACAAACAAATATGCAGCTTTAGAACAGGAATATAAAGACAACATAGAGGTAATGAATGAAACCGTAACTAGGTTGATCTCACAAGCAGCAATTGAAGTGGGAGGTAAGGCACCAAGGCAACCAGTAGGTAAGCTCTCCCAAGTAACAAAGGACCTAATGAAGAAACGGCAAAGCGTGAAAATGTAAAACTCCAGAGGTCAGATAGAATTCGCTGAACTGTCGAAACTGATCAACAAGAAGAATGTAACGGGTATCCGAAATTATAACGTGGAAAAGATTGAGGAAGCAGTAAAATATGGACGCAACATGAAATCAGTGAGAAGAAAACTAGGCATAGGACAAGGCAAAATGTATGCACTGAAAGATAAGCAGCGTAATATCATCAGCAATTTCGATGACATAGTAAAAGCAGCGGAAGAATTCTATACTGACCTGTACAGTAACCAGAGCAGCCAACCTACTTTCATTCGAAGTAGTGATGAACAGGATACAGAAGCCCCTTCTATAATTAGCGATGAAGTTAGAAGGGCCTTGAAAGACATGACTGCAGGGGAAAAGCTGCTGGAGAAGATGGAATAACAGTCGATATAATCACAGATGGGGGAGATATTATGCTTGAAAAGCTTGCGGCTTTTCAAGCATAATGCCTCACGACTTCAAGTGTACCAGAAAGCTGGAAGAATGCCAACATTATACTCATCCGTAAGAAGGGAGACGTTAAAGAATTGAAGAATTATAGACCCATTAGCTTGCTTTCAGTATTGTATAAAATATTCACCAAGGTAACTTCAAATAGAATTAGGGCAACACTTGACTTCAGCCAACCACGAGAACAGACTGGCTTCAGGAAGGGATATTGTACGATGGATCATAACCATGTCATCAACCAGGTAATAGAGAAATCTGCGGAGTACAATCAACCTCTCTATATGGCTTTCATAGATTATGAAAAAAAGCATTTGATTCAGTAGAGATACCAGCAGTCATAGAGGAATTACGTAACCAAGCAGTACAGGATGCATACGTGAATATATTGGCAAATATCTACAAGGATTTCACAGCAACCTTGGTTCTCCACAAGAAAAGTAGAAAGTTACCTATCAAGAAAGGAGTCAAGCAAGGAGACACATCTCTCCAATGCCCAGTAACCCAGCACTGTCACTGCATGCTTAGAAGAAGTATTCAAGCTCTTAGACTGGGAAGGCTTAGGAGTGAGGATCAACGGCGAATATCTCGGCAACCTTCGGTTTGCAGATGACATTGTCCTATTCAGCAACAATGGGGAGAAATTACAGCAAATGATTGAGGACCTTAACCGAGAAAGTGTAAGACTCGGGTTGAAGATTAATGTGCAGAAGACAAAGATAATCTTCAATAGCCTGGCAAGGGAACAAGAATTCAGGATCGCCAGGCAGCCTCTAGAGTCTGTAAAGGAGTACGTTTATCTAGGTCAATTACTCACAGGGGACGCTGATAATGAGAAAGAAATTTATAGAAGAATAAAGTTGGGCTGGAGTGCATATGGCAGGCATTACCAAATCCTGACTGGGAGATTATCACTGTCGTTGAAAAGGAAAGTGTACAATCATTGCATTCTACCGATGCTAACATATGGGGCAGAAACTTGGAGGTTAACAAAGAAGCTCGAGAACAAGTTAAGGACCGCACAAAGAGCGATGGAACGAAACATGTTAGGCCTAACGTTAAGAGACAGGAAGAGAGCGGTGCGGATCAGAGAACAAACGGGGATAGCCGATATTCTAGTTGACAATAAGCGGAAAAAGTGGAGCTGGGCACGCCATGTAATGCGTAGGATAGATAACCGGTGGACCATTAGAGTCACAGAATGGATACCAAGAGAAGGGAAGCGCAGTCGAGGGCGGCAGAAAACTAGGTGGAGTGATGAAGTTAGGAAATTCGCAGGCGCAGGTTGGAATCAGCTAGCGCAAGACAGGTGTAATAGGAGATCGCAGGGAGATGCCTTCGTCCTGTAGTGGACATAAATATAGGCTGATGATGATGATGATCATGATGAACATGCAAGACCACATCGTTCAAGAAACCTAGGACAGCTTTGGTGTTAAAAAGTGGTTCTTTTCCAAGAAACATAGCGGGATGGAGTGGGCCACAATAGCGGTATGCTAGAGGAATATGTTTCTTTCTCTCGCTTTCGGCTTCGCAACACTCCAGGAAGACGCGGAACACGGTGAGCCTCTCACCACATCTACCACTGGTTGGAGGTTCATTACCAGTCAATAGAAAATTGTGAGTACCATATGTGTGTCCTATTCTGAGACGACAGAATAGGACATCAATTCGGCGTGTTTTCGCAGCGGAGGGCCAGAAACCTAACTGTGGCTTAATCAAGTGGATCTTATTATTTTTTTCGGCGTCCCACAAGCGTTGCCAATGGCTTCGCAGTTTCTTTCGCAAAAAGGCTTGAGATCTACAGCGATAGAAGCGGTAGGATTAATAGCTTGCGATGTAATTGATGTGGCCATTTGGTCTGCTAGCACATTACCATCGATGCATCTACGGCCAGTAACCCAGCACTGTCACAAGTCGACGAAATGAATAAATATTCCACAAGTATAAGTAAAGCTCAATAAAAACAGGATTTTTGTGTTTTTTAAGGACATTAGTGCTTTTACGACACTTAAGGAGTCCGTAAATATTATTGCCTTCTCTAGTTTTAATTTATTTATGTGTTTAACCGCAGACAGTACTGCATAGGCTTCTGCACTAAAGATACTTGTATGCGCGTTCAATACATCTGATTCAGAGAAAGAGGGACCAAGAGCCGCGTAAGTTAAGTTGGCAAGTTAAGTTGGCTGATCCAATCAGCCTTGCATGCATTGAACGCCACCCGGGGGCCACAAGCATGACACTCGCGCGGTTGTTTATTCTTTCACAGCCGACGTCGTTTGGGTTCTTAGAACAGCGCTGCTTTTCGAGACGGGGACCGCTGGGGATAGCGCACTTCCACTGCGGTGCCTAGGATATACGGACACTTAACGGAGAAGCGTACGTATACCGAGAGGCCAAGCAGCCGCCTCACAGCGCGCATGTCAATCAGCGGCATATAGGCGCGCTCTTGGGGGCTAACACAAACACAGGCACTGCCGGTGGTGGCGGCATTCCCGTTGCGGTGTGGGAGACACACAGTTTACGCCGCCGAGCATACGTATGTAACGGGAGACCTCGCGGCAACGCCGCGCTCAAGTACGATTCTGCGGCATGTCCGGGGTTAGTGGCTCGCGGGACGATTATGTGTTCGCGGGGCATGCCATTGCACCGGGCCAACTGCACCGAGGCGTCTGAGCCTCGAGCAAGAGGGCCATGTGGCGTTCGTTTAAGTGATATTGGTCGGTGTGTTCCTAAAACCGGACTGGAAATTGGGGGCGGGTACAGTGTGTATTGTTGATGATCACGCCTACTTGGAAAAGAACTGATTGGTAGAATGTGAGCGAGGGGACCTAAAACAAGAGTCCCGCCCCAATTCGCAAGGGATTTAAACGGGTGTGTAGAGATGAAACGGGAGAGCGAGCGAGCCGAGAATCGGCCGCCGCTAGTCGGTGTATGCCACTTTGTCCTACAATAAACTGATGTATTCCTAAGTTGGCCTCCCTGAGTGCAATGTGTCACCGGACGGCTACGAGGACTCTTTGAAGAATCGTCTGCCTGGAAGACCTGGAGGAGGAGAAGAAAGCTAACTCGCCAGCATGCAACTTTTATGCATCGGTGTAGAATTCAGAGCAAGAGTACTTCGATTGGAATTCATGCAAATGCATTCGAATTTCGAGGTCTTGTGCGTACTTTGTAACTTTTACAAAATATATATCACATTCTATCAGCTGCCACTCCCAAGGCGGTAGCAGCTTATAGCTCGAGGCATTAAGCGATGTTCGAGGAGGCTGTCTCACAGAGGGTCGATTATGGAAAAGTGTAGTACACGTAAAATGGTTAAAGCATAAAGGTTTAAAACACGGATGTTCATGATTAGAGTGCACTTTGATGAAATATGTCAAGCTGATGTATGATCTGTGCAGATGGAGTGACCACTCATTCGATTCTACGTATAAGCTTTCAATAGGGCTTGTTCTGAAAGTGCTGGTGGCCAGGCGGATACCTAGATGGTGAACGGGATATAGCATCTTTAGCGCGCTCGGGGCGGCACACTTCAGCACTATAATCCAGTCGCGATCGAATGAGGCTCTTGTAAAGGTTCATTAAACACTTCCTGTCGCTGCCCCATGTTGTGTGAGATAGAATTTTCATTAAGTTCATTGTTTTTAGGCATTTCGCTTCGAGATATTTTATGCGTGGAATGAAACTAAGCTTAGAATCAAGTATGATGCCTAAAATTTGTGCTCTTTGTTCACAGGTATTTGTTGTCCATACAGTTCTACACTAGGATCGGGAACCAGGCCTCTCTTTCTTGTAAAAAGAACACAAGCACTTTTGTGGGGGTCAGCTTTAAACCCGTTTTCGTCAGCCCACTTCGACACCTTGTTCAAGCCCTGCTGTACCTGTCTCTCGCAGACTGCGATGTTACAGAGCTTGAAACCTATTTGTATCTCGTCTGCGTAGAGGGAATCAAAAATAGCCGCTGGTAATGATGCACGGAGTGTGTTCATCTTAACGACAAAGAGTGTGCAGCTGAGCATGCCTCCCTAGGGTACACCAGTTTCCTGTGTAAATGGAGGCGACAATAAATTGCCGATTTTCACACGGAAGGTACGGTTAGATAAATAGATTTCTGTTATGTTTAGCATATTTCCACGGATGCCCATTCCAGACAAGTCTCGGAAGATTCCGTAACGCCACGTTGTGCCGTACACCTTCTCCATATCGAGGAATATTGATAAGAAAAACTGTTTATGTACAAATGCGTCAAGGATATTTCCTTCAATGCGCGCAAGATGATCAGTTGTGGACCGCCCTTCTCTGAAGCCAGAATGATAGGGATCAAGCATATTGTTCAGTTCAAGGAAGTGTATAAGTCGACGGTTAATCGTTTTTTCAAAACGCTTATGCAGGCAACTAGTGAGAGCTATCGGGCGGTAACTTGCTGCCGAGGAAGGGTCTTTACTCAGCTTCAGGACTGGAATAACAATAGCTTTCTTCCATGAGGGTGGGAGGTATCCGGCAGCCCAGATCAGAAGTGCCATCTGTGTGTCGGTTTTTAATCATGTCTTACATGATTCTGTCAGCTCCCGGTGCAGAGCTCCTACATACGCTCAAGGCAGCTCTCAGCTCGGCAATATTAAAAGGACGGTTGTATGGTTCATTCGGTCGGTATTTACGATCCAGTGACTTTAGTTCAGCTACTTGTTTATATTTAAGGAATGATATTGAGTAATGTATGGAGCTTGAAACACGCTCCAAGTGTTTGCCCATGGCGTTGGCCTGGTCTTCCAAGGTATTCCCTTGGTCGTCAACTAAGAGCAATGGGTGGATTTGCTGCGGCTTTAGCTCCTATACTTGAAACTCTTGAGTGCAGGAAGTTAAGCCCGAGAGAAACCTCTCCCAACTAGCCCTCCTTGCTTGCCGCCGCGTCCGCCTTCCCTGTGATTTTACCAGTTTAAATTCTATGAGATTTTCCGCAGTCGGGGAGCGACGCACTACGCCCCACGCTTTGTTTTGTTTATTTTGTGCCAGTCTGCACTCCTCATTCCACCAGGGGACTCGTCTTTTACATGAGAGACCTTGTGTTTGTGGAATAAATTTTTCATCTGCGTTCACTCGAAAGTAATTGGTTATTAAATTCCCAGAATTCCCAGCACATACGCCGGTTTTGGTATCGACGGCTACCAAAAGATGCTGAGACTACGCAATGGTCACTAAAGAATACAGGGTGCACAGTGTAACCATAAATAAGAGATAGCGCGTTAAGTGAAACGTAAATTCTATCAAGCCTTGCATGCGAGGTACCTTGGAAATGCGTGTAGCGACATCCCGCCTTTCACGTCCGTACTCGGATCCGTACTCGGATCACGTCTCAGCTTCAATGACGTACGCTCTTGCGCATTACATACACAATTAAAGCCTCCAAAAAGGACCAATGCACGATCAGTAGACAAATTATGTTCTAGAGATAAGAAGAAACACTCTCGTTCACGTAGCTTGTTTGGGGCATAAACACACACAAATCTAAACCGAATACCATTGATGTCAATGTCACACCAGATTAGGCGCCCTTCCCTATCTGTAAACAAATGCTGCACATCACATTGTAAATGTTTTCTTATCAATAGCATACAACCAGCGGAAACTCCTGTTGCATGGCTTACACAAATATTATAGTCAGATAGCAGTGGAGTTAGAGCTACTTCTGTGTTTTCATTGGATTCAATATTTGTTTCCTGGATAGCAGCAATATCTAATTTCCTATTGCGTAACAAACGAAGGAGCTGTACTTGCCGTCGCTTACTGCGTAAGCCACGGACATTTAAAGTACCATAATGGAAGAGAAGAGCGCTCGCCATGATTACCTATGTTGGTGCAGCGTTTAAACGCTGCTCCAGAGGTGCATCACTCCCTTCTTGATGAGGTGATGCACTGGCGACCTTTTGTTGCACATTAATACAAGAGGCGTCCGCGGGAGTAGGCGTTCCCCGGAGCGGTTTTGTCAACTTTGGCACTTTGGGAACCCAGGTCTCCTTTCCCGCGGGCGATGGGTTGTCAGGTGGCGCTGGACGCTTCTTAGCAGCCTCGCACATCGATCCAGATCCAACTGACGGCGGATGATCCTGAACTGGTGGCAATTCTTCCCGTGACATAGTCGGTTCGTCGTCAGGCAACTTAGTATCATCCACAGTGGCAGGCTTCGGGCTAAGGCTGTTGACAACCGATGAAGACTTTGTCTCCTCCGGTCGATGAGCCTCAGCGGGTGTTTCACCGGTTGCATTCGCAACTTCACTCACATGCATTAGATGATCGGTGACGGTCTCATCCTCAGCTGGTCTATTTCCACGGAGCTTGTTAGCATAGGTTCCGATGCTTACATCTACAATGTGACCCTAGCGGTGACAGTTACTGCAGCGTGGTGTCCTACATTGTCGCCGGATATGCCCGACTCTATTGCACCGTAGGCAAAGTGGTGGTTGGCCAGGAACCAAGACGAGGCACTGGTGCCCGTATATGCTCAATATGTGAGGCAGATTACTGGCAGAGACTCCATACTTCAATGTAAACACCACGTCGCAATTAGTCATTTGCCAGCCCTCCATGCCGTCACACCGCCACATTTCTCTCGTGATAGACTGCACTGTTCCGTAAGGTTCTAGCGCTTCAACAATCCGTCTCTGTTCTAGGTGTGGGGGAAGCCAAAGAATCTTTATCTTCATATACTTGCACTCCGGGTCTATGACAAAGCAATTGACGCCTTCACCAAAAGCTCGCCTTTGTCGACGAGTTCTGTTTCGCGATGCTATTAACGCATGTCACTAACCACAAGTGGCTCATCTGGTATTGTCCAGCGCCGAGGATATCAGTTGTATTTAACACTGAAAGGAGTGCATCGCGAAAGTCCGAGGCCCGACGCGGCCGCCATCCAGGTCAGCATGCAGGAAAACTGAATTGAGAACGGCATTGCAAGTTGGTAGACGAGGGAGAACGACCTTATAATTATACCGGAATCAGTAGTTGACGGTGGGTGGTATCCTCGGCCGAGGGCCGATGCGCTGTTTCTAGCTGAGCTCATGGCAGACGTGGCCGTTTGCACACTTGCAGACCCACGCTTGCAGGACATGCATTTATGGGAACCATATGGTTGCATTGTACCGACGATTGCAACACAACTTGCTATGGGTGAGAGAAAGAGGAAATGAGAGCGAGAGAGAGAGAAAGAAAGAAAGTGAAATATAATGTGAACTTTCTCGGCGAGGCGGGATTTGAACCCGGGTACCCACGGTCCGAAGGCGAGCGTCATACCCACTACGCTATACACCCACGCTTGCAGAGCTCCGCTGTTTCATCAGATTTTACAAGCGTGGAACTGGCTTAATTTTTTTCTGGTGCCTCTCGAGTATAGTGTGTGTCTAACGTGTCTCTTCTTCAATCAATCGTCATATGAATAACATTCGCTTTATTTTTGTGGCAATATTTACACGCAATAAACAAAAAAGCGAAACAAAAAAACAACTGCACATAGCCGCAGAAGCACGAGTTCGAGTCGCAGTAGCGGCGGTTGTGGGGGATGTTTTATTTTTTATTCGCCCTATGGTGAGAGTGAAGCTGACAACGAGTTGACGATCACCAAGTTCGTTCTCGTCGGCGCAACGGAAATGACGCACGGACGGACACAGCAAACCCAGTTTCGAGATCTTAACTGCTGTCCAAGTAAGTCATTCGATATATCGATAACTCTATGCATAACATTGCCCTAAACTAGGCTCAACTATAGCGATCGGACATCCTCGGTAATTTCTTAACATCAAGGCCATGTCGATGCTGGCTTCATTGCCATCAAAATGGAGGAACCTCAAAATCATTTTGAAGCGATTCCGGTTCACGGTATTTCCGAAAATTCGCTGATGACAGGACAGCGTGCCTCGATCACTACATGGATGTTTTTTGGTTTCTGGATGATCCCCTGCAAAATGATTATTACAATAAAGGTACGAAGCTTTTTCATTTCCAGCTCCTTCCGCGGGGCAGAGTTCAGCTTCCTCCGCCTGAAACACTGCGATGCGTAGCGGGTTTGTCTCTCGAAGAATTACATCAGGAACTTGAGGCGTCAAAAGCACATCCAACCATCGAACATAACTTTTGTCATTTTCTTATCAACTCTGAGGCCTGCCGCGGCCGTGAATGGAAATCTTGTTGGTGCAGGGACCGCGTTGGGTATGTTCGTGGATACATTTATTTTTTTTTTTTTTTTTTTGCGACGCCACCTTTTGTGCAACATGGAAGAAACGCGATGTATTTTAACGACCAGCCTGGCTTGTCCTCGGCAGGGAAAGGGTTAAAAAAATGTGTTCGAAAAAAAATGGCGGTGTACGAGCGGCCTCGCACACGTGGATTAAGTAAACGGATACAGTAAGTCAAAGCAAGGTGAGGTACGTCCGACGTAGCTGCCGCGGATTCGGGTGGCTCTTGTCACTTCTATTTTATTAAGTTTAATTACAGGGTTCACAGTCCGAAAGCGACTCACGGACTATGAGAGACATTATAGTGGAGGGCTGCATAGGGATTTTGACCACCCGGGATTTTTTTGACATCTCAATTCGAACTGAGTTCCTTAATAAAAACAACGTCACCTTCCGATGCAGGTAAATTAAGTGTCAGGTTTCGTTGCCCAACACCAAAGTCGCTCGCAAAACACGCACATTCGCTTGAAAACACCCACAAACTTTTTTCCCCACCCGTCTTTTCAGTCTCGGCTCCAAAGCAAGGGATCAACGATGCCTTTGCTTGTAACTCGGCTATATAGTTATGTGGGAGGGTAGGGTTTTGCCCGATAAGCAGCTCGGCAGTGGTGGTTGCGGGGAGTGAGATGTTTAGTGTCTGTCCACTATTACCTGCAGCATTTTTTGTTTTATATCTGTCGTGAGGACACGTGGAAGGAGGGTGGCAAGGCCCATGCATAGGCTTTGACTTGATGTATCTTAAGCGGGAGTGAGAGAGGCGTAGCATATGTGAGCCAAACGCATAATCTTATTTTCGGTTAGTGTTATGCTTAAGCGTTGGCAATGCAGAGAGAAGACAAACAGCCTTGCTTTACGGATTTATTATTGATTTTATAGATTTTCCCACCGCGCAACATTTCTGATGCTCGCTATGCGCTAGAGCGACTGGAGCTCGAGAAAAAAATGAAAAAAAAAATGTTAAGATAAAGGTTTTGGGGCAAGTTTTTTTTTCATATACTAGTGACATGATAATGTGGAAGCACTTAGAGCTCTGGCTAACGGCTACGGTAGCTGTAGAGTGGCTGGGATGCCATCGTTCTTATCTGTGACCTTAGTGCCTCTCAAAGTTGACAATGTTTATGGCCTCTGTAACGTCACAGTATGGGTTTATGTTCTTGAAGAAAAACAATGTAAGCAAGATATTCCTGATAGGCGCTTTCATCATGAAAGTGCTGGCGAGTGATGTCCGTGTAAGCATGCTCACTGAAACAGCGGCGCAGTCCCTCACTCAGCAGGGCAAAAATCTCTTGAAGCGTTACCAACAGCGCCGGTGGCTGTAGGCTCGACCTGGTACACATAATATTTGCACAGAAAGCTCTCTTTACTTGAACATGTGCACCCTCCATGATGTATTTTTACTACTACTACTATTGTCACTGATGATAGTAACATATAATAATAATAATAATAATAATAATAATAATAATAATAATAATAATAATAATAATAATAATAATAATAATAATAATAATAATAATAATAATAATAATAATAATAATAAATAGTAATAATAATAATTATTATTTGTTATTAAACATGTCAATCTGACTACAATCTGCTGTTTTGTGAAGTATATGCAAATATTTCTACTGTGCGTATAAGAGACGAGAGAGAGAATGAATTTTATTTAAAGAGCAGACGACGATGGTCGTCCCCAGGTGGGCGGCGTCCTCGGTCCAGGACGCCGTGATCCCCCGTCGCGCTCTGGAAAAAAGAAATCCTGTGGTTTTACGTGCTAAAACTGCTAAAACCACCATATGATTATGAGCCGTAGTGAGAGACTGCGGATTAATTTTGACCACCTGGGTTCTTTAACGTGCACCAAATGCACGGTGCACGGGCGTTCTTGCACTTCACCCTCATAGAAATTGCAGACGCCCCCGGGACTTGATCCCGCGCCCGGGCTTAGCAACGCAACGCCAAGGCCACTACGCCACGACGGCGGTTAGAGACGAGAACTGTAATCGCGTGAAGTACTGTTAATTGCTGGCAGAAACTGAACGATAGCTAGTTCAGTGCGTTGTTGCTTCTTTCGGGGTTTGCACCGCAAAACCGCAATGTTTACGGTTTTTAAATGCGTAAGCATTTCTATCAACCAGGAAACCCGTCTGTCTGTCACGTAAGACGAATCGCTATAAAAATTAATGTATAAAACAGAATTAATTTAAAAGGAAAACGTTGGCGGTGGTGAGTTTCGAACCTACTACTCCACACTCGGAGGCTGAGTGTCTCACCCACTGGGCTGAACACGCACGCTTCCAGACGGTGAATATATCTCCACTTATGAATGAGTGGTCGTACCGGCCGTACAAAACAAATGTCAAAGGAGAACAGTTTCTATGAAGCTTTTGTTGAAATATTTGGTGATGGTGGAATAAAGGCCATCTCTAGCACCACATGTAGAGCCGACTTGGAGCATTGTAAACATACAAAAATTCCGATTTTGCGAAGATTTAATGCCAAACACGCCACACCCTCGATGCGTCTCGGTGGTCGCGGGATGCGCCTTCTATTGGGGCGTTCCTTCACCGGCCGAAATATGCCATATTTCGCCTTCACCATATGCGTCTGCGCGCATTCGAGGTGAGTGGCGGGAGGAACACCCGCCGCCCGAAAACATCCCGAAGGCGCCGCACGTAGCAAGTGCGCGACGTTTCGTTGTCTGGTCTGCGCCCCAATAGTGCGGGAGGACTGCGGGCCCTTGATGGGGGTCCAATTTTGTGCCGAGCGATAGCAGGAACGGGGTCATGTTACGGAATCAACAGGTGTACGCGATGTCTTTCCTCAGCCGCATTCGTGTGGCCGTCGACGCGGCAGTCTGTGGCGGGAGAGCGCCGCCACCGATTGCCCTCATAATCGCTCCTCGACGTCGCTAATTGTCGCCACTTATCTTTATGATCGGGGCCTTGGGACGGCCAGACGCTGCTGACACAACGCTTCGGAGCCCTTGTGTCTCGGTTCTCCTTCGTCGCCTTTCCTCTCTTTCTTGCTGCGTGGCTCGGGAGAGCACACTTTGCAGACGAGAGTGCGCGCGAAAAAACAGTCACTCTCGTGTTAATGTTTGCTGACTTTCGTTCGTGGAGCAGCGTACAATCACTAAAAGAAATAGGAGGGCGGGTTTATTTAAGTGAACTGTTCATGGCCTAAACTGGGCTCAGATGAAGCATGAGAACGCTTTTCATTGTGTTTTTAGTTGAGTTGAAATTGGGAATCCTCCAGTGTAACGTCCATCCCGCGACGTCCTGCTGGGAGCGCAAGCGGGGGACAAAAAAAAAAAAAAAAAAAAGAACATCGCTTTAGCGTGGTGTTAACGCTCTCCTGTTATTGCTGTCTCATAATACTTCCGCGCGCCACCGGCACGCGCAGTAGGGACCAGGTTATGACCCCACTGTAACGGGTTCCCCACGGTAACGTAAGTAACGTTAGAGAATTGTATGCCAAGTAGGGAGAGGGAGAGATAATGAAAGAGGGCTGTTGACCAGAAGAACGAAGAACGTCCGGTTACCTACCCTATGCTGGGAGAGGGATACAGCAATAGAAAGAGGATCAGGGAGCGCACGGTCAACGCATATGGCACACGCAAGGGCATCGTCACGCAGTCGAAGGCGTTCGCACGGGCTACTCGCTCGCAAAAAGCACCGAATGCTTTCGTTGCCTTGTGGGCCGACGAGCGCCGGAGTATACGTTCGAGCACCTTCTCAACGGACACTGGCCGGTCGTCCAGTATGCTGGGTGTGTTGGCGATGGTCTCTACAACTCAAATCTATATCGACTGAGCACGTAATAACAACGTCCAGCTGTGAACCGTTGGTTCCGCCCGTTGCGTTGCAGCAGAGGCAGAAATCCTATTTCCTTCAATTGCTGACACTCCAAACCTCAGATTGTATGCAGATTTCGCTGTTACGGGTATGCAAAGAGTGCAGGCGTATATGACAGGAGCACAATGGGTGACCACTGTTCATTTCAGAACCGCAAGCATCACGTGCAACACTGTCAGTCATTCCGATTAGTGAAGAGTATTTTTTGGTGGAGGCGACGCCGCAGGCAACACAGAAAAGTTCCTTCATGTCGTAGCAGTTCTGATGGAGGCTCCTCCGATTCTCTCACATGCTGATGCTAATGGTGTGGCTGAAAGTTGTAGTACGGGTTCGGAGTCACGCAGATATGCTTGCACGTCATCAGCCGTCATCAGCTAAGCTGACATCTACTGCATATTATTAAAGCTTGTATCTGTATCTATTTCTGGCTGTTACGCCTAGACGAATTGCAAAAGGTCTTTTTGGAGTCAGAGGCTGTGACTACGTGGTATAAACAATATACTGCATATGAATGGCTGGATAGATTTTATGAGGGGATGTGGCTGGTGCCATCAAGCTAATTATTTTTACGTTTTTGCTACGTTTAATGTCGGTTCTTAGGATATTGGTTCGTGATAACAAACCATCGAATTTCAAGTTATTTTGTTGGCCTAAAAGGTAACGTTCTTTTGGTTTCGCGTTTTCCCTAACATTACGCCAATAATCCTCCAGCCTCAGACTCATACACAATTCCCCTCCTCAGGCAGGATAACCACATCTTCATTTACCTTACTTGCTCAAAGAGTGGTCGAGCTTTAAGAGTCCGCCTGGCGAAATAGACACCTCATAATATTTCAAGGGGCTTTCGGACTCTACGGCGTTAATGGGAATGAGCTCCCCGATGCAGAACCCGAAGTTGGCCCCTGTGTAGTTCTCATTCCATTTCAGTCCCATTTACAAAAACAGATGCTAACGCTGTGTCAAACGACATCATGTGCGTAGCAAAGGCAAGTTACTGGTCTCAACCAGATCACCGTCATCGCCGCCTTCACTTATTTGATCCCGAGCGGCGCAACATTTAGGATGCCGAGCAACATGTATAGAGAAGCCCTGCAAGCCTTCTACACACTGTTTGGCGTGGCACACAAGACTATCGCCGTCTTAGTGGCCGTGCAGACAGCACGGACTATGTGCTTTGTGTGTGCCCGCTGTACTTGCGAGAAAGACAATCAATATACGGATATTTGGCACGCATATACAACCGGACACTTTCGGAAAGCCTTCGTTTAGGTTCATGGGCAAAATACTCCGCATGCCAGGCCATTCTGTGTTCTTTTTAAGCGAAGCTTTATAGGCTCACAAGTGTCGGCGGTGGTGGTGGTGATGGCGGCGGCGGCGGCATAGAATGGAATGGAAAGACTTTATTGAGGTCCTTCACGTTGTCACGTTGTGACAGAAAGGCCTAGCCTCTCCGCCACGTCGAGGGCCTGGTGGACTGCCGGTGTCACGCTGAAAAGTGGGCCGATCCTGGCGACAGTGCAGAAAAGGTCCAAGCTCAATGGCACATACCATGGACAAAAAGAAATAGAGAAAAAGAGAGAGAAAGAAATAAGGAGAGATGGAAATAAAGATAGAAAGTGAGAGAGAAATAAATAAAGAGAGAGCGAAAGATAGATAGATAGCGAGAAAGAGAGAGAAAGAGAGAGAAAGAGAGAGAGAGAAAAAGAAAGAAAGTCACCACGAAGGTCAGCGAAAGAAAGAGAGAATGGAAGTAAGAGAGAAAGAGAAAGAAAGACAGAGAAAGAGAGAGGGAGAGAAAGAAAGATAGAGAGAAAGAAAATCATCCCGAAGGCCAGATACGCACACGACAAGCTTCGCTTACCCCCATTTTCTCGACAGGGGAAGGGATGGTGCTTTTTTTTTAGATATAGTGAAGTGGATGTACGACTATAATAAGTTTTTCTGGCAAATTTTTTTTTTGATCCAGCTTTTTTATTAATTTCTATTCCCTTCATCATCATCTTCACTTTCTCCCTTTTCATTTGTACCCCTTTCCCCCTACCTCAACGCTGAGTGGGGACACAGTAGTTCAGGCCAACCTCCCAGCTCTTCTCTCATAACAAATATTATATATTATATATATATATATATATATATATATATATATATATATATATATATACATCTGAATGAATACTGCGGCACTCTAATAAAACATGTACAATAGTTACCACACGTTACACATGAGTAGTCATCATCGGCGCAATTTCTCATATAAATCTGCACTCTCAGACTTGGCGGCGTTACTTGGCTTCGAAGGGTAGGTCACTGCGCCTGGAATTGTCATAAAAGAAAATTACGTACTAATTTATTTTGCCGCACAATGTATCCCCATAGCCCTCTCCATCGCATCTATCCAGTATGCTCTTCCTGAGTTTCTGACGTTACGCTCAAAACCAGTTTTTAGAGCGCAGCTCAGGCGCCCGTTCCTGAGGCGAACGTCGGCGTTGTTTTTTTATTATTTTTTATTTACAGTACCCTCAGGGCCCAGAAGGGCGTTACAGAGGGGTGGGTACAATAAACAATGAAAAATACAACACGTTCAAACAATTCTTATTATTTATAGTGACAAACTCAAAATATAACCAGTTATTGCAATCTTGAAAGATGATGCCTCCTCGATGCAGGCGATGGAGGGGGGAAGGCGGTTCCACTCGGCACTGGTTTCTGGCAGAAATGAATCTGAGAAAACATTTGCAGGACAGAAAGGAATGAAAACTTTAAACCGATGATCAAGACCCGACGACATGTACGAAGGTTCTGAAATTAATTCTTGTTTGAGTGAGTTATTTTGGTAAATAATTTTTTTTGAAAAGGCAGAGACGGGAAATCTTCCTTCGAAGCTGTAAATGAATAAGGCCAAGGTTTGACTTCATCAAAGAAACGCTAGCATGCGGCGTTCCCGGCGTAACCGAGCGAGCGAGCACAGCGAAAGATGAGAGCGAACGCGGCGCGCAGCGGGCAATGAAAAAGTTGCAGTGGCTTAGCTCGGCTATGCCAGGATATACGTACCGTTAGCAAAGGTTCAGCTGATTATTCTTAGCTTTCCTTGTTGTCTCCTACGCTCAACCGCTAAGTGCCAGGCAACTACTTCGGGATCCGATGAGTCAAGCTTCTCCGTTCTTCTGCGCTGTTGAGCAGCATTTGCGCTCTCCTTCTCCATGGCTATACCACACTGGCAAACGCCAGTCAGAAGCGCAGCGGCGCCAGCGCAGTGTCAGACGGCGACTGCACAGCGAGCGCGCGCCGGCGCCAGTGCGTCTACCACGGCTACGACGTCACTCCTCTGGAATGCGCAGACCGGCGGCGGCGGAGTGCGCGAGAGGTGCCGGCTCCGGTGGCTCCGGTGCGCAAGCCATGTGACATCACTGATCCTTGCGCATGCGCAGCACGGCTCTTGATGTGCCGCGCGAAACGGGCTTGGCTAGGCCAGTGTAGCTAACGCTACAAAACCTGCGAGAGCGAAGATACGCGAGGAGGAAAGCACAGAGGAGGGTGCAGCGGAACCATGAGGCGGAAAGCGGAGGAGGGTATGGTGAAAGGGTGAGGAGGAAAGCAAAGTGCCGGCGGCGACCAGGCATGCGGCCAACGCGGAAACAAAGCGCTGGCGTGGGGCTTCGGACCCACTGCGCATGCACCACTTCGCCTGCTGCGCCTCCGCTGGAGAATGCGCTACGCGCTCCCGTGTTCATGCTTTCTTCCTGAACTATGAGCGACGCAACCGGTGGAATTGCTTCTTCTGCTACTGCTGCTAAACGAGCTGCCCGAGCTGAGGCTCAGCGCCGCCGGCGAGAGCACCCTGTCATTCATAATCAAACTCTTTGCCATAATATATCGCGAATTCAAAACACCTGAACAGCTGCGCTCAAAATTCGCATTAGGGAATAGCCTAATCGTCGGTAATATTTTTTTTATTACGGTATCTACTATGTTGGCACC
Source organism: Dermacentor silvarum (assembly GCF_013339745.2). Taxonomy (NCBI): domain Eukaryota; kingdom Metazoa; phylum Arthropoda; class Arachnida; order Ixodida; family Ixodidae; genus Dermacentor; species Dermacentor silvarum. Next base: position 179,969,126 of record NC_051154.1, on the reverse strand, counting down.
TTGTGTAGCAAGTAGACGTCTAGAGAAGAAGCAGGAGCCGAATTAAACAACAACAACAAACAACAACAACAACAACAACAACAACAACAACAACAACAACAAACATTTTTCCCGTTCGTAAGTGTGGTTTTTCAGTGGCTGGTCGCCGTCTGTAATATGTACACTATCACGAGTGGTTTGCATCTGCTCTCATGGTAAATAGCAGCGTAAGACATTTTGTGAATACGGGTCCAGATGAAAACAGAGCAGACCGCGAGCTGATGCATGAATTGACGAACTCAATTTCGGCTATCGCTTGAGTACGTGATAATACACTAAATAATAGTGTTGACCTTCCTTATAGTTGACGGCAATGATAGTGGCGGCTGCGTGAAAGTCTCCCGAGTATGCATGGTGTCTGCCGTCTTGATATCCTCTCGACTATACACGTTTCATAAAAGACTTGGTAAATAATCGGCGGCGGCCGCTCGCTGTTCTCGCTATATACGTCAATCTCCTCTGAAGCAACTTTATAAGCGTTATTCAAGTAAGCTACAGGCCCTTGCACGACGGGCGTTGCGGCAGATTACAGTGGCTCGTTCAGCTGTGACAAGTTTCAGGCAGCTCTCGTATTGCGCCCTCGAATGGCGGCGTCTCTTATCGCGCCCACGTCCCTCGTTGACGCTCTTCTCCTCGCTTCAACCTGTTGCACCCCGCAAGAAGGCGAGTGCTATACGTTGTCCTGTTCGGATGTACGACCGCGGCCGGGGCGTCGCCATACCACGATTGAGTGCAATCGGAATTTATTTATTTATTACTACACACTCGAGGCCCAAGCATGGAAGGCATAAAAATACAAAAAAAAACACTGTTACAGGAAGTATTAGTAACATGTTAGAAATACAATAAAAACTCAATGGTATGCCCAAATCCGTAGTCTAAACAATTGCATTCATAAATGGTTCGTCAAAAAAAAAAGTATTTGAATGTTTCATTTTGGCAAAATACTGATGGTTGTTTCGAGTATGTCTCGTTCCATGGAGTGTTACATACGGTGAAAGATCGAGAGCCAGCTTTTTGTTAATTAGTTGGCGGCGCAATTCAAGGCGCACTTTTTTTCTCCGTACTTCAAGTAAGGGAATCTCATTAGAGTTCATTAGTTCTGATGGTGAGTCAAATATAGAGGATGTATTGTTGGTTAACAAAGCAGCTCGAGAACAAGTTAAGGACCGCACAAAGAGCAATGGAACGAAAAATCTTAGGAGTAACGTTAAGAGACAGGAAGAGAGCGGTGTGGATCAGAGAACAAACGGGGATAGCCGATATTCTAGTTGACATTAAGCGGAAGGAATGGAGCTGGGCAGGCCATGTAATGCGTAGGATGGATAACCGGGGGACCATTAGAGTCACAGAATGGATACCAAGAGAAGGGAAGCGCAGTCGAGGACGGCAGAAAACCAGGTGGGACGATGAAGTTAGGAAATTTGCAGGCGCAAGTTGGAATACGCTAGCGCAAGACAGGGGTAAATGGAGATCGCAGAAGGAGGCCTTCGTCCTGCAGTGGACTTAAATATAGGCTGATGATGATGATGAGTCTATACAAACTGGACAGCCTGTCTTTGAATTAGTTAAAGAATATTGATATTGCGTTGAGTATAGAGGTGTTCCAGACAACGCGGGCCCTTGGGGCGCGTGTCCACATTTATGGACGCGACTTGTTTTTGCCAGATATTTTCGGTGGTGCCACACTGAGCTTCAGGCGAATTGAACCCCTGCATGCTCAATGTACCTCCCATTTGACTTCATTGTGCTGCGCATTGCTACACACGACCGCTTTGATGAAGGTACTACCATGTTTGACGGGCCCGTTCGACGTGCCGCTTTTCAGCAGCAATGTAGAAAGAATAATCTTTATTTTCTCGTAATGCGATGCAGTCAAAAATTAAATAGTGCATACAGGATGTTTCAGCTAACTTGCACCAAGTATTAAAAATAGAAACATGGGCGCTACGCGTGTGAAATTGGCGCAGTATTGTTCTGAGCCGTATGGAGAAGGTCCTATATATGGAGAAGCTTCCTATCCGCCAAGCTGGGTAATTAACAAAGATGTATTAATTAACTTTTTAAATACTATAGCTCTAGCGAAAAACCTTAAATGCAAAAGTTGTAGCGCTTGTTCAGAAACATCGGAATATTTCATCTATGCTAAGATAACAGCCGTGTTTAATTTTTTTTCCAGCCTTTCTTTAAAGTGCGCGAAATTTTTAAAAATACCACGTGACTGCCGGCTAACGCGCCGCGCTTTTAGTGCCCTCAAATGTAAGTTGAACGAATTACCAAAGGCTGCTCCGCGCGCAGAGGTCGATTGAACAGGCTGTCGGTGACTGCGATGGACGTTAAGTGACAAAAGGGACGTACCGTTGTAAGGGAAAAAATCACCAGCCCTTCCCCTGTCGAGAAAATGGGGGTAAGCGAAGCGTGTCGCGTGTGTATCTGACCTTCGTGTTCATTTTCTTTCTTTCTTTCTCTCCCTCTCTCTTTATTTCTTTTTCCATTCTCTCACTTTCACTGACCTTCGTGGTGACTTTCTCTCTCTTTCTATATCTATCTTTCCTTCTCTCTCTCTATTTCTTTCTTTCCCTCCCTCTCTTTCTTTCTCTGACCTTCGTGGTGATTTTCTTTCTTTCTCTTTCTGTCTTCCCTTATTTCTTTCTTTCTTTCTCTCTCTTTCTTTATCTTGCTTCATTTCTCTATCCCTCTCTCTTTCTTTCTCTCTCTCTTTATTTCTTTCTATCTTTCTTTCTTTCTCTATTTCTCTCTCTCTCGCTCTTTTGTCCCTGGCATGTGCCAATGAGCTTGGACCCTTTCTGTACTATCGCCAGGATCGGCCCACTTTTCAGCGTGACACCGCCACCGCCACCACCACCGCCGACACTTGTAAGCCTATAAAGCTTCGCTTAAACAAAAAAATCTTAAATGAAAAAGCCGCCGCCACGTGGGAATGCGATACGGGACCGGAGGCAGCATTTGACACAGCGCAGGCATTTTTCTTTTTTTCGGACCAATGAAGAAACACGATCGAGGGGGCGAGGGTGACAGCGAGGACGGTCGGAGATAAAAACCATGATCGCAGTCACCGACAGCCTGTTCAATCTACCTCTGTGCACGGAACAGCTTTTGCTTATTCGTTCAACTTACATTTGAGGGCACTAAAAGCGCGTTAGCCGGCAGTCACGTGGTATTCGTTAAGGGCCCCGTGTCGCAGAAAATCCAGCGTCGGCGTCCGTGGCGGAGAAAATCATCCCCCCCCCCCCCCCCCCCCCCCGACCGCGCAGGCCCGCCGCGTGGCGCAAGGTGTTAGCGAAGGAGAACATCACCTCGAACCACCCCGACCGCGCAGGCCCTCCACGTGGTGCAAGGTTTTGGTGAACAAATATTGAATTTCTCACAGTGAAATCCATCAGACAAATGGTGAAGTACGACTTAACCACAACCTACAGACATGGAGTTTACAAGTATGGTTTTTCGGCTAGTTGGTTATATACATCAGAGGTGGTCATAGCGCTAGAAGACACGGATAAGAACGAGAGAACAGGACGAGCGTTAATTTTCAACTGAGTGTTTATTTCGAGAAACAACCGTATTTGTAGGCACAAAAAAAAAATATATATATATATATATATATATATATACCGATACCGAGATGGTCATGTTTCTGTGCATCGCAGTGATTGTGGGTACGAACCCTTGTTCAAGAAGTGATCTGTTTTGTATATAAATGTAGATAAAGTTACGCGAGAGGTTGTTTAAGCCACTTCGATAGCGAGGGCCGGTGATAGCTGCATCAGCTCCCCTTCAGTTGCTCTGACTACAAATGAATTTACGTTCCTGGATGCGGCCGGTTTTCATGTGCGATGATTGGGCCTTTTCTGTATGCGGGCCTGCAAATACGGTTGTTTCTCGAAATAAACACTCAGTTGAAAGTTAGCGCTCGTCCTGTTCTCTCGTTCTTGTCCGTGTCTTCTAGCGCTATGACCAACTCTGATCTACAGACATGGTGGCGTCGGATTGTAATTTGAATGTACGAGAAAACATAATTCTGTTACGAGGAAACTCAAGCACAAACCCCTTTTCCAGCATTTCTACCTTACCAACAGCGGCGCGCTCGGGTAATTTGCTTGTGAAAATGCTTTCCAGATGGCGCTCGCATCCTCGGCAGGTCAAATTGGGACTTCGCCTGCCTAACACGTTTTGGACATGAGCGCGTCGGGGCAACAGCAAACAATTAGTAAACTAATAAAAAAAGTGCTAGGGCCTTCACATTTTAATATAAGACTACTTATATTGCCCCCGGAAAAACGTCTTCCCAGTAATGCATTTGTTTAAAAGTGAAGCCGACTTTAAGGGGATCGGTGTAAGCTTGGTCTTTGTAAGCTGGCTTTCTCACGTTCTGAAAACTGTGCAAGGTCTGCGTTGCCTTCCGGAACAGCGTTTTCCCTTCAAGGCGAGCCCTTTCTCGAGTGAGTTCCCGGCGGCATTCCTCAAACGCGCTCTTCCAAGGGCGGCAAGACATCGATGTCGCAGAAGACTTTTGTGCGAGGATCGCTGACCAAGCGACTCGTCCAGATTCTCCAACCCGAGGTGACATCCCCCATTCCCATGATTGCCGCATGGACCTTTCCTTTACAATGGAGGAGCTCGAGGCGGCACTAGCTCTCTGCAGGCGCTCTTCATCTCCGGGTCCAGATGGTATATCATACCGAGCCTTGTGCTATCTTGGAGAATTCGCACGGAGAGAATTGTTGAGTTTTTACAACTTCTCATGGCAGGAGGGAAACGTTCCTGACGAATGGAAAGTGAGCCGCCTGGTGCCACTCTTGAAGCAGGGCAAATCCCAACTCGAGCTCGCCTCTTACCGCCCAATAGCGCTGGCCAGCTGTGTAGGAAAGGTAATGGAACGGATGATCCTTGGCCGCATGGAATGGTACCATGAACACTACAACATTTATCCAAATTCCATGGCTGGTTTCCGACGTGACTGCTCTTCCATCGACAATGTAGTTGATCTCGTTTCGTATGTTCAGCACAAAAGGTCCCGTAAGCGTTTATCTGCAGCTTTATTCTTAGATGTGAAAGGCGCATACGATAACGTATTACATGAGGCCATTCTTGATGCTCTTGCGACGGTCGGCCTATGTGGTCGAGTCTATTTCTGGATTGCAAGTTACACATCTCCAAGATCATTCTTTGTGTTAACTGATGATGGCCCGACTACGCGACGCTATACCAGCAGAGGCGTTCCTCAAGGCGGTGCTCTCAGCCCGACGCTAATTAACCTCGCTCTTCTTGGACTTGCTGAATACTTACCAACTACCATCAAGATTTCAATATACGCAAACGACATCTGTGTCTAGACTTCGGCAGTCACCCGTTCTCAGATACGTGCGCGGCTTCAAAGAGCAGCAACTTTGACAGCGAGCTACTTGTGTAAACAAGGTCTCAGCATATCACCAGAAAAATGCACACTAGTGGCATTTACTCGCAAACCAATGACGCCTTATGTCATCTCAATCAATGGGCGGACCATTTCCTATGTCAGAACCCACAGGTTTCTTGGCGTAATAATTGTCCGAGACCTCCGTTGGAGCCCGCACGTGGCCTACATGAAACGGCGCCTGACGGCAACTTCCCAGTTGTTTAAGTACTTGACAGGAAAGACGTGGGGGATGTCAGTAGACGCAGTGCTGAAACTCTACAAAGCTCTCTTTGTCGGTTTTTTAAAGATATAGTCTACCTGTACTGAACAACACTTGTAAGACAAATATTCGTGTTCTGCAGGCAGCACAAGCTCAAGCACTCGGAGTTTGCCTTGGTTTGCCCAGATGCACGTCAACAGAGGCAACTATTGCGATTGCTCGGGACCATCCGATGCAAACTCACATTACGGTGGAATCCCTGAGAACGCACATCAGAGATTTTGCACGTGCCCTCTATCACCACCTTGCAACACTACCTTCAGACAGGCGCCAAGCATCGTTCTCTAAAACTATCATCAAGTACAACGACAAACTTCCCTCGGGCTTCACCGCTGCACCTATACCATCGATACCCCCTTGGTGTCTTATTAGCCCCACAGTACATCTCAGTGTACCAGGAATCAAGAAAAAATCTGCGCTGTCGTCACCTGTGCTGAAACAACTGTCTCTGCTTCTTTTACACGAGATGTATGCGGGCAGTGTACATATTTATACTGATGGTTCCACAAACCTCCAGTGTTCGTCCGGTGCTGTGGTTGTCCCAGCAAGAGCTATTGCCATCAGCTTCAGGACTGACCACCCAACGACATCGACATCTGCGGAACTAGCTGCTCTTCGCGCTGCACTTCGTTTCGTCAATCGGGAACCACCTCGACAATGGTCAATCTTCAGTGACTCAAAGGCAGCCCTACAATCTGTGCTATCAGTTCTGCGTCGCAGGCCATACGAACAGCTCGTATTCGATATTAAATACCTACTCCATACATCACATGAGAAAGGACACCACGTGACATTTCAGTGGCTTCCAAGTCACTGCGGCGTCATAGGGAACGAAGACGCCGATAATGCCGCTCGAGCAGTTCTTGACGACACACAGGAAGAGGCCATACCACTCTCACGGCCCGACGCAGCCAGCAGACTTCGAGTGCTTGCACAGGAGATCACGCTCTCTCTATGGTGCACATCAAGCAGCCAGACCAACCGGAGCAATCGTCAATACCACCTGCCCTCTTTGATGCATCTCTGTATGCCAACTGGACTCCACCGAAGAGAGGCCACTATGCTTTATCGCTTTATGGCTAGGGGTGGCATTCACGAAATCTTATTCATTTCTCATTGGAATGGCCGACAACGCTTTTTGCAATGCCTGTCTGCGAGGAGACGCTAGAACACATTCTATGCGACTGTCCTGAATATAATGTTCCGAGACAGCCCCTGGCGTCCGTTCTAGCGCACCTTGACAATAGAATAATGTCAATTGAAACGATTCTGACGTGTCGTTGACAGAAGACATCGCAGCTGAAGGCGACGAAGGGACTACTTAGGTTTTTAAAAGAAACGGGCTTAGACAAGTGGCTGTGACAGTGATGTCACGTACCACGCAAGAGTGACGATGTGTGTGCTGTGCTATGTGCTCTCTCTCTCCTCCCCATCTTTCATTCCCCCTCATCCCGCTCCCATGTGTAGGGTAGCAAACCGGTTGTGCTGAACTGGTTAACCTCCCTGCCTTTCCTTCTCCACTATTTCCTTCCTTCCCACGTTCTGTGTTGCAGTGAAGCCCACTGAAAGAAAAATGCGATGCGAACGGGGCCCGATAACGCTATCGCGTTCCAATCTTAAAGGCGAAGCTTAAGCATCCTCCAACATTTTTTAAAATTTCGTGCAATTTAAACAAAGGCTGGAAAAAATTAAACAGTGCAGTTATCTTAGCATAGATGAAATATTCCGATGTTTCTGAACAAGCGCTACAACTTTTGCAATGAAGATTTTTCGCAAGAGTTACTACTTAAAAAGTTAATTAAGAAGCTTTGTTAATTACCCAGCTTGGCGGATTGGAAGAAAATATCATGACGTGCTCCATACAGCTCAGAACAATACTGCGCCAATTCCACACGCGTAGCGCCCATGTTTCTATTTTTAATACTTGGCCCAAGTTAGCTGATACACCCTGTATACTTCAAAGCTGCGATTCAATTCTTTTTATGCGAAAATAGAATATTACTGACTGCACATTAAATATATATTTAATAATTCTCTACATATAACAACCCATTAGAAATAGTGCTTATAATAACCCAAAACCAAGATATAATTATGAGGCACGCCGTATGTGGGAACTCCGGGTTAATTTTGACCACCTGGGTTTCTTTAACGTGCACCCAATGCACGGTACACGGTGTTTATGCATTTCGCCCCTATCGAAATCCGGTTTGGAAGTATATGGAAGTGGTGGCTTTTTTCGAGATATAGGGAGGAATTCACTTTTTTCCCCACATTAATCATCATCCCCCATTGTTTGCACCAATGAAAAAAATGTTAGACTTGTGTTGAGCTCATCCCAGTCACTGAAAAAATGTTCACCTCACGACAGGAACACGGTGTTGTTGAAGTAAAAAGAAAAAAAAAAGCCTAATTACTATGACATAAAAATTTGGCTCCACGTTGTTTATTTTTCAAGTAAAGTAAAATTCAGTCTTCAAGAAATAAAATAAAAAAACAATGTTTCGATGCGTATTATACGCACAAAACATTAAATATAAGTTTGTTTTAAAGGGGTGTATATATATGAAATACTGCGTCTCTTAAAAGTAATTATTTTGATACCTTCACTACCATTATCAAAGGATGTAGGTATTTATAAATCTTTTCGTTCAGCGTTAGGGCTGCCGAAAATAGCGCCTTTTCCTCTCCACAGTCACTCTCTCTTTCTTCATCAAATTCCTTATGCTGCAATATCTGTGGTAACGCTTAATGTGTGTGTGTTTTTTTTTTATCGGAGGATGCCAAATCTTGGTCGGGTCAAAGAAGTTTCAGCCGTCAAGATTTCATCAATGTAGAGCCAAATTTCACATACCGAAAGTTTAAGGCATTGGTCCGATTGAAAAGCTTGAATGATGGGTTTCATGTTCTGCATGCACTGAAAGCAGGAAAAAGCAAGAAAGCTTTCCTCCGATGATGTAAATGATTTTTTTTCTCCTTTGCATTTGTTCCGTTTATTTGTTATTTTTGCTTTAAGACCCTTACATTTGGGTGTGTGTGCGTGTGTGTGACCCGCCGTGGTTGCTCAGTGGCTATGGTGTTGGGCTGCTGAGCACGAGGTCGCGGGATTGAATCCCGGCCACGGCGGCCGCATTTCGATGGGGGCGAAAACATCCGTGCACTTAGATTTAGGTGCACGTTAAAAAACCCCAGGTGGTCCAAATTTCCGGAGTGCCCCACTACGGCGTGCCTTATAATCAGATCGTGGTTTTGGCACATAAAACCTCATAATTAATTTTTTTGTGTGTGCGTGCGTGCAGTCCAACGGCATCACGTCGCCATCACTGTTATGTTACGGCAGCTCTAAAACAGCAGGATGAGACGCGACAGGAAGCAGACAGATGGACGTGGGCCGTTGCAAACACAGCGGAAGGTGCATGGGGCATAAACTGGCGCGTGTGCCACCGATAAGAAAGCACGGGTTCCTTCGGAGTAGACTTGTTTGGTCTGTAAGGGACGCCCTATATAGCAATAGTATATATGCGTTAATGTGTGCGCGTCCATGTTTTCGCATGATCTTGCGCTATGCGCACATACGCGAGCTGTTGCGCAAATACGTGCACAGCAGTAGATATTGTTGCCATGTCGGCGAGCATGCAGTCTAAAGCTCTAGTGTGCACTCTAGTGTGTCATCCCCTATAAAATATTTTTTTAAAGAAATATTTCTCTCTCAGGTCGAAATGAGGTCGAATATCATAACGTTAGCTGAGGCGCAATTACTGCCCTTTTTTTTTTTCGCTACAAAGCTACCATGTTGTGTAGGAATGAAACCAACAGATATGCCAATTGCATTTTTTTTTCAGGCACTACAAAATTATTTCCAAGTATGCTGTACCTTGTGCTATAGTGTGCTAGAATATGTTAGTACACTATACCTTGTGCTATAACCGCGAAAGCGGAGCAGGCAACTGCCTGTCTTCGGCTTTTCCTCCAGCGACCCTTTTAGAGGCCGCATTTACAGACGCATAATTGTTGAGCGCGAAATCGTGAGTCGCATCTTCTGCAGCTGCACATGGCTTCTGTGCAGTGTCTACTGCCATGCATCCTGTGTTACTGGATACCGCTATTGGTGCCACAACGGGAGGCCTAAGGGCGCCCAGTGCGACATTTCTTTTTCTAATCTTAAGCCGTGACGTGCAAATGCAACCATTTTAATTTTTACCGGGAACAATAGTTATGAGTAGTAAAGCGATGAACGGGGCTAGTCGGTGCACGTTCTTGTCACGAGTGGTTCGAGTGAAAGATTTTGTAAATCGGCCACGGACCCCGTCAAGCTGCTTCAAGGCAGCTTTTTGTCCCAGGCCTTTTTCTCTTGGAGAAATAAAATGAATCTTGAATCTTGAATCTTTAATCTATGTGGCAAGATCATGACATGTGACGACGCGAAAGGCAAAAACAACATATTGGCGGCGCACTGTCAACAGTGCAGATGTTCACCCCGCTTAGATAAGACAAAAGTAGTCGGAAAAGAACGAACATAAACGGAAAGGGAGACCTGGGAAGCCCTTGAAATAAAAAAAAACAGTAAAGAGTTAATAAAGGAAATATAGTATAGGCGCATTTTTTTTTCAATACGTTCCAATGACCTGTTCACGTTTGTGTTGTTCTTGTGTACCCTTATAGCCTTTTCTTCCGCGATACAAGGATTCGCTTCGTTTGTGTTTTGTTATTTCTTTATAAACTTTTTACTTCGTTTTGTAATTTGCTTAGTCTTTTTGTTTTTGTTGTTTTTATTACTTAAGATTTTGGGATAGCGGTCTCGTTCTGTGGCCAAACTTCCCACATTTCGCAGCTAATTATGGAGAAGGAACAGTAAGGTTAAAGTAGCATGGAAAGGGTTCACTGTGTTGTAGCACTACAGCAGATATACAGAAAGGTTCGCGGCAAGGTTTCCCGTTATCGCCGTTGCTGTTTACGATATAAATGATAAATATTAAATGAGGCTATAGATGCAAGTCAAGTATGCTATAACGTGCCCCTCATACGAATGACATGGTTTGAGTTTATTGATCATAGGCTCGTAGGAATATACAGATGGAGTAGAATATACAGGAAGAGGTCCCCTAGTGAAAACACTGCAATAGGACCTCTTGTTATAATATACATAACAAGAGAATAAAACAAGCAATTGCGAAACATATGAAAGGCACATCCGCCGCTTCGTGGAAATTCAACGCAACATGCCAGGATTAGAACAATTAAAGAAATGAATGAGTAAAAGAACATCTGTATCGTTCGCGAAAAAAAAAGAGAGAAAAAAATGGGGGCAGGCTATGGTGTGGTGGTGGAGCAGCACCTTCCAGGTTTGATGCGCGCAAATGAAATAGCTGTATGGACGAATAATCAAACATGCACAGTCAAACGCCTCTACAACGAACGCCTCCACATCATTACATCAGATATTTGACAAGTATCAGGACTCTATTTACGTCTACACGGACGGTTCTGTTAACAAAGGAAGTGCAATGGCACCTTATGCTGTACTATCTCTACAGGGGGAGAACGCTTGTCGGCTAGGACGCGCGTCGTCAACAACAGTAGCTAAACTATAGTGGAAATTCCCCAAGCAACGTATTATATTAAAATATATGAGACACCATAAACGGGGGTAATTTGTACTGACGCTTTATCGGCTTTAGCATGTCTTGAATATATTGATGACAACCAACCACACGCACGAATAACGTATACAGTACTAAACAGTTTAACTCAGACTACTGAAAGAAAACATGAAGTGATATTGCAGTGGGTCCTGGGACATGCTGACATAGCAGGCAACGGTTTAGTGGACTCGCTGGAAAAATCGGCAGATAAAGATGCAAGAATTCAACTGATCCCTTTATCACCAGTGGATACGGGACACATATTAAAATTACTAAAGAAGGAATTGTGTATGTCAACCTGGTTTAATGAAAATACAAATTGATCTTTTACGAAGTGGACCCCCAACTCAAATACCAGCTGGATGTAGAACTTTCGAGTACCGAGACACTAATTCATCGACTACGCCTCGGAACAGCATACACAAAGCATTTTGTATGTCGCATAAAACGGGCTTCATACTCGGCTTGCTCCTATAGCAACGACGATGAGGATATTCTATTCGCCATCTATACTCCTCGAATGCCCCAGACACGCGACGCAAGTAGACGGCAGCTAGAACAAAAGCTACACTCCATTGATCATCACCGACCGTTCTCACTCGCTAAATTGCTGGGCCCCCTTGGCCACCAAAAGTAACACAGCGTAAAGAATTGAACGCACTCAAACATTTTTTCGAAGACACTTGCGTCCTTAACGAGTACTAGATGCTCCACTGAATAGTGTGCGTGTGTGTGAAAATTTTTTATTTAAAAAAGTCCTGACGCTCGACTATTTCAAGCCGAGGCGGGCCGCACCCACGACGGCACCGTTAGGCCCAGCCCTTCAGCGACATCGTGGGCCCTCTGGACAGCCCGTAGCTGATCTTGAAAAGATGAACTCTGTAGCATCTTCTTCCAATGGAGCCATTCTTCTTCAGGGTTGGTGAGTGTCGCAGGGCATCCCGCGTGCATGTGTCTGATCCCAATGATGCCATTGCACGCATGACAATATTTCTTGACCTCCCTTTCAGGATAAATTTTATCAAGGTGGTACGGCGTGGGATAAGTTCCTGTTTGTAATAATCTCAGGGAAACTGCCTGAGCCCTGTTCAGCTTTGAATGTGGCAATGGAAATTGTCTGCGTCCTAGATAGTAGTGTTTAGTAATCTCGTTATATGTTAATAAATGATCTCTAAATTCCCCGGCCTGGTGGTGGACGGCTCGGTTGTGACTGTCACGGCTAGCAAGTCCTCGTGCCAAGTCATGAGTAACCTCATTGAGGTTAGCCCGGGTCTCGTCTACTTCTCCCATATGCGCAGGAAACCATTGGATTTCAGTTTTCATACTCATAGTGTTTTCAATGAGTTAAGCTGCAACCGCGGCCACGTAGCCTTTATCGAAACCCTTTATAGCAGCTTTGGAATCGCTGTAAATAAAAGTCCATTTATTGTTCCTGATGGCTAGAGCAATTGCCACTTGCTCCGTTGGTAAATACAGTGATGGCACCTTGTACCTTCCCTTGAATGTTTGTTACTACGGCAGTATATGCATCTTACCCTTTCATCCAGGCAGCATCTACGAAAGCCGCCTGTTGATTCTGCTGTTGTATCTCCCTCAAGAGTGCTTTAGCTCTTGCCTTTCTCCTTTTGATATTGTGCTCTGGATGCATGTTTCTCAGGAGAGGGGTGGTTCTAATCAGATCCCTAATCTTAGCTCGTAACTCCACTTCATCCTCCAGTGGGCGCCTTGACCTATTTCGCTCTGCCCCTATTGCTTATAGTATATTCCTGCCGGCTCGTGTTTTTGTCAATCTTTCCTGTTGCGCTAGCTGCTGAGCCTCCGCAATTTCCTCTATTGTGTTGAGCTATAGGGATACCGATTAACACTACAACCGAGAGATTGATGAGTCTAGGGGTGCATATAGGGTAGCTTTAATGAGCTTCCTAATCATCGTGTTAAGTTTGTTAAGTTCTACCTGCGTCCATTTGAATAATCCAGCAACATAAGTGAAATGACAGAGAGCAAAAGCATGAACTAGCCTCAAAGCACTGTCTTCCCCCAGGCCTCTGTGTATATTGGTAATTCTCCTTAGTAGCCTAATGGCTTCATGGGTTTTATTTGAGATATGCTGTATTGTTCTATAGTCCGCATTATTCGCTTCTATGTGGAATCCAAGAACTTTGATTCCTTTGACTAGCCTGATTGTAGTTCCTTCGTGAGTGTGTAACACCCCTGTCAAGCGGGCAAGTTAAGTGCACTTACGGAGAGTGTCACTCGGTTTAAGTGCACTTTGCCCAATCTAAACGTCGCAAGTGGAGTGTCACTCGCTGCAGAGTGTACTCCGGTCGAAGTGCGTTCACGGAACGCACTTTGCTGGCCGAGTGCGTAGCCTCGTCGCCAGCGGTTTCAATGGTATAAAATGTAATGCATAAAAAAAGGACACAGAAGTTCATTTTAGTGGTTGAACAGCTCTTGCGCACAAATAATAGCCTAAAACGCGTTCATATTCTGTTCGAGCAGGATCAAATGCCGCCTCGTCGCACGCCGCTATGTCGTTCTGGATTTGCTAGGCATTTTTCTTGGCCAGCATTGACTTGCCACACTCTTAAATAAAAAATATTTTCGTTTTTTGTTGAAAAAACATAGATTAAGTTTGTTTTAATTAATGATACAACGTAAGACAATCACTTTTTAGAAGTACTTTTCTTTTTAATCTACGTTTTCACAAAACGCGCTCGTAGTCTGTCGCCATTTTTTTTACTGCGAGTGCACTCTGTTTTCTCGTTTAGAACCGCGTAGCCTAAAGTGTCACTCAAGGTCCCGAAGTGCACTCCCCGTAAGTGCACTTAACTTGCCCGCTTAACAGGGGTATAAGTTCACTCTGGGCTCGTCTGTCGGGATGTAACCTCTTGGTTTTCGACCTCTTCTACGATGTTTCAAAACCAAAAGTTCCGATTTGACTGCCGATTTGATATGGGGCTGAAATGCCCCATATCTTTCAGTGTATTCTCTACAATATATACAATTTCCTGTAATCTGGTCTCCGTCTGTCCTACGTTACCTTTGGCACTCCATATGGTTATGTCGTCAGCATATATCACGTAATGTATATCCTCAATTTTCTCCAAATTTCTTGCAACCCTAGACATTGCTAAATTGAATAGCATGGGCGAGAGTACTGCTCCTTGTGGGGTGCCCCTATTTCCCAAGTATTTCCCCTATTTCCATTTAATAGTAACCATAATGTAACTACAACTCGCTTCCTTTATTCATATTTATGTGCGCTTGTATATTATGGGCTATACTCCTTCGTATTCTGTGCTGACACTCACTTTTGATTGTCATCTCTGTGTGTGCATTATTTCATCATTGTGTATTCCTCATCTGTTTACATGCTCATCGGGGTACGCACGTGCGGCCATGTCGGTGTCTCCTCCATGGTGTTTATGCCGTCCTGAAGTACACCTCAGGATTCCGGGACTTCAGAAAAAGTCAGATCTACCACCGTCTGCACTTACAACTCAGCTTACTCCTGTTGTACGAGAGATGCAGTAGCTACGTACGCATCTATACTGATGCATCGACTACATCGACCAGTTCAGGAAGTGCTGTGCTTATACCGACAAGAGGAGTAACACTGCTATTTAAGACGTCACATGTCATGACGTCTACGGCTGCAGAACTCACGGCTCTGCGCAGTGCACTTCAATTTATTGACACAAATAGCCCTGGTATATGGGTCGTGTTTTCCGACTCGAGACCGGCTTTACACTGTATGCAGTCAGTTCTCCGACGCGGAGCTCACGAACAGCTAACATACGAAATTGTGAGCGTCAAACAAAAAGGCCACGAAATTATTTTCAGTGGCTACCTGGCCATTGCGCGATCAGTGGAAATGATCACGCAGACAAAGCTGCCCGATAGTCTCATCAAAAATAAAAACTTGGAGGACGCGTAAGCTTCGTTGTTAAGAGTGGAACGCGATAACATAAAACAATTCCTGACTGCTTCTCATGCTTCCCGGCAACTGCAGCTTATGTAACCGTAATGTTTACTTGGGAATGCTGGCGGCGAACGAAGGCGAGTTTTCTGGTTCTTTTTCTTTCCCCCGCATGGCGGGCGCCGCCTCTGCCGCGAATGCGCGGAGGCGAGCGCCATCTGGATGCTGTTGCAAGGAACCGAGCGGGGCGCGCCCCTCCCACTAAGACAGACCTCAAACGGCAGCTGGAAAAGGGGTTTGTGTTTGAGTTTCCGCGTAACAGAATTATGTTTTCTCGTATATTGAAATTACAATCTGACGCTATAATTTCTGTAGGTTGTGTGTAAGTCGTACTTTACGAATTTCCTGACGCATTTCACTTTGAGAAATTCAATTAGTTCAGTAACGCCTATGCGTCACGCGGAGGGCCTGCGTGGTTCGGGATGCGTGGTTGTGGATGATTTTTCTTAAATAAACAACACCACCGACGCCGACACCGGATTTTCTGCGACACGGGGCCCTTAACGCTATCGCGTTAAAGCAGCCTTCCCATTCCTCTTTCCAGGACAGACGCTGCAAGGCAGCTTCGTCACCTGGCACGCAAGCTTTCTTTAACAGAGTGGAACACCCCAAATATAAGATGCGCCAGGTTACACGAACTGAGCCCTTCGCTCCATCTGCGACCTCCCTGCGGGCTTCATCGACGTGAGGCATCGCTTCTATATACCGGCTGTGGTTGCGAGTGGCTTTCACGAAGGCTTACACTACATTCATTGGAATGACCGACAGTGCTGCGAGCGACGTCTGCGGCAGCGAAGAGAACATCGAACATTATTGTGCCACTGTTGTCGATTTCAGTCGCAAAACAAACACTCTCGATCCCATTGCGAAGACTGGACGATCGGCCGTTGTCCGTGCAGGCGCTACTCGAAGACAGCCGCCATCGCTCGTCAGCCCACAAGGCTGTGAGGGCACTTTTGTCTTGCTTGAGGGCGACTGGTCTGTGTGAACACCTTTGACTTGGTGGGGCCCTCCGCGCGCTCGCCCGAACTCACCGCGTTCCCCCTCCCCCCTCGGGCAGCTCTGTCAGAGGCCCACCTAAAGCTCCATGTAATGGAAGAAAAAAGAAAGGCGCAATACGCAGGGCGTTGCTTTCCGTGCCAACCTCGCTGAGCGGAATGGACGAGTTGAGGGGGAATGGTGAAAGCAAACATTGTATTCCTAATACAGTCGAATGACTCTACAACGAAATGATCGGTATAACGAAGGACCGATTTGTCCTGGCCGAATCCCCATCTTTCATATGCATTGTGAACGCCTCTACAACGACAACCACTACAACGAATTTGATTGTACAACGAAGGAATTTAGCCATCCCGGTGGACGATTTCTTGCTTTCCAACGAACTCTACGTATAGCGGCGCCGCTACTGCCCTTTGCAGATATCACGGAGCTGTGCTCTGTGCTAATGACAGCGCTAGCGACACATTTGACGATAGTGCCGATGTCATAGAGTATCACAGTCATGCTGCACTGCTCCAGGAAGCGCTGAAGTCGTATGCTGCTTGTTGTCGACTGACGAATACGTCTCCGTAATGACGACGTAATGATGTGATCGTAACGGACGACAAACGACTTGAAAGTTATCTATAGAGCGGCAAAGACGCGAATTGTCAACGAACACTGATAAAGAGGCTGTAAACGAACCAAGACTTTGGACGGCGAGGTAGGCGATAGCGGCATTCGAAGGTCTGCAGCTTTACCTTGCAACGCTCCCACATTTTGCTGTGGAGCAGGCCGTGAACTTCACTGCAATAAAATCGGCCGCAGTCGCACATTTTGTCAGACGCAGTGTGAACACACACACACACAAAAAAAGAAAATAAATGAGAAAATAACGAGTTATTTCACTAAATCTCTCTACCGACATTACCATCATGGGCTTGACCTGACAGTGCCAACGTGGGAGCGGCCCGCCTCGGCTTAAGTCGAGCCTCCGGACCTCTTTAAATAAAGTTTACACACACACACTAAGTCTCTCTAGAATTCATATTAAACAAATGGTTTGTTTAGTTGAATGTGCTTAACCTCCTCTATTTTGAGTGGTATGGTGCGCGATCTTTACAACGGAGTGACCTGTATAACGAAGGATTTTACAGATCCTAATCACTTCGTTATAAAGGTGTTCCGTGGTGTTCCGTATAAAGTCCACGTGCGATAAGGTCGCGTCCCACGCGCCGTATGCTGCGGGTGCCAGGAAAAAGCCTGCAAGGATGAGCTGAGAAGGATGGTGGTTTCATGTGCGTCGTCTTCCCGCGTGCCCAATGTTGAAGGTCATGTGATCAAGCGCGCGCATGGGAAGGGGGGGGGGGGGCAGGCGAATGCGCTTCTCCTCCTCTAGCCCGGTCGTGGGTGCGCATGACGCGGTTGAGCGCATACAGGGACCGCGCGCCCTTTTTTGGATATAAATTGAGGCAGGTGCAAAGACTGGGCAATATATATATATATATATATATATATATATATATATATATTGACGCGTACTCTATCTAGACGTTTAAACGACGATGACAGTATGTGCATTAACTGACTCTGAGAAGTAGGACAGGGTATTCGAAGACAAAGATGTATTTGTGCTGTTGATTCTTAAGCTGTTCCGCCGTCTTGTTCAACGTGTGGTCTCTTGTTCGCGTTGACTCGTGACAGTATATATGTATATATAGTTTACGTGCGAAAATAAAATCTGTAGTTGAAAGTAGCGCTGTGCGTATGTGTTTCTATCGTTGTCCTCGTCCGGTCGTGCTTGCATATTGTATCATGAATTCAAACCAACTAGCCCACCGACTTGCGTTGACAAGTATGTGTCAGATATTTGTGGAAAGGCAGGTAAAGCTATAGGTTTTAACTTGTCCACTTTGATGGTGTTTAATGGCACCACGTACAAGAAAAATAATTTTGCTATGATTCTAAGAGAAAATTTGTGGGGCCTGAACATTCACATAGGGACGGATTACCAGCGAAGCTGTTTAATCTGCATGCATTATGAAATGATATATTTTTTCATACGGCACCACACTACACCGACACAAGCGCCGCCGCGGTCACCACACCTCCCATGCATCTGCCGCAACCGTTGCTGCAGCTGCGCCGGCACCTCCGACGCGCGTGACATTACAACCACAGAAGAGCAGGCCACGTGCATACGCGCTGTCGCCACACTCTTTTCCCCCTCCCACTAACCGTCTCCATTGCTGCAGCGCTGTCGCCACACTCTTTCCCTCTCTCCCCACGAACACACGTGACGTTATAACCACAGAAGCGCAGGCCACATGCACAATCCTGTCCAATTGTATCGTCTCCATTCCTGTCCACGCGTCGTGATACGGACGTAAGCCGCCCAGGGTACCCCCTCTGGGAACGCATGCGGGGGATGCACACGGGAGCTAGACGTACACAGCTTCGCTATAAAGATATGCGGATGCAACACACATGTTGGAATCTATGTGAAGCGTTTAATTAAATATTGTACAACTAGTGGCAGCGCGTACAATTGTGTTTACTTTCATCCTATGCAGCGTGCAATTTCATGCAAAGTTTATGTTTATCCACCACAAAAGTCATGCCTTTAACATCATGCATTTTTTTATGTTTATGCACTACACGGCTTGCAAGCCCTGCCTAAATTAAAACACCAAATCAGGCGGGTGCACAGTGTGACGCAGCGATGTCACGAGGACGAAGGAAATGCATGACGATTGCTGAGGGAAGAGTGGTGATGATAGGCGTATGCACAGAGAATTAAGTGCGACACATATCTCACTACTTTTAAGCATTCTGTTCTTGTGTCGTAATGTATTGAGGGCGAGCTGCTCCACCACTGGAAAAGCTGGCGCCATCGTCGGCGTGACGTGGATGAGGATCACGTGTACACAGCGGCCCCGTCGGCTGCTTCGGAAGCGCCGAAGCGAGCGGAAAACGAATGTTTAAAGTTCCACCTGGGCTCCTGTTCTGCTTAAGTGGGGAGGTTTTCCCGCTTCGGGTGTCTGCGTGACAACACCTGAAAGCACTATTATAGGTAGTGGCTGCCTTATAAGGTGTACAACATGGTAGGCTACATCTCGCAGCCCCAGTTCCGGTCGTACGCAACGGAGCCCGGTGTCAGCCTTCACACGTACCCGCAGGACAAGCAGCTGCATGAAGGTTGGATCACGAAACTTAGAACCGGCAAGCAGCCATAGGCTACAACTCGGGTGTGCAGCAAGCACTTCTGCGTGGAAGATCTCTGTTGCGGCGTCGGGGCTGCGATGTTCGCGGTGAGTAGCAGGAAGTGCGCACTGAGACGCTCGCCCGCGCGCGCTGCCCAGCTATTGCCACGAAGCTTTGGCCTATGAACGTGTTGATGCTAGATACTGGCCAGTTAACTGGAATGGAAAGGAAACGGTAAGAAGGACATTAAAGAAAGGCATGTCATATGCTCATGTTTTTGTGTTAGCACCACACAATGAAGGTACTGGATTAAGAAAAATAAGCAGCGGGAAATTGCTCGCCGAGAAGACCGATAAACATACAGTGCGACGCAACTTGAGAAATTATGATATTGAAACGTACAAGAACTTAGAAAAAAAAAAAAACGATTGCATCGTTACGGTGGCACATCACAAGTTGACGTAGGCGTCGAAGTCCCAGTTATAACGAAATTATTTTTAACAGCTCTGATAGCGTCCACGCAACAAATGGTTGCTTGCGAACTGTGAAATGCTCACAAACTGCGGCCAAAAGCTCACGGCACGGTGCGAAAACGCGTTACCAGTGAAAGCGAAACATTGTGCGCAGACATTCATGCAGACGCGCAGTCAGTCGCTGCGAACCCGTGCGATCGCTGCATTGAAGCTTCATTCTGTTATGCTCCATTTGGTGATACAGACATCCCACTATAAGAACATAATTCACATAGTTTTCTATCAGCGATTGCCTACCTTTCACGATAGAAACCGGTTCGGAGTACTCCATCGCGGCGACCACGCGCAGTGGGCGTTCATTATATATACGCATTCGGTAAAGAGATAACGTCTGTAAACCATTCTGTTCTTTCTGCTTGCCCAAGATTATTATTTTGACAGTAAAAAAACTTCCTTCCTTTCGAGACTACTTACAGAAATGTCCAGGAGGGCTCCCGCATGGTGTTTTTATTGAGCGCCGACAGCCAAACCTATGAGGAGCGCGCCGCGTTATCTCTCATCTACTACGCAAGCGATGCGCTTCGTATGTCGACTCAGGAATTCCTTGCCCCCAATACCCAACGTGGTGGCGTTGTGGCTAAGGTATTGCGCTGCTAAGCCCGAGGGCGCGGGATCGAATCCCGGCCGCGGCGGCCGCATTTCGATGAGGGTGAAATGCGAAAACGCCCGTGTACCGTGCCTTGCGTTCAAGTTAAAGAATGCCAGATGTCAAAATAATCGGGAGTTCCCCACTAAAGCGTGCCTCATAATCAAATCCTGGTTTCGGCACGTGGAGAGAGAGAGAGAAACTTTAATGAATCAAACAAAATTTGAGGTCCCGTTGTTGGGGCCCCTAGTCCAGGGCTCCACTGGCGCGAGCGGCTCGCTGGGCTTGGTCCAGGAGAGCCAGTTGGCTGTCCTGATCCTCGTCCGCAAGCCGCGCCTCCCACTGCCTGTTAAACGCTTGTGTATTAGTTGTGTGTAGTTTATAGATGTCGGTATGTTTGGGCATATCCACATGATGTGCGGTAACGTTGGCGTGTCACCGCACCATGTGCATTCGTCAGTGTATCGTGTTGAGTGAATATGGCTAAGTGTATGTAGGTTTGGGTACTGATACAATCTCGACCGGATGAGGTGGGTCGTCACCGCAAGAATCAGAAGGCGGGCATCGTGATGATGAAAATAGAAAAGACTTCATTCACTTCATTGGTACATGGTTTCGACTCTATCCGAGTCTCGAGCGGTTCTGCCTAATACGGGGGCCACGACAGCCTTAAATAACTACTCGCGGTCTTGTAGTAGCCGATGTCCCCCCTGTGGAAGTGAACTTGTGGAATCAGTGCCTGTGTCAGGTTGTCAAGCAGACGACCTCTTCCCCTTCGTGCCTTCTCTCTTGGGTGCTCACCTTTGCGTCCGCTCAGAGCGTAAAAGGGGTAACGCTTTCTCGGAGATGAAGGCGATTATCTCGACATGGGAAAAGCGCGCGGCGATGTTTCCCCCACTTGAGGGAGCCGAGTTTCCAGAAAGGCGATAGCGCGCGGCGAGGTTTCCCACACTTGAGGGACCCGAGTTTCCAGGAAGACGATAGCGCGCGGCGAGGTTTCCCACACTTTAGGGCCCCGAGTTTCCAGGAACACGATAGCGCGCGGCGAGGTTTCCCACACTTTAGGGCCCCGAGTTTCCAGGAACACGATAGCGCGCGGCGATGCTTCCCCCACTTGAGGGAGCCGAGTTTCCAGGAACACGATAGCGCGCGGCGAGGTTTCCCACACTTTAGGGCCCCGAGTTTCAGGAACACGATAGCGCGCGGCGAGGTTTCCCACACTTTAGGGCCCCGAGTTTCCAGGAACACGATAGCGCGCGGCGAGGTTTCCCACACTTGAGGGCCCCGAGTTCCCAGGAAGACGATAGCGCGTGGCGAGGTTTCCCACACTTTAGGGCCCCGAGTTTCCAGGAACACGATAGCGCGCGGCGAGGTTTCTCACACTTGAGGGACCCGAGTTTCCAGGAAGGCGATAGCGCGTGGCGAGGTTTCCCACACTTTAGGGCCCCGAGTTTCCAGGAAGACGATAGCGCGTGGCGAGGTTTCCCACACTTTAGGGCCCCGAGTTTCCAGGAAGACGATAGCGCGTGGCGAGGTTTCTCACACTTTAGGGCCCCGAGTTTCCAGGAACACGATAGCGCGCGGCGAGGTTTCCCACACTTGAGGGACCCGAGTTTCCAGGAAGACGATAGCGCGTGGCGAGGTTTCCCACACTTTAGGGCCCCGAGTTTCCAGGAAGACGATAGCGCGTGGCGAGGTTTCCCACACTTTAGGGCCCCGAGTTTCCAGGAAGACGATAGCGCGTGGCGAGGTTTCCCACACTTTAGGCCCCCAGTTTCCAGGAAGACGATAGCGGGCGGCGAGGTTTCCCACACTTGAGGGACCCGAGTTTCCAGGAAGACGATAGCGCGTGGCGAGGTTTCCCACACTTTAGGGCCCCGAGTTTCCAGGAAGACGATAGCGCGCGGCGAGGTTTCCCACACTTTAGGGCCCCGAGTTTCCAGGAAGACGATAGCGCGCGGCGAGGTTTCCCACACTTGAGGGACCCGAGTTTCCAGGAAGACGATAGCGCGCGGCGAGGTTTCCCACACTTGAGGGACCCGAGTTTCCAGGAAGACGATAGCGCGTGGCGAGGTTTCCCACACTTGAGGGCCCCGAGTTTCCAGGAAGACGATAGCGCGCGGCGAGGTTTCCCACACTTGAGGGGCCCGAGTTTCCAGGAAGACGATAGCGCGTGGCGAGGTTTCCCACACTTTAGGGACCCGAGTTTCCAGGAACACGATATCGCGCGGCGAGGTTTCCCACACTTGAGGGACCCGAGTTTCCAGGAAGACGATAGCGCGTGGCGAGGTTTCCCACACTTTAGGGCCCCGAGTTTCCAGGAAGACGATAGCGCGCGGCGAGGTTTCCCACACTTGAGGGACCCGAGTTTCCAGGAAGACGGTAACCGCCTCTCGTCATGGGAACGCGCGCGGCAATGTTTCCCACACTTGAGGGATCTGAGTTTCCAAGAAGATCTCCTGGTCGCTCCCTCGCCTGAAGCGTGGGAAGCGATACTTATGAACCCGAACCTGAAGGTTCAACTTCAGGCCATCAAAAGAGCCGAGGAGGTGGCTGTAAGGCATCACCTGGTAGCCACCCCTTACTAAGCCAAATTAACAAAATAATAACCCTGTCACATGGGCACTCGAAAGTCTTTTGAGCAAAAAGACTTCTCCCGAAAAAAGAGTTTCGCCCGCAGACGCACGACAGGGAGCGATCTCTTTTTCTGAAGCGGTCTTTTCTGGAAGAGGAGTTCGCCGATCTCCTTTACGGCCGAAAAGGAGTAGCCTCGAAACCAGTGGGCACCAGCAATTATCATATATTAAAGAAAATAATCAAATGCGTAATTTTCTGTCGCCTAGGCTCATCATAAAAATAATTTTATGTTTCGCAGAAGGTGTAGTAAACCCAGTAATGTTCATTTTCTTCTGTACTCTCGTAAGCAGGTCGAACGGGCTGGGGCTGTCACGTGATGACGCTCTTCAAACTACTACAGTAAATCTTTATGTTAACGTTTCTTACGTTAAATTTATTTGAAAAACGTGTAAACAATAAGTTTTCACTTCACATTTTGATACATAGGTTTGTTTTTTGCCGATATTGTTTCGAACGCTAGCGCCACGCTTTCGGTAGTGTGTCCAGAAGAAAACACTAAAAGAAGATTGTCGGCGCCGTGTGTCTGCTGCGCAACACCTCTTCATTCAAAAGTATTTCAGCTTGGTAAAAGATCTCTTACGTAAAAGAGTTTTTGCGTGCGCGTGTGACAGAGGTATAAAGTTGTTTCCTCCTCTTCCAAGAAGATAACCACCTCCCGTCATGGGAAAGCGCGCGGCGATGTATCCTACACAGTTGAGCTGTCGAATTCCTTGCCGATTATAACAGCCCGTCCGCCGCCACAGGAGGTCTCTAAGGGGTTGCAGCATCCAAGCACCTCGAAGAGACCGGTAGACCCCGTGCCTCTGCTTCGTTTCGCTGTTCGTTCCAAGGCAGGCGAGGTGACACCTTCAGGAAATAAACCACGCCAAGCCCAAGGCACAACAAACAGAGAGCACCCAACTAACCATGAGAACCGCCAGGTTCACGCGTTCTTCACATAAAACCTTATCAGAATCATACCTGCAGCCCTTGTTCGAGATTCCCGAGAATTAAAAGGATGAAACTAGTCTTCAGTGTGTATTTTAACCAGCCTCATGCCAAATGTATAATTTTTTTAGAAAGCCACGGTTATGGAGCGACTGAAAACGCATCGAAACACAGCAATAATGGGGTAAATCATGAATTGAAAACTGACAAACAAAACGCATCCCAGAAAAAAAAGAAAAGAACCAAAGGGGCCCTTTACAACATTTTGCTTCACACAGCGAAGCTACGGCTGAGGCCATCCGCGTTGGCATTGTCGCGTCCTTTCCTGTACCTGACATCAAAGCAATGCTCTTGTAGACTAAGGCTCCAGCATAGCAGTCTGCCGTTCCTCGGAGACATATTTCTAAGCCACGTCAAAGGACAATGGTCATTTTCCACTAGGAATCATGATCCTGCCAAATAACATTGGAGCTTGTGTATTGCCCATACCAAGCAAGCGCACTCCTTTTCTGAAGTACTATAGGCCTGTTCGCGGACAGTCAGCTTCCGGCTTATGAACACTACCGGGTGTTCCTCCCCGTTTTCACTTTTCTGACTGAGCACTGCGCCCATGCCTCGATCACTAGCATCGCACTCAAGAATGAAAGGAAGATCATAAACAGGAGCTCTCAAGATTGGTTTTTCGGCTAAAGCGGCCTTTAGCTTGAGAAAAGATTTGTCTTTTTGTTCGTTCCGCACAAGTTTCACTGGTTCATTCGTCTGTAAACTGTCTGTGAGGGGACTTGCGATTTCTGAAAAGTTACGGATGTAATGTTGATAATAGCCAGTTAGTCCCAAAAAGGAACGGACATCTGTTCTCGTCTTCGGTCTTGGGTAATCGGATATGGCGGCTACTTTTATCTCAAGGGGGCGTCTGTAGCCACGTCCGACCTTGTGGCATAAGTAGCTAACTTCGGCTTTTCCTAGTTGACATTTTTCGCCCTTCAGGGTCAAACCGGCCGCATGCAAACTCTCCAGCACATTCTTAAGGTGATGCAAATGATCCTTCTAAGTATGAGAGAAGACTGTGATGTCATCGAAGTAGGGAAGCGTGTAGTCCTGCATTCCTTTCAGAACCCGGTCCATAAGTCGTGAGAAACAAAACGGAGCGTTTTTAAATCCGAAAGTGAGGACAAGAGGCCGAAAGGTACCTAGAGGGGATGTAAAGGTGGCATAATGGCTAGCTTGCTCTGTCAGTGGTACCTGCCAGTAACCTCTGGTTAAGTCTAGCGTAGATACATATTCAGCCCTGCTGATGGTCTCCACCCGCTCTGCCAGATTAGGAATGGAGTAATTCTGATCCTTGGTTATGGAGTTTAGCCTCAACCAGAATTAGCGGGGACGTGCACTCACTCTCAGATGGAACATTAACCCCAGCTCCAACATCCTCTGGACCTCGGTTTCCAAAATTTGCCTCTGCCTAGGTGAAACCCGGTAGGGCCTGCACTGAATGGGCACGTCCGATACCCGCTTAATATAATGCTCCATCAAGCTAGTTCTACCTGGCCGATCTAAAAAACAGCCTTCAAAGTCACCCACGAGCTCTCGCAGTTCGCTTCGCTGGCGTGGATCTAAATTTGGGTCTGCGCCTATCTCCGCGTAAACTTTAGAAAGTGGAAGTTCCGTTGGCGGCATCGGATAAGAAAATTATGTTTCCACTTCTTCGGGCGTATTTAGTGCAAGATGAACTACGGCTTCACGCTCTCGATATGGTTTCATTAAGTTCGTGTGGTAGATCCTCAGCTCTTTACGTCTGCCCGATAATTTGATGGCGTAGTTCGTGTCTGAGAGCTTCTCCATGACCTCCGCAGGTCCTTTCCAAAGAACGTCTAGCTTGTTTTTTCTGGACGCCGTTAGCAAAAACACATTATCTCATACAGTGAAAGTCCGCTTCCGAGCGTTCCTATCATAGTATACTTTAGCTTTCATCTGGGCGGATTTCATGTTTGCATCCACCAGCTCTTGACCAGATTTCAACCGCTCTAGCAGTTCCAATACATACTCAACAACTGTCGGATCATCTCCGCACCCTTCCCATGCCTCGCGCACCATTTGAAGCGGAGATCGAAGCGACCTCCCATAAACGAGCTCGACTGGGCTGAATCCTGTGGCTTCATGCGGCCTCGACCTCAAGGCAAACATAGTGACCGCTAAGCATGCCTCCCAGTCCTTTCTTTGCTCGTAACACAAAGCCCACAGCACTCTTTTCAGCACGGAGTGCCATGCTTCTACACTGTTGGTCTGCGGATGCCGCACTGAACTGCGGATGATGCGAATGCCGCACATTTCTAGGAAGGTGGTAGTAAGGGCGCTGGTGAATACGCTGCCCTGATCACTCTGCAGCTCAGATGGGAAACCTAATCGGGAGAACACCGAGAGTAAGGCTTCAACTACCTCGACTGAGTTGATTTCTTTTAGGGGAACGGCCTCCGGAAACTTGGTTGCGGGGCAAATCAGTGTCAAAAGGTATTTGTACCCTGAACTCATCACGGGAAGGGGTCCCACAACATCAACCACTAAGCGTTTGAAGGGTTCAGTGATTACGGGACCTAACTTCATAGGTTCTTTCCTCTTTTCTTGTAGCTTCCCCACTTTCTGACAAGCTTCGCTTGGCTGGACATAATTCTCTACATCTTTGAAGCATTCCAGCCAATCAAATTCTCGCTGTAACCTGTCTTGCGTCTTCTTTATGCTTAAATGACCCGCCCAGCCGTTGCCATGACACAGGTTGAGGATTGGAGCTCTGTATCTTGAGGGAACAACGAGCTGATCATACTGTACTCCCTTTGTGTCTTTGTACTGTCGGTACAAAAGACCACCACGATGCTGAAAAGTGATGTTTCTTCTGGCTGTCCCATCTTTCACTAGTTCTTTCAGTTTGTCGAGGGATACATCGCTCTCTTGTTCTGCCGCGAGTCCCTCTTTATTAACCCTCAGTAGGTCTAAAAAGCCTTCCGAATTTGGCAGTACGAAATTAGTCTCTAATTCCTCAGCTAGCCTTTGCCGCGATATGTCCATGAGCCGGATGCTTCCTCGCTAGCGCCTTTTTTCAATGTTTTCACTAGCTAGGGGCTGTGCTTCCTGAGTGCCTATGTCATGAGGCATATTTCTGGCTTCGCTGCCGTGTTTCATCTTCGCCGCGATCTCCCGAGCTTTGGAACGTGTGAGAGCTTGGACCGTATAGTCGCCAAAACTCATACCCTTGTTCTTCAACAGCATCTCGGAGTGATTTGAAAATAAGTAGGGATAATGTTTCGACAAATGTTGCGATACTGCGGCTACAGTCAGCAATAGTCCGAACGGCCCCTCAATCTTCACGTTGGCTATGGGCAAGCAAACACTATTTTCCTCAACTACCTGTCGGATCCGTGCACATCATCCGGTGCGGTAAAATCCTCAGATTTCACATACGCGGGATGGACGATGTCCATTGTCGCAGCTGAGTCCCTGAGTACCTTACATGGCATTCCATTGACTACTAGGTCGCGAAGGTAGGGTTCTAAGAGCGCCAAGTTGTCATCGTCACCATTCACAAAAGAAAAAAAAAACTATTCTAGGCTTCCGACACCAGATCGCAAGGTGTCCAGGCTCCTGGCAACGGAAACAGACGACCGGTTTTGTAGCCTCCAATGCTCTCGCTGTTTCTTTTCTTTTTCATCTTTCGCTGCGCTGTTATTCTGGCCTAAATTATAGGTCGGCACGTCTTTGGTCCCACTTCCAGCTTTCTCGTTGTGAAAGGGGCGCCTGTTTTGCTCTTTGCTGAATTTAGTCAACGGCCTGACGCGCGTTTTCTCGGATTCGCGAAGTACGGCGAATTCATCTGCTAGCACTGCAGCACGTTCTAAGTCCTTTTCGCCCGACCTACCTTGAATGCACAGGCGCATCTCTTCGCTCAAGGACCCATAGAACTGCTCCTTGCAGATTAGCTCCACAAACTTCAGATTAGCTCCACAAATTGGCTTACATATTATAACTTAAATCTTGAAAAGACTCGCCCGGTGTCCTAGTTGCCTTCCGAAAACGGCGGCGGAAAGCCTCCGCTGAGAGCCGATATTTCCTTAGCAACGCAGCTTTTACTTTCTGATAGTCCTCTGACTCGTTCTTAGTTAGCCTTGCAATTATTTCGGTTGCTTCGGAAGGAAGAACGGTCAGAATCTCTTGTGGCCAACTCTGTAGTGCCAACGCGTTCCTCTCGCAGGTTCGTTCAAAAGTAACGAGAAACAAACCCATGTCATCGTTCACCTTGTACGACGGCATGAGATCCCTTATCTTCGCTCCTGCTTCACCTGAACGTCTTTCATCTATTAAGAGGTTATTTGCTGATTGCTTGGCCAGATCCCAGTGCTGCCACCAGCTGATACAATCTCGACCGGGTGAGGTGGGTCGTCGCCGCAAGGATCAGGAGACGGCGGTGAAGGCGGGCATCGTGATGATGAAAATAGAAAAGACTGTATTCACTTCATTGGTACATGGTTCTGACTCTATCCGAGTCTTGAGCCGTTCTGCCTAACACGGGGGCCAGGACGGCTTTAAATATTCACTCGCGGTCTTGTAGTAGCCGATGTCCCCCTTGTGGAAGTGAACTTGTGGAATCAGTGCCTTTGTAAGGTTGTCAAGTCGACGACCTCTTCCCCTTCGTGCCTTATCCCTTGGGTGCTCGCCTTTGCGTCCGCTCAGAGCGTAAAAGGGGTGACGCTTTCTCGGAGATGAAGGCGATTATCTCGACATGGGAAAAGCGCTCGGCGATGCTTCCCCCACTTGAGGGAGCCGAGTTTCCAGGACGGCGATAGCGTGCGGCGAGGTTTCCCACACTTGAAGGAGCCGAGTTTCCAGGAATACGATAGCGCGCGGCGAGGTTTCCCACACCTAAGGGACCCGAGTTTTCAGGAAGACGGTAACCGCCTCTCGTCATGGGAACGCGCGCGGCGATGTTTCCCACACTTGAGGGATCCGAGTTTCCAAGAAGATAACCGCCTCCCGTCATGGGAAAGCGCGCGGCGATGTATCCCACACAGTTGAGCTGTCGAATTCCTTGCCGTTTATAACAGTACGTGTGTGTTTGAAGTCGACGCCAATTCCTCTCCTGTTGACTGTTTAACTTGGGTGAGGGTGTCCATATTGCCTCCGCTCGTGTCTTTGGTGTTCGAGGATGTCGCGAGGTGTAGAGAGGGGCTCGTCACTAGGTCGGTCCGTCGCTCGGATGCCTAGTACGCGAGCTAGCCGGTCCGCACTTGTGTTGCCCTCCATGCCCTCGTTTGCGGGGCACCAAGTGAGGTTGTGGAATCCTGTAATTTGACTCCCCAGAACTTTTAGTACTAAGCGCGGCGCCGACCCGGAGAGATACAGGTGACAGGCGGTTTGTGAGTCCGTGAGTATGGCCGCAGATACGTCCCTATTCTCCGCGTCCCTAATTGCAAGTGCAATCGCTGCGGCTTCTGCTGTGCTGACAGATTTTGCCCTGACCGATGCAGCTATAACACGATTTTGGTTCGTGGCTACCACCGTATACTTGCCCCTGCCCATTTTACTCGCGTCTGTGTAGTACACGTCCGGTTGTCCTCTAAATCTCTGGTGCAAGGTTCTCGCTCGGGCCTTCCGGCGGCCCGCATGATATCTCGGACTCATATGTTTCGGAATTGGGGACACCATTATGTGCTGGCTGACTTCCCGTGTCATCTGCACTGTCTCACCTGCACTGAACTGGGGGCGGAGTGCAAAGCCGAGTTTGGTTAATATAGCCCAACCCTGCGTTGATGCGCACAGCCGTTCCCTTTGCGCGATGAGGGTGGCCATCGCATATTCCTCGAAGGTATTGTGGATTTCCAATTTCTCGAAACGTTCTGTACTGGTATTTTCCGGGAGCCCTAGAGCAGCTTTAAATGCCCACCGAATGATGACTTCAAGTTGTTTGAGCTCCTGCTTGGTAATGCTTTGGAAGGGGACTGCGTACGTAATCCTACTGATGACAAAGGCGTGTACCAGTCGGATCGTTTCCCCTTCCGAGAAGCCTTCGCGGGTTTGCGTAACCCTACGCATTATCTTAGCTACGTTTTGTGTAGTACCTTGGAGGAGGCGGAGCGTCTGCGCTACTCCGGACGTTTGTTGGATCCATAATCCCAGGACGCGGTTTATTCACCTCTCTTACACGTCCCACCATCCAAGAACAGTTCGAAACTGGGGCGATTTTCTCGTCTCAGGTACTTTGCTCTTATTCGAATAAATTCGGACTTCTCTGGGGCACATGTCATGCCGGCCCCTTGCGTGAAGGTCTTGACCTGTTGGATTGTCCACTGGAGAAGCTCCTGCTTATCCCCGTAGGATCCCCGATTTACCCACAGAGTAATATCGTCAGCGTAAATGGCGCTCCCTAGGACTTCGCATCCAGTTCCAGTGTGAGCTTACGCATTCCCACATTAAATAGGAGGGGGGTGAGTATGGACCCTTGTGGGGTTCCTCGATCGGGAACTACAAAGGGTTTCGACCTAGTTGAGCCCACACCGATGGTGGCCGTACAGTTTCTCAGAAAGCTGCGTACATACTGGTAAATGCGCGTCCCGCAACCTACCGCGCTTCATGGAAAATCGTATCGAATGCCTTTTTTTACGTCGAGAGCGAGCACAATACTGTCTTCCGAACCCCTTACCGGGTGCAGGACGTCCTGCTGAAGCAACAGAAAAACGTCCAGTGCCGACACATGTGGGCGGAATCCGAACATGTTTGTGGGAAAAAGATTGTTGCTGTCTATGTAGCGCAATAACCGGGCACTTAGAACCCCACACTTTCATTAATTTGTGTGGCAGTGGCAAATATCCATTCTGTACGATTGGCCAAAAGCGGGCGCACACCCAATGGCACATACCGAATCGACAAATAAATGAAAATCAAGTAAATCAAAGATCCTATTGAATTAATGTGCCATTTCATTCGGAGGTTGGTGTGCTTTAGAGATACCTGTGTGCCGACATTATTTGTTTAGGTTTTATGTTCGCTGGTACTAGCATTCGGCGCACATAATTATGCCGCAGAGAGCTCTCCACATGTCAGTTACGAGCACTCTCGAGAGGTACCCTCGAAGAGCCTCATCACATCGTCAATAGAAGAGCGCCAGCAACGTCTAGCGCATATCGTGACAGCGAGTGTGTCTGGTGTACGCACACGCGACAGCGCTTGAGTTCCCCGTCCAGTGAAAAGTCACAGCGTGGCTGCCGGTCATCAGAGCACGTGAAAGAGTGTTCAGTGTAGAGACGTGGTTGACCGCTGAATAGGCTCCAGTTAACTCTGCTTGCAAATTGTGTGAAAGTATTTTAGTCTTGAGTTGGGCATGTCCAATACTGGGGTCGCGGCCTCCAATGAGGGCCTTCGGGCGCGTTGGGGGACTGCGCTGCTCAGTTCAGGCCTGGACCAGCAACTGTGGGCTATCCAGCAGGCCGAGGAAGCTGCCGGGAGACACGGTCTCTCCGCTGGCTCCTAGGTGGGAACCCAGCCCAGCAATCTGCCGGAAATAAATAAAGTTCTTCTCTCTCTCTTGAGTTGCCGGGCACAAGTTCGGCCACAATAAACCAGTTTGTTTAGTGTACTTCGTTGAAGAGCGCTACATTTCTGCTGGAGGTGTTGGGTATGATTGGAAGTCCCCAGTGCGCAAGAGAGCGGAGCCCCGACCCTCAGCGATTGGAACCCGGAGAACTGACTCCAGTACATCAGCGCACAAGCCGCCGCCTCCGAGGACCGCTTCCTGTTGCTGCAGCAGTGCAGGCAACAGTTATTACCGACGGCGCAACCATGACCAGCCCGCTGGCATCGTCCAGCCCACCGTGTACCCACCACGCACGCCTGAGTCCTTCCCCGGTGATACGTTCGAAGATCTGGAAGACTGGTTAGAACAATTCGAGCGAGTCGAAGGTTTCAACGGCTGGGACGAGGCAGGGAACATTCGCAACGTGTACTTCGCGTTAGAAGCGTCAACGAGGACATGGTACGTGAACCATGAAGCGGCGCTACCTTCATGGGAAGAATTTCGGCGACAGCTGCTTGCCACGTATGCCAGCACCGATCAGCGAGAGAAGGCAGAGAAACGCTCTACAAGCCAGGAACCAGCGAAATAACGACAGCGTTGGCATGTATATCGAGGACATGTCCCACCTCTTGAAGCGCGCTGAGCCAAACATACCGAAGAGAAGAAATTACGCCATCTGATGCGTGGCGTTAAGCAGGAGTTGTTTGCAGGACTCGTTCGCAACCCACCACACAGGGTTGCTAAGTTTCGCAGCGAAGCGACGACAATAGAGAAGGTTCTGCAGCAGCGTGCCCATCACTACAATCGTGAGGTCAGCAGCGCACTAGCCGACCTCCTGTCAGCAGGCCCAGGCAGTAACACCGAAGCGCTAAGAGAACTTGTGCGATACATCGTAAATGAAGAGCTTCGAAAGCTGCAGCTACCGTAAGTCACGCCGACAGTTTCAACTCTTGCCGCCGTCATTCGGGAATAAGTTCGGCACGCCATTTTGCAGCCAGGATTTGAGGCACCGCCTGTGCATCGCGAACAACCGCCACCGGAACGTCACTGGCCAACGTATACGCCGATGTGTTATGCTAACTAACCGTGCATAACGCTCCGTTCCCGGCTCCCAGTAGCCACCAGCCGACTCCGCGCACTGGACCTCTTCTAGCAGAGCTGAGGCCACGAAAAAGCGACGTGTGACTTGCACCAGACCGAACGCCACCCTGTTTCCACTACGGAGAAGCTGGACACCTGTAGAATGTGCCCATATCGCAGAACAGGTCTTCGCGGCTTTACGATAAATGCACCTTGCCTCCGTAATGGCGGAAGACCCATCGAAATTCAGGACTACTTGTCCAGACAACAGGACCCGACTGCTAGATACCAACGCCAGCCGCGATCACCAGCGGCTACACGCTACGGATCACCAAGTCCACGGCCATCCTCGATTTCACCAGGGCGTCGTTCACTGAGCCAACGTCAGGACAACTAAAGCGAGCGACCTGTGGAGGCGAGGCCACTGGCGTTCGAAAAAGCCAAGATCCTCCGTCAAGTTTACCGAGCAGCAGCGACGAACAGAAACGGATGAATGAGATAAGTAAACATTGCTTCAGACTTGCGTATTACTATAGACGGTCGTTCATTGAATCCCTTAGTGGACACATGTGCTGATTATTCCGTCGTACGATATGCACTCGCAAAGGAACTGAAAAAAGGTTTGATGCCGTGGAGTGGACCCCAGGTACGTACGGCTTGTGGGCACCTCATTACACCCCTATGTAGATGTACAGCGAGAATCGGAATTTGAGGTTTTGCTTACGTCGCTGATTTTGTCGTACTACCGAAAAGTTCAAAGGATCTAATACTCGGGATGGACTTTCTTCTAACAAACGTTGCCATAATCAATCTGCAGAATTCTAGTGTGTCCTTTTCTACGAAGCAGGCTATAGATACGCAAAAGTCGGAGGAGCCAGAGCACCTTGCCTTGCGGGTTACCGACGGTGACATAACCGTCCCACCACGATGCAGCATGCTAGTTCGCGTACGAAATGAAGCACTCGACGACTCGGAAGGTATAGCGGACGCCAACGTCGAGCTACTGTTGAAGAAAGGTATTTGCGTAGCACAAGGAATTGTTCAGCTACGCGATGGGTGTGCGGATGTATTGCTGACGAATTTCGGAAGTGAATTTCAGCGTGTCGCAAAGAATACAGCCATCGCCTTTCTGCATAGCGTTACTGTAGTCACAGATGTATG
Organism: Dermacentor silvarum; assembly: GCF_013339745.2. NCBI lineage: Eukaryota > Metazoa > Arthropoda > Arachnida > Ixodida > Ixodidae > Dermacentor > Dermacentor silvarum. Next base: position 179,935,109 of record NC_051154.1, on the reverse strand, counting down.
TAGCTTAGCGTTAAGGCCGCCTGCTGCACAAACTACGCATGACGTCATAGCATCAGTTGCAATAAGCCCAAGTCTGTCGCCAGGCTAGAAGGAAATGATGGAAGACCTCATAAATGACTTCGCAGGATGTTTATCCACCTCTTCAAAGGTACGGCGCACATAGATTGTTAAACACCGTATAAAAGTTGCAGTGGCTTAGCTCGGCTATGCCAGGATATACGTAGCGTTAGCAAAGGTTCAGCTGATTATTCTTAGCTTTCCTGGTTGTGTAGATTGTCAAGGATTAGCTTGATTGTCATGCTTACTGCTGCTCCAATGACACACACGCGGTATACGTATTATGTGGCACATGTATATAGCCTTCTTCTGTTCATTCCTCCTACGCTCAACCGCTAATTGCCAGGCAACTACTTCGGGATCCGATGAGTCAAGCTTCTCCGTTCTTCTGCGCTGTTGAGCAGCATTTGCGCTCTCCTTCTCCATGGCTATACCACACTGGCAAACGCCAGTCAGAAGCGCAGCGGCTCCAGCGCAGTGTCAGACGGCGACTGCACAGCGAGCGCGCGCCGGCGCCAGTGCGTCTACCACGGCTACGACGTCACTCCTCTGGAATGCGCAGACCGGCGGCGGAGTGCGCGAGAGGTGCCGGCTCCGGTGGCTCCGGTGCGCAAGCCATGTGACATCACTGATCCTTGCGCATGCGCAGCACGGCTCTTGATGTGCCGCGCGAAACGGGCTTGGCTAGGCCAGTGTAGCTAACGCTACAATAACAAACGAAGCGACCAGGCCAGTATACCAATACCCGCACCGAGTATCACCGGTTGAACGAGAGATTGTAGCGCCCACCGACGCTGCTAAGCGGGGACGCTAAGGTCGGCGCTCTCGGCCGGCGCCTTGGGGCCGGCTGCTACTGACGAGAAAAATAAAGTTGGGCGGCGCGTGCCAGCGGCGCAAGCACGGCACGCGCTAGTCCGTTCTGAAAGCCTGATGAGCTGGTCCTCTTGTTCTGGCGCTCCGCTGCGACCCCTCGGTTCCCGACAGTGGTGACTCCGGCCTAAGAGATGACCGACCCCAGCAACCTCCCGCCCTCAGGTAACCTTCCGCCTGACGCTATCTCGCCCCCACGGGACGTCGCAGCTCTACAGCTCCGCTTGCCCACGTTCTGGCGCAAGAACCCGCAGGTTTGGTTCGCCCAGGTCGAAACCATCTTCGATCTGCACCACATCACCTCGGAGATTTCGCGGTTTCGCCACTTACTTTGCAACCTGTCTCCTGAGGTGGCTCAAGAAGTGGCAGACGCTATCCCTGAAACCTTTGAGTGGTGCCCCGTACCAGCGACTGAAGCAGAGTATTTTAGAACGTACAACGGCGTCCGAGAGCGCGCGCCTCCAACACCTGCTCACAACCGAGGACCTTGGAGATCGCCGCCCTTCCCAGCTGCTCAACAGCATGCGACAGCTCCTGGGTACAAGCAAGGTCGACCCGAACGGTGCGCTGTTGAGGGAGATCTTCTTACAGCGCGTACCACAGTCCACCCGCCTTGTCTTGGCCGCTACAGAGGACTTGACCCTCGACCGCCTCGCCCAGCTCGCTGATCGAGTCCACGACGCGACTTCTCATTCAGTCGCCGCCCTCTCTTCAACGCCACCGTCCTCAATCATGGCCCGCTTAGAGTCCCGGATCGACCAGCTCGCCGTTTCCATCAACGCCCTTCAGACGTCCTCCCATGACCAGCGCGGCTCCACCTCATGTCCCAGCCGCCGTCCCTCTTCCCCGACCAGTCGCCGCTCGCGCAGTCCTCGACGCTCGCCTATCTGCTAGTACCATCTCACTTTCCAGCACCGCGCCCGTCAATGCAAGTCCCCATGGAATGGTCGGGAAACGCACCGCGAGATCACTGACGGCGGCATGTGACCTCGCCTTACAACCCGGCCGCCTTTTCATAGTCATGGATCGCATTTACGGCCTGCGGTTCCTTGTAGACACGGGTGCCGAGGTCAGTGTACTGCCGTCCTCCAAGCGTGACCGCGTTTCTAAGTCACCTGGACCTACGCTCCGCGCGACAAACTCTGCCTCCATCGCCACGTATGGTCTGCGGTCGCTCACACTCGACCTTGGCCTGCGGCACACGTTCCGGTGGGTCTTCATCGTGGCCGACCTCCATCAGCCTATCCTCGGCTCCGACTTCCTGACCCATTTCGACCTCGACGTCAGCATGCGCCGCCATCGCCTGATTGACAGCAACACGCGCCTCTCCATCCCTGGCGTTCTGTCGGCTGTCGCTCCCACTGGCATCCGCACGCTGATCCCATCACGCCCGTGCGCTCGAATCCTCGAAGATTTCCCTGAAGGGACGAGACCCTGCAATTTAAATCAGCCACCCAAGCACAGCGTCACTCACCACATTGTCACGCGTGGTCCACCTGTCGCAGCTCGTCCGCGCCGCCTCTTCGGTGAGCGTCTGGCCATTGCTAAACGGGAATTCGAGCACATGCTCCAGCTAGGTATTATTCGCCCTTCCTCCAGCAGTTGATCCTCCCCACTCCATCTGGTGTCCAAGAAAGAACCGGGTGACTGGCGTTCGTGCGGCGACTACCGGGCGCTCAACGCTCACACGGTCCACGATAGCTATTCTCTTCCACACATCCAAGATTTCACAGGCCATTTGGAAGGATGCAAAATCTTTAGTAAAGTGGACCTTGTCAAGGCCTATCACCAAATCCCCGTTGAGCCTGCCGATATCCCGAAGACAGCCATTACTACACCCTTCGGCCTGTTTGAGTATGTGCGCATGCCCTTTGCGTTACGCAACGCAGCTCAAACGTTCCAGCGATTCATCGCCGAGGTAACGCGCGGCCTCCCGGCTGTATTTGCCTACATCGACGACATTCTCGTCGCGAGTGCCAATCCACAAGATCACGAGCGTCACCCCGGGGAACTCTTTCAGCGCCTTCAACAAGTTGGCCTGGTTGTCAACCTCCAGAAATGCGTATTTGGGTCTTCCGAGCTCGAGTTCCTGGGCCACCACATCTCGGCGCTAAGAATTCGTCCGTTGCCCTCTCACGTCCAGGCTGTGAAAGACTTCCAAGCACCCACTACCCTACGCCAGCTGCGTGAGTTCCTCGGCCTAGTGAATTTCTCCCGACGTTTTATTCCCCACTGCGCTGAGCTTCTACACCCACTGACTGACCTTCTTCGCACGACCAAGGGCTCCTCATCCGCAATTTCCTGGTCTCCCGAAGCTGAAGCTGCTTTTAGGGCTGCTAAACAAGCCGTCGCCGATGCAGTACTTCTCATCCGCCCGAGAACTAACGTGCCAACCCGCATCATGGTGGATGCTTCCAGTGTGGCCATTGGCGCTGTTCTCCAGCAGAAAATCAACTCCGAGTGGCGCCCACTGGGTTTCTTCTCTCGGAAGCTCCAACCTGCCGAGACTCGCTACAGCGTTTTTGGCCGTGAGCTGCTCGCCATCTACTCCACCACCCAGCACTTTCGGCACTTCTTGGAGGGCCAGCCATTTTATATTCTAACGGATCATAAGCCTCTGGTGTATATCTTCCGTGCAAACTCCTCCAAGTACGTCGCACGTGAAGTTCGTCAACTGGCCTATATATCGGAGTTCACAACGGATATCCGGTACATCAAAGGCCCCGACAACGAGACAGCTGACGCACTTTCACGCATCACCTCTCTCGGCACTTCTACATCGACTGTGGACTGGGAAGGTCTAGCTCGTGCGCAGATGGAAGACCCCGAGCTGCTAGCACTGCGTGGCCAGCCCCGTTCCCTCCGTCTACAACTCGTTCCTCACCCGTTTGTGCCTGGCTCCCTCTGGTGCGACATGTCGGCGGCTGCACCTCGCCCCTTCATTCCGGCTGCCTTCCGTCGTGCGGTGTTCCAAACAATTCATGACATCTACCATCCCAGCATTCGTGCCACGCAGCGCCTCATTACACAGTAGTGTGTCTGGCCAAGCATCAACACTGATGTTCGCCAGTGGGCCCGCTCGTGCCCCGCATGCCAGACGGCCAAAGTGACCCGCCACACGAAGACTCCCACGCAGTCGTTCTTGCCACCTGGCTGCCGTTTTGACCACGTCCATCTTGATTTGGTTGGACCTCTTCCTCCCTCTCACGACTGTCGCTACATTCTCACAATGATCGACCGCTTCACCCGTTGGGCAGAAGCCGTGCCCATTCTGGATATCCCTGCGGAAACGGTCGCCAAAGCCTTCGTTTCAGCATGGGTTTCCCGCTTCGAATGCCCGAGCATTGTGACAACTGATCGTGGCCGGCAATTTGACTGCACACTCTTCACTTCACTCAACCGCCTGCTTGGCACTAAGCACTGCCGTACCACTGCATATAATCCCTGTGCCAACGGCATGGTCGAGTGGCTCCATCGCCAACTCAAGGCTGCCCTGCGCGCCAGGATCGAGAGCACTCGGCTTACGTGCCGTCCTTCTTCGCGACCTTGGCTGTTCAGTGGCCGAACTCGTCTACGGCGCCCCCCTGCGGCTTCCTAGAGACTTGTTCGTTCCTTCGGCCCCCTCGCCCCAGCCGCTACAATACCTCCAATGCCTACAGGACTGCATTCAGCAACTGCGCCCCGTGCCGCCTCGATTATCGGACCACAGCATCTTTGTGCACCCGGACCTTGTCTTCGTCCCACGTGTTCCTCAGACGAGACGCTATAAAGGCACCTCTTACACCACCCTACGACGGACCGTACCGTGTCCTCCACAAGACGCAGAAGTCCGCCAAAATCCTGTTGAATGGACGCGAAGAAGTAGTTTCGCTGGACCGCCTCAAACCGGCCTACGTCGAGACGCCTCCCAATGAGCTCCGCCTCCCAATGAGCAGATCGACGGGTCGCTGGCGCACCCGTCGATCTGCTTTACACTAAGACAGCCCCATCTCTGCCTCGTCGACGAGTACATTTCGCCGTCCCGTCTGGGCGGGGGGCCCTCTAGCGCCCACCGACGCTGCTAAGCAGGGACGCTAAGGTCGGCGCTCTCGGCCGGCGCCTAGGGGCCGGCTGCGACTGACGAGAAAAAAAATGTCACAGTTTCGCCCTAAGGGCGAAGCAATGAATGTGATAGCAACACAGCAATGTCATACGAAGTAAGGTGAGCGGCTTTGGTAGCAATATGAATTGTAGTAAACATGAGCTGATTAAGTAAGCAGGTGTGCTGCGGCGTAAGTAGACCGACATGAAGAGAGACTCGATGACCACGAGGAGGCGCGTGTGAAACGGTGGTGTTGATGAGAAGCGCTTCCCGTGGGCAGCGCGTGCGAAAGGACACACCTGTAGCGCTGCACTGCCGACCCGGGCAGCATTGCATGTGTAGCGTGCGTTGGAAAATGTGGCCCGACTATTACTAACTGATTGAACAAGCGTGGTGTGAGCGCGCACAAACAAACATGAATAGATCACACTGAATGACTGCAGACAACGACTGTCAAAACGCTGGCAGCAAGCGCATATATACGCCGCAGCAGCGGGCGAAGGTACGTGCGGTCTATCGCTTCAACGGAAACTGAGCGGCGAATGCACGGCGCATAAAGGTCAGAGCCGTGTGGAGATAATAGACGGTGCGGACGAGCGACGAGCGCGGTTGTTGGCAGCGTAGAAGTGCCCCCCCCCCCCCTCCCGCGCTCCCTCCGGCGCTGGCTTCCCGCTTCCTTGCTTGCGCGTGGGTGATTGAGTGCGTTCGCTCTCCGTGATAGCGCGCGTCCCCGCACGCTTCCGCTTGGGCATACGGCGCGCGGCGAAGATTTTATCTATAGGGAACCTCACGGCGACGGCGACGGCAGAAATCCGGTAGAAGTGTCCATATAATTGCTATCGCAATAAAATAAAGTTGGGCGGCGCGTGCCAGCGGCGCAAGCACGGCACGCGCTAGTCCGTTCTGAAAGCCTGCTGAGCTGGTCCTCTTGTTCTGGCGCTCCGCTGCGACCCCTCGGTTCCCGACAAGATCATAAAAAAGTCGGGTGCAAGACATGCTTGAGGAAGATGTCATTCAGCCATCAAACAGCCCGTGGGCGTAGTTCGTGTAAGAAAAAAGGCCAATACATTGAGATTCTCTGTTGATTACTGGAAACTGAACAGCGTGACCAAGCGTGATGTACACCCCCCTGTCACGCATTGGTGACACCTTGGATCGGCTACGACATGCAAAATGTTTCTCTTCATTAGATATCAAGAGCGACGATTGGCAAATTGAAGTGGATGAAAGAGACCGTGAAGAAGCTGCTTTCGTAACCCCAGACGGCCTGTATGAGTTCAAAGCGCTTCCATTCGGCCTCTGTTGTGTGCCGGCGACATTCCAGCGCATGATGGACAGTGTCCTCTCGGGTCTTAAATGGCAGTCGTGCTCAGTTTACCTAGACGGCATGGTGCTATTTTCCGCAACATTCGACCAGCATGTACAGAGGCTGCGTTTAGTGCTCCAAGCTATCCGCTTGGCAGGTCTGACCATTAAACCGGAAAAGTGCCAGTTCAGAACCCAAGAACTGCGTTTTCTGGGTCACATAATCAGCGTGCAGGTGTTGACCAGGATCCCGGCAGGACTGTTGTCGTTGTGCGATTTCCGAAGCCGACAGATAAGAAGGCAATACGGCAATTTTTGGGACTGTGCGCTTATTACAGGTGATTTGTAGAAAACTTCTAAATAATTGCCGAACCTCTAACGAGACTTACTAAAGAAGACGTACTCTTCATGTGGCACTGAACAATAGGTTGCATTTAATTAATTAAAGGAACGATTGCGAGCCTCACCGATCCTCGCCCACTTCGACGAGACGGAGGACACAGAAGTCCATACAGAAGCAAGCCATCTGGGTCTCGGCGCGGTTCTAGTTCAATGACAAAATGGGGAAGAGAAAGTTATAGCTTATGCTAGCCGAACTCTCTCGAAAGCTGAAACAAACTACTCTTCGACAGAAAAAGAGTGTTTGGCTGTCATATGGGCTATCAGCATGTTCCGACCATGCATCTACGGCAGGCCGTTCCGTGCAGTCAGCGATCACCATTCCCTTTGCTGGCTGGCAAGCCTAAAATATCCATCTGGACGACTTGCAGAGCTTCGGGCTTCAAGAATAAGATATTACGGTTGTATACAGGTCTGGGAGAAAACATAACGATGCTGACTGCTTGTCCCACTCACCAGTGGAGTCTGCTTGTCCCGCTCACCAGAAGTCCCGTTCCTTACTGTGATGAAAGCTTCGGAAATCGTCGAGCTTCAACGGGCCGACACAGAACTGCTTCCACTCACCAAGCACCTCGAAGGACACGACGTCCAAATCCCGCGTATATTTATGACAGGTTTAACGTCATTTTGCTCCGAGATAGTGCGCTCTACAAGCGGAACTTTATACACAATCAGGAAAAATTCTTACTCGTCGTGCCGTCAACCATACGACCGGAAATTTCGGAAGCTTGCCATGGTGAATCATCGTCGGGTCACCTAGGTGTCAGCCGGACGTTCCCCAGAATTCGTCTCAGATACTTGTGCCCTAAATTGTTAGCGTCGGTGCACCATTACGTGAAGAATGTCGCGAATGTCAAAGGCGCAAAATACCACCCGTAAAACCGGCAGGCCTTCGCCAACCCATAGACCCAACGAAGACTCCATTTCAACAATTTGCAGTGGATTTTCTTGGGCCGTTCCCAACGTCATCGTCAGGAAAGACTTGGATCGTATAGTAGCGACGGACTATTTAACACGATATACTGAAACTGGCTGCCTTAAGCGAGGAACTGTCGTTGAAGTTGCCAAGTTTTTCGTTTATAACATAGTCCTGCGACATGGTGCACCAATGGTCGTGATTAACGATCGAGGAGCAGCCTTCAGAGCTGAGTTGATGCAGTGTTTGATGAAGATGACTCACACCAGTCATAGGAAAATCACTGCATACCATCCCCAAACAAACGGCCTGACGGAACGTCTAAACCGAACCCTGGCCGACATACTATCCATGTATGTCAACCTAGAACAAAAGACATGGGACACAATCTTGCCTTAGGCTACTTTCGCCTATAATACGGCTGTACAGGAGAAAACTCGGGTCACTTGATTTCAACTGGTCTATGGCCGCACAGTCACAATCACACTGGATGCTGTGTTACCAGTAGATGATGACAACAACAACCCTACAACGAGCTGAAGAAGCCCGGCGCTGTTCGGCAGTTGGCACGCAACAACGTAGAGACGCAAGCTACTGCAGCCTGCGCCACAAAGAAGTTATGTACCAGCCAGGCGATAAAGTGTGGGTATTGACACCAGTGCGTTGTCATGGACTATCTGAAAACTCATTCACCCATACTTTGGTCCTTACGAAGTTATTCGCTGAGTAAGTAACCTAAATTACAAAGTCATCCCTCATGGACAAGAGCGATCAAAGTGGCACATGTTTGCGGAGGTCGTACACGTAGTCCGCATGAAGCTTTACTACGACAGGCAATGAAAACACATCTATATATGAAATTTGTTTCACACGCATCGGGACTATGCGTTTTCGGAGGGGGACTAATGCCGCAGAGAGCTCTCCACATGCCAGTTACGAGCACTCTCGAGAGGTACCCTTCCGAACACCTCATCGCATCGCCATTAGAGGAGCGCCAGCAACGCCTCGCGCATATCGAGACAGCGCGTGTCTCTCGTGCACGCGCACGCGACAGCGCCCGAGTCCCCCGTCCAATGAGAAGTTCACGGTGTGGCTGCCGGTCTTTGAGCCGTGCTCCTTCAAGGGCTGCAGAAGATAGCGCCAACCTTTCCCTTTCCATACGAACCACTTACTACTACTGCCGGTCATAGGGGCGCGTGAAAGTGTGTTCGGTGTAAAGCCAGCGGCTTTATGTTCGATGTAGAGGCGTGGTTGACAGCTGAATAGGCCCCAGTTAACTCTACTTGCAAATTGTGTGAAAGTGTTTTAGTCTTGAGTTTCCGGGCATCAAGTTCGCCTACTATAAACCAGTTCGTTTAGTGCGCTTCATTGAAGAGTACTACAATATAACCTTCTTTTATATATCCACAAACATATCCGCCGAGATACTGACCGACCCAGCAGATAGCAGCCTCGCCAAACCCGGGAAAGTTGGCAAGCTTCGCATGAAAATAGCACCAAGGGTATAGGTGAGCACGAATACTTCGAAGCTTGTATCATTGAGGAAAAGAGGAATTTGAAAAAAAAAAGAACATGAACACAAGTAGCTAATTAAACTGAAAGGCGAGAGAAATGCGGTCATAATGAAATATGGATTCTTATGTCGTTGCAACGAGTACGTATGTAGCACGAGTTGTGTGGAAAGGCGTAATAGTTCCCTAACTCCCACTTGGTAACTTTCTACTGTGTTTAAAAATTTAAGGTGCAATCGGTTCTAGACGTTAGTCGAATGACTGTTGGTAGATTAGCCATTAGGTGAACATAGAAAAACTACAAGATCGGTGTTGCCAACTTAAAATCAGAAATTCCGTAAGTTTTGCTTTCAAAATCCACTAAAACCCTCTGAGTCTCTCAAAACTGCAAGAAGAGAGAGAGAGAGAGAGAGAGAGAAAACACCCTTGAATTAAGGCGGCATTTAAAAATACAGTTATTTCTCGTTGTGAAGAAATTTGTTATTCAATATATCGCTTTATTCGAAGTTTTTCGTGGATCTAAACACAATGTCCAATGCATTTTATGCCGGATTATTCTAAATGCAGTAGCGCCGGACTCCGCTCAGCAGAATGTGCGAAGAGGGATATGGGACCGCTAGTTGAAGCTCTTCAAATCACTCTGCAGAGAGCGCAGGGCTTCTTGCGAAGTGCTGCCTGTACCACGAGAGGTCAAGGTGATAATGACGGATACAAGAAGGACAAGAATTCCACGTATACTGCTGGGGTTGAGCAGAATTTAATCTTGGTCGGTGTCATGAGTCACCGGAAAAGCGCGTACGATAATATGAAGAAGACGACGACACCGGTCGGCGAAACGGAGAGGACCCTTGAGGCGAGAAGCACGTGAAGCGCGTGAAGTGCGAGAGAAAAAATTAATAAAAAGAAGAAGGCGGATTGGCGGGCATTACTGACGTGGCCGAGGAGCAGGGCAGACGCATCTCCAGCTGTGCTCTGGAGACGGGAAGCAGCAGCTTCGGGGACTATGGACCGGAGAGGGGACGTCCGAGAGTTGGCCGGCGACAGCTCCAGCTCCTGAGCCCCGAATACGTCGCGGGGGCAGTGCTCCGCGGCCCCGGTCCGGCCCCACGCTGCCGTGACCGGCCGCTGTCCAGTGCCACGGAGGCAATCGCCCGGCCACGTCAGCGGCACAACGCCTGACTGGCCCAGTGGCGGCGAAGAGGACCCTGTGAGGTGCGTAAAAGTATTAGAAGAGGGACCACTGGCACCTGAAAACAACGCTCACCAGACGCTACTCAGGTCTTCCTTCGCTCCACAAGTAAAATTGCTGTCACATCGCCAGTATGAAGTGCGGTTTTGATACGTTTTACGAGCTCCCGCGCAGATGGACCGCACCTCCTGCATTATAATATGGCTGCTTTAGAACGTTTCTGTTTTTAACGAAATACTATTCACAACGAAGCCCGTTTTTAGCCCCGACGACTTCATTATAACGAAGGTTTACTGTCAGCATGTAAATTTTATTGCGACTGTATAGCCTACAACTCCAGAAATGGCACTGAAAAGAAAGTCGGCATTCTCCTTCGTGGAGAACGCAATGAAGGATATACATGATGAATATTATTACAGTTTTTGGTGTCATTACAACTTCGGAAGTATGCTAGTCCTGCTCTGCAGAATGGTTTGCTTTGTATTGGCACTACTTCGCTTGTCTTGTATCGCTTGGAACGTAAGCAACCAGTATTGAAGTTCGTGTTGTTTCAGCCAGTCCTTCCTGAAGTTTGTATGCATGTCATTGTTGTCACCTCTTGAAGTTAGTTTCTATATGGCGTTCCTTTGAAGATGGTTGCGAGGAAGAGTGCTCCTAATCTGTACTCTGAACTGCAGTATCTGCTGGAGCAATGATGGACACAGAGGAAGTAACATGAAGTAAGTTGTTTGACGATTACGATAAGTCACCTTCTTACCTGAACTATAGGGCACCTGAAGCACCAGTACGTACAATTATGAGTTATCTTGCAGCCAAAACGAAGTAATTATCACCTGAAAACCGCCAGAAAATCTGCTGCACTTAGAACATTTCTTCCCGCTAAACACCGCAATAACCGCTAAATGTGGAGAAAAAACTGCTGAGCTGGCATCGCTGCAAATTATACAGTGTTGAGAAATCCGGCCGGTGAGAAATCCATGCTGATTCGAAATGAGCGAGTTCTTCACAGTAAAAGACAATATGTTGTAAAGAGCAAGCTCAAAAATCTTGGACGTAGCACAGAGAAGAGAAATTGGGCGATAATTCGAGACATCTGATTTACATCCAGACTTAAATACAAGAAAAACACGAGCAGTTTTGCACATGTGAGGGAAAGTGGAAGTAGTCAGAGTTATTAAATATAGATGTCAATACTGGAGCAAATATACTGCCGTAAGCTTTTAGAATTGCGGAGGGGATGCCATCAGGGCCGCAAGATAGGGAAGGCTTCAGGCGCTTAAGGCATTCGTGGACAAGCTTTTCATCAAACAACACCGCACTAGATGTCGGAACCGTCCTGTGCTGCTGACTGACACCAGCGTTGAAACCTGCATCTTTATATAAGGAAGAAAAATGGACTGCAAAACAATCCGCGACTGCTTGGACTTCTGCCCCTCTAGAGTCAAGTAAGCGAAAATTCTCTCCACGTTTATTGGAGCGCTTACGGATATATTTCCAAAATTCCGCCGGCCGGTCGGAGGCGCTCTTTTCCAAGAATGCCATATATGAGTCTTGCTCCTACTTATAGAGACGTTTACGGAGAGCCCGAAAAAGCGGAATTCTTCTCTGCACTCATTAGGCAACGGAATTCTAGATTTTCGGTGTGCGCAATCTTTATGCTTTAGGGCAATTATGAGTTCAGATGAGAACCAGTGGGGATATCTAGAGCGTTTAGGCCTGTACTGGGGAATGTATTTGCGCATACTGCTCAATACAAGCTCCGTAAACTGATCTACTTGGTCATCAACATTGTTTTTGTCTGTAACCAGTGGCCAGTCGGTGGTGGACAAGAAATTATATAAACCAAGATAATCACCACGCTTGAAAACAAAGCGTGGGGATTCATTTACGCCACTAGAGGAACTCTGCCTCAGTGCTGACAGAGAGGCAGTTATCTTTTGTGGCAGATGAAACTTATCGGTACGCACAAGGAAAATTTTGGAACGAGAGACATCTAAAACTTGAGCATTCGAGATGCAAAGATCTAAGACGTTGCCACAGGAATTGGCGATCAAGTTATGCTGCTCAAGGGAACAGAAATACAGAAAGTCCAACAACAGGCTGCATTTCTTCTCTGTGTAATGATTGTAATGAGAACATCTAAGTGTGTTCCAATCAATACCTGGTTTATTAAAATCACCAAGAAGAATTACTTTGTGCTTACTATGGGAGGATATTACACTTTCAATGGGAGAGATGACCTCCTCAAACAAAACAGGGGAAATATTCGGCTGTACATAACACGAACCAATCCATCGGCGCCGACTACGGGGGGGGGGGGGGGGGGGGGCTCTGGGGCTCGAGCATCCCCCCCTCCCCCCCCCCGGCGATTTCGGGGGGGGGGGGGGGCAGAGGAAATCCGAAGCCTGCCCCCCCCCCCCTCCCCCCATTTCTCGCCAAAGTGTCATCACCAGAGTTCTGTTGCCCACATCATTTGCGGTTTCTTTAGAGTTGCCTCAACGTTTCACAAAAATTTTTATTGTGGCTGAGAGATTACTGCATCAGCGCGGACGTGCACGGCTTTACATTCACACTTTCGCTTTATTTCTGCAAATTCTGACCATAGGACGACAAGCGCATTAGAAGCGCCAGCGGCGGCTACCTCATAAGCATTTTTTCTCACTTCAACGTTTTTTTTTTTTTTTTTTTAATTTCGACTGTGAACACTATACACACACATACAATATATTTAAATATATACACAGGAATAAGTTTGTTACATTTTTTAAAGAGAAGGATTTAGCCAAGTAACAATTATTTCTAATTGTAAGGATAGGTTATGCCTGGAGAATGAATACGTTGCTCTATGTTCACCTCCAATTACCCCTGCCTTGCGCTAGCGTATTCCTACTTGCGCCTGCAAGTTGGAATACGCTTGGAATACAGGGATAATTGGAGATCGCAGGGAGAGGCCTTCGTCCTGCAGTGGACATAAAATATAGGCTGATGATGATGATGATGTTCACTTCTCACCCGCCGCGGTGGCTCCGTCAGCTAAGGTGTTGCGCTGCTGAACACGAGATCGCGGGATCGAATCCCGGCCGCGGAGGCCGTATTTCGATGGAGGCAAAATGCAAAACCGCCCGTGTGCTTGCGTTTTACTGGACGTTAAACAACCCCAGGAGATCAAAATTAATCCGGAGCCCTCCACTACGGCGTGTCTCATAATCAGAACTGGTTTTGGCATGTAAAACCCCCAAAAGAAGAATGTTCACCTCTCTTCAAATTGCTTTGCGTGCTTTTTTTGACCCTGAAAAAGAAAAACCTGCAGTCTTCAGTGGCCCCTTCAGCAGAGTCTTTTATCAGCGGCGTGTGAAATGCACATGAATGTTGTATGTCTGAGTATTGCTACTGTTTCCAGTAGGCAATGCTAACGACTCACGAAAAAAAAAAACCAAAAACTGTTCTAATAATTTACATTTATTAGGGATGGAAACATCCCCACATGCCTGCAGCGGTCATAAATATAAATAATTAACTCAGTAACCGAAGTGAGGCTAAGCCGGATTCACTCGCAATCAGAATCAATAGCCGCCATGCGCAGCAGCGCTTATACTCGCACTAAACGTAAAAAGAAGAAAAAAAGAAAGAGGCGCAGTGTCGCCCGAACGGCGAAACATCGATTGCAATAGAAAATTAGTAGACAGCTATATAAAGTAAGGATAGTAGTTTTATCGGCCGTATAAACTTGCAAACATTTGCTTACTAACTGAATTATCAAGCATGTTGTCAGTGCGCCCAAGCAAACATGAACACAGCACACTCGATGACCTCTGACACTAACCTTGTCAAAACGCTGGCGTATGAAAGTGCGGCACCAGCAGCAGCAAGCAGTGATCTTCGTACTGTATATCGCTTCAACGGAAACTGAGCGGCAAAAACACAGCGCGTACAAAGGTATTAGCCGTTTGCGGATCGCTTTCAAGATACCGCGCGCAGATTACCGCCAAAATAAAGCTCGCGACCCGCGTATGTAGTACTCCCCAGGCGCACGGACAGCCGCAGTCACTACAAACTAGCAGATACGCGCCGCGCTTGCCCCCCCCCCCCCCCCCCCCCTTTTTCAATGCGCACGCTTTATCGATAAAGTGACCACGCGTTCAAGACTTGTACTCTGCGCATGCGCCGCTGCCTTCTCCTCTGCGCCTTGCAAGAACCCTAACCTTAGCGCTCTGCCACTGCGCCGTCTATAGTGATATCTTGTGAGCATTAGCAGGAGGCACCTTCGCGTTTGAGCAGGTGGAGAATCCGAGATAGGAGAACCAAGCGAGGCGCCATTGTGTCCGTTGTGGTTTTCATGCGCACAACTTTGGAAATGTAGAGGACTTTAAAAGGCTCACTGGTTTTTCAACGAGGTAGTACCATCGTGTCCAGGCCCTTTGGATGCGCCTCACTTGTCTCACTTGTGAAATTAAGCGAGTGCCTGCCCATGCAGACAAGTTGACAACTGACGTCTGCGACCTGATCGGTCCGAACAGGTGAGTGAAGTCTTCCATTATTAACGCATACCCCTTCGAATACTCGACGTCTTTAGTAGAGGTTCACTGTCGCAGTAAGCGTCGTCAGCACGAAAGCAATGTGAAGTGCATCGTCATGATACTTTGACTTGCGTTAACTATAATACTATACGCGCGCGATCGTACATGGTTCTTTATGGCAGCCTTGCGCATCTGGCGGCGTCAAAGTCGGCTACCACGTCAGCTGCCCGCGCTTAAGCCACCCAGAGTGACCAAAAGTGGTCGGCGCTGACTGATTCGGAAAATTGTTCGATCTCGTTCTAATGGAGGGGTGCGTCTTTATGAACATTGCGTGGCGGTAAGTTTTAATAAAAGGAAAAAGTGGGAGCTATCCCATAGTTCTGAGCCGTTCTGTACCAGGACGGCAGTCTTACAGAGAGAGTGCTCCTACAATAAGGCATGTACGAGGTATTCAGTTGGCAAAACTTATCAGGCGCTAATACGAGCCGAGGAGGCAGTGAGGGAACCTTCTGGAACAAGTGAAAAGTGAACGTGCGTGGTTTTGATTGTGTAAGGCAATTACTGTGTAAGACAACTACTGTGTTTATGTAAGGATCGTGTAGGCGCGGAATGCTTGATCGCGTAGAGAATCGGCCTTTGAGGATTACTCGTTCTCGCAAAATTGGTTCCCAGTGGCAGATCTATTATTCCAGTTTAAGAAATTGAGAGAATAGCTTTTAAAAATAGCAACAGTTTGCTCAAGTGGCAATAGATTGACAAAATGGCTTTGTATGTAGTTTGAATAATGTATTCCAAAATGTATGGTCATGCTGCACAACGTATTCACAAACATGCTAACAGCCACACAACTTATTTCTATTTTCACAACAGCCGTGATCTGCACCTTTGTGGTAGTTCTATAACGTGTGACACTTTCTTCAGCGTCCTCATGCCGCTCCCGCGCCCGAAAAGTCATTCCTGTGTCAAATTGGGGGGTGCATCATCGCACAGCACGATCAAACCGGACGTGCACGCCTGTCAATGGTGATAACTGGACCGCGCGCCCTATACCTTCAGGCTTGTTATGCTTCGGCCACGCGCTCCGCTGTTCGGATTTCTTTTCATCGTGATAGTACGTATGGCATGTGTATTCGCGTATAGCTTGTAGACAAATATAGGTTGATCGTCCCATATTCGTTGCCACGTGAGGGTATAAAATTATTCGCATGCTGGTCGGCCCATATTCTGAAGAAATGTATTTCTAATTTCAAGAAGACGCATACCTTTATTGCAGCGCGCACTAAATTATATTATGGGTAGCCGAAAATTTTTACAGCTCATTGCCACAGGCGGCGCCGTCATTCAGACTTGGCAAATCCTATTTTTGTGTGTGTGAAAATTGGGGTTTTTTACCGCGGGATAATTCTTCATGCTTCCAGAAATGGTCAAGATTCTTTTATCTTTTTAAAAATTGAGCAGGGTTCCTACGCGCTTGACCAACCCTGAATATGAATATTATACCAAACTTTGTATGTTTATGCGAGCGTCTATTCAGAATGTTATTCATTTCCCTTGCAGACTGTTCAAAAGCAATGGAAAAATATCTGATCAGGAAACGGAAAGCCCCCGGTGAAGACTGCGAGGAGAGCCGTCGCTCATCCAGCATTTCCAGTTCAGTCGCTGAAGCTCCACCGCGCGCTGATGACACTAGCACACCAAGCTCTGTGTGCACTGCAGAAGCCGGTCCTTCCAAAATTCGATCCATCGGCGAGGTTTCTGATGCACCATCTACAGAAAAACAAGGGCGGCGCTTCCAGCCTACCTGGAAAAGTACCTACAAGTGGTTATCTTACAATGTCCACAGTGACAAGGCGTTTTGCGAGACCTGTTGCACAGCATCAGAGATGAAACTGCCGCTCCGTAACACTTCCCAAGAGAAGGATTCTTACCTGGCATTTGTGAAAAATGGTTTCTCAAACTGGAAAAAGGCAATTGACAGATTTAAATCCCATGAGAGGTCTAATTTTCATAACGAGGCATGTAATGCCGTCGTAGCTGCAAAAGGCAGCGCGAATGTGGCATATGCTTGCGCCAAGGGAAAGGCGAAAGAAATGGACGACGCCCGACAGGCTCTCCTAGCAACACTGTCGTCACTACTGTACCTGTCAACCCAAGGCTTAGCAATACGTGGCCACGAAGACACAGAGAGTAATTTGAGGCAGCTGCTGGAACTCCGGGCTAATGATATTCCTTCAGTGCGATCGTGGCTTTTAAGAACAAAATACAAATGGATTTCTCACCAGATTTTAAACGAGATGGTGGGGTGGAACTCATGGCACATGACATCCTTCGTTCACTCACAGACGAAGTTCGTGCGGCAGAGCACTACGCTGTCATTATGGACGAGACAGCAGACATTTCTGTCAAAGAACAACTTTCAGTTTGTTTTCGGATGGTCACAGAAAGCCTGGAAGTAGAGGAGCTGTTGTGTGGGGTTTTCAACACGACGGACACCACAGCGACGAGCCTCTTTGCTATATTGAAAGACATTCTTTGTATATTTAATCTGCCCATTGAAAAGTGCCGCGGGCAGTGCTATGATGGTGCGGCAAACATGAGAAGCACCGAGGAGTACAAGCTCTCATGCAAGAACAGGAACCTCGCGCGCTATATGTACACTGCCTAGCGCACATCCTGAATTTGGTTTTGCATGATGTCGGCCAGAAAGCAGACATGTGCCGAGATTTTCTTTACGCCGTCACTGAACTGATAAACTTCGTGACCTGCTCTCCAAAGCGCGTTGCTTCTTTTCAAGAGATTCAGGTAGAAGAAGATGTGAACTTGCGAAAATTCTGCCCGACAAGGTGGACGCTAAAGGCTTCATCACTGCGATCAGTTCTTTCAAATTATAGCAGTCTCATAACGTTTTTCTCTGAAACAGCATCCGAAGAGCGAACTGAGGCCGGTGCGAAAGCCAGCGGATTTTTAAGGATGCTGTTCAAGTTTGAATCGTTTTTCATGTTGACGCTTCTGACAGAAGTGTTTTCACGAATGGAAGCCCTGAATACCGCCTTACAAAAAAGAACGCTCAGGTTTGACCAAGCGGAGAAAATGGTGAAATCCGTCACTGCGAGCGTCGCTGAACTGAGGCAAAGTTTTCCCTTGGTTTGGGAGGAGGTGTTGGCAGAGGCAGGAAAAGTAGGAGTTGAAGACCCGTGTGTTCCAGCTGCTAGGCGAAAGAAAACTCCACACCGCTATCAAGAAGGTTCCTCAGCTCACGTGTTCACATCAGCGGAAGACATGTACCGCCAGAGGTACTACGAAGTACTTGACACTGTACTGTCCTCGTTAAGCGACAGATATCCACCTGAGATGTGGCAGCATATGTCACACATTGAGCAGTTTGCCGCAGGAAAGCAAGACGAAGCATACATAACAAAGTTCTACGGTGACGACCTTGAACGAGGACGGCTGATTTTGCACAGAGACATGCTCATTGACATCGTAAGCCAACAAAAGTCGGCACCATTGCACACATTCGAGGACGTCGTGCAGATGTTTTCGGGGGAGAAGGGCGAACACCTGCGAAACCTTTTGCCGAAATGGCCAAGCTAACAAAAATTGCGTTGACCATACTGGTCTCGTCAAGCACATCCGAGAGGTCCTTTTCTTGTCTTCGGCGACTGAAAACGTACCTGCGGTCGACTACTGGACAAGCCCGTTTAAACCATCTGGCCATTTCGCACACTCACAAAGAACTCTCCCGCAAAATCAATTTAAATAAAATTGCCGACGACTTCATTGCTAGAACAAGTGTCCGAATGAACACATTTTACCTCAAGGTGAAACCATCCCATCAGACAACGAAATGATGTCTTTAATAGGAAAGAGAAAGTTGCCAACTCACAAGTTAAAGCTAACCATTTGGCTAAGAAAACAAAGCAAAAAGTTATTTCCAGGAACGAAAACGGGGTGCATGACAGGGCAAGTAGGGTGAGGCCTTTTGGGTACGCAAAGACGCTTCGTTGCGCTATTTCTAAAGCTTCCCAGTCTATGCTGTGCTTTTTCCTTATTAATATTTATTTGTCATATGCTGCATTAGCTGCTCAAGAACGCAATCCACGCTCTTACTACTTCCTCTCGTGCCCTTTCCCACTGTTGAGATATCGTTGTGTCTTATTTATTTATTTGTTAATATGACTGTGTAATTCTGCGCCTGATAATTTATTACTCTATAATCATTTATTCCGCCGCCGGGAAATAAATGAAACCAGTGGCATAAGACATGCTTTTACAAGTAAATAAAGTATTGCGTCATGGAGTCACGTTGTTTTATGCTAATAATTGTAGTCATAAGTTGTGTACAGAAATTGTTATATATTGTGTATGTTTTATATATGTTATGTCTTATCTTTTCAACTGACCTTTAGTCAGAAAAATATTTATTGACTGTGTCTTTGTATATTAAAACTTGCACAAATCGTTACATGGCTGTGTTCATTTATTTGGAGTTGTGCGACTTATAGGCACAAAAGACACATATCTCCCTAACGTGAATAACTTAATCAGCTTTTGGCATGGCTCATCCGAGAGACGCGAGTCTCTCTGTGGAACGAGGGGACTCAGGTTATCAAATTGAACTATATATATATATATATATATATATATATATATATATATATATATATATATATATATATATATATATATATATATATATATATATATATATATATGACCGCTTAGGCAAGCTGGTCGGGCCACAGCCCCCCCCCCCCCGCCCCCCCGGGAAAATGAAAACTTTCCGCCTATGAACCAATCAACAATTTTTCCCATCGGGCTAGGCTGACTTCTAGCTATATCGACTCCCGTACACTTTCTATATCGATGCGCCGTACACATCTCAGCGAATTGCCAACTGCGATAAGTACGCCACCACCTTTTTGTTGAGATCCACTGAAGTCCCGGTCACTGCGGAAGACGTTGTAGTGCGGTGGACAGAAATCTGAAGACGAAATGTCACCACACAGCCAAGGTTCAGAAATAACAAAAACAGGAAAAGAAGATGAGATTTCATTGCAAAAAAATTCACGTGCTTTGGTGCGAAGTCCACGAGCGTTTTGGTAAAAATGTCCAAATTACACGCCACTTTGATCCTTGGGGGTGTTGCATCCCGAATCGGCCGGGCGCATTCTTTGATTGTTTCCCATTGAGGCAGGCCCTTTCATCAGCGTCGCCCAGACGGCGACAGTGCCCGACACCGACGAGACGTGCAAACAAGCGCCCCAACTCGGCAGTGCGCATTCTTTCTGTGCTTCCCCTGATGCCACGCCCTTCATCAGCGGCCGCCTACCTGGCGACGTGGCCCGACACCGGCAGTGACGTTCGGACAAAGAAGCTGACTTAGAAGCGACCGACCACAAGCGCCACCCTTCGTTAGAAGCGGGGATTAGCGTGAAGGCCATTCTCCCGACCCTGGCAAGATGACCGTCGGAGGACAAGAAACTAAGTCACCAACTTTTGTGGAAGGAGTGTGAACCGCCTGTTTCCGGATTGCCTCGTCCTTGCTTCGAATGTGCAACATTAGAGGTGGAGTTCAGTGAACAATACGACCCCTCTGATTGGCCGCATCAAGGTCATCTGATTCCCTAGTCGGGTCAACTAGGGAAGACGAATGTTTTATAAGGAGACACCTTGAGTGCAGTGGTGTGTCCTGACGTGTTCTGATATGTGCTCCCACATGTAGTGAGCTGAGACTTTCAAAGTGCTCTCCCATGGAGTGGGCTTCCATATTTGGAGCCACTGTAAATATGTAGAATAAACCCTTTCTCGCGCTCTTACTCCCGGACGTACTCATCCCTTTGGCTGAAGGATCACCGGCCTAAACGCTACCCGTTCTCAACAGGGGTTATTTCAGTAGCATGAATCATGTCATCTTGTAGCACTCCACGGAACGACTTGAGCAAGCAACCCATTGGCCACATTGATGGGTCGTTCAGGTGCTTAAGGGCTTCATCATCGAGGGCTACATGAAAAGAAGAATACGATTGATATGTAGTTCTAAGTCGCCGGCAGGAGAGGGGAGAAATATTCAAGGCCTTTAAGTGGTTGGTCAGGTCGGAAGAGGTTGTTTCAGAGCTCAAAATAGACACAAAAATAGCCTTAGGTCGGTGCGGCCGTTGAGCTACAGATAATGGGCCTCTTCGATTATCCGTCTCTGACAGTCCCGGACTGTCCGAAAAACTGCATACGCAACGCTCATTGGCTGAAAGCACTGTCTCGGGCAGTCCGGGACTGTCAGGAACGGATAATCGAAGAGGCCCACTGTCGAAGTCTTTCGGGCTCCAACCAAGGCAGGACTCTTGTTTTTTTGTGTAGTCTCGGGTGCTTTTTCAGTGGACGAAGCGAAGTCACGCGGGGAAAGGGCATCTCGTCGTTCAGCAGTGCGTTGTGACACAGGTACATCAGCTCGCGTTGAGGCAGGAGTAGAAGTAGTAAGGGTAGATGACTTTCCGGAGTCGACAGGCGTCTTCACAGGCATGGCAGTTGCACGTCGCGACAGCTTGTCGCGCAGGCAACGAACCTCCGCTCGAAGGGAGGCGACGACTTGGGTCTGTTGCTCCACGCCACGGGAATGGTCCTTACGAAGGCGTTCATTCCCCTCTCGCAGTTGGGAAACTTCGCTCAGCAACGAGATCCCCTCCAGCGCGTCGAGGAGGCGACGCAGACTTGCCATGCCGCCGCCAAGGTCACCCGGTGGAGCACGAGAAGAGAAGGGGGAGCCAGTTTGGGAAAGGGAAAGCTGCGGGGAGCACGCCGTCGGGTCGTTGTCGCCACACCCTGAAGCGCGAGAAACACGATGCGATTTTGCGTGCGATCCGTCGTACGACGCGCCGCATCGGCTGCCGCACTCAACAAGTTCTCAACATATTCTGCCGCATGCGACCAACCTGTTGGATATAGTCGTACGACTGCCCGATCGGTCGTATGGCCGCAGCCAATGACAGCGCCGCCAGCGTGTACGTCATGGTCACGTGGTAGAGCCGGCGGGACGGGGCCGGCGAGCAAGCGCTCCGATCGTCCCGGTGCTTTTATTTTCCTGGTCGAGACCATGGCCTCTTTGCCGCTGACGGCGACACAAAAATCGGGTACACTTTGTTTCTGACACAAAATAACCTATATAATGAAGTGAACTCAAAATTGTGCATGTTATAAAACGTTGCGCGAAGTAGTAAATCGTTCACGTGGTATCGATTCGGAAGCGGTCAGCGCAGACGCCGCAGCAGTCGTCTATGCGAAGCGGCTCGCCTGACTGGCGCGTTTTCTCATCGCTGCCAACGGCGTCGGTAAAACTAATTTATTGCCACTTGTGAGCGACATAAATGTTCAGACGTTGATTGTACTGACGAATATGCGCGCTTTATAACGAGCTCAGCCGACGAACCAGAATCCGCGAGGGCTCACCTGCCATCTCCACTGGTGCCGTTCATCGAGCGACAGAACATCAGCCAAACTGTGAGTCGCTCTGAACGCTTAGTAGGGACGTTGTAGTAAAAACTAGTATGGCAACCTGGAAGAAGAAGAAGAAGAAGAAGATGATGATGATGATGATGATGCTCCTTTATCATGGCTCGCACCCACTGAGGGGGATAGGCCAAAAATCGGGCGGCACTAGGTAGCTAAAAACAATTCTTTTTTGAAAATGAGAAACGCAAAGTAAAAGAAAGCAAAAACAAAAAGAATAAATTTGGTATAACTATAGTGTGCCAACGAACTGTCAGACTAACTGAAGAGTGAATTTTAAATGAGGTTACAATCAAGGCCAGAATAAATACAATGTTACTAACGAAGTTGGAGAAACAAATTTCAGTGAAATGAATACTGATCTGATAGGTAGAATAAAATTACAATAATTAGCAGGGTAATAGTCTTGTTTCAGTTAAAAATTCAAATACTGCGCAACAAACGTCTCTGTGACAATAGCCGAGGGTGGAGGCCCCAAATGATAATAATACTGGTGTATTCAATCTTAATCCAATTTTGCAGAGTGGAGCTTCGAGTAATATCTTTCTCTGGTTTGAATAACGTCGGCATGATAAAAAGTAGTGGTCTATTGTTTTAATTTCCTTACAATTGTGGCACAGAGGGGACATCGTCAGACCAGCTCTATGTAAATAGAAATTCAATTCCGGGATGCGACAGCGTAATTTGGAGTATGTAACTTCTAACTGCCGAGAAGGACACCACTGATTATTCCAGCCAAAACCGAGATGCTGAAAGTCTGTAGATGGGATCAGCAATAATTTGCTTAAGTTATTTCGTAGGCAAAACGTTTTGAATCTCGATGCAGTGATGTAAGCTGTATCCGGTAGAATATGAATCACAGGCCCATTTAAAGATGTTCTGGCCAATCAATCTGCCATTTCGTTTAGGTATAAACCGCAGTGTCCAGGAACCCAGAGCAAATTAATCTTTTCTAACGTTGTAGGGACTAAATTTTGAAACACATTTAAGATAGTTGTATTCATTGTCGAGGAAAGCGACGTACATATCGACCGAGAGTCTGTTACTACGACAGCTGACAATTGATTCGGGGGTAATTTGCGCAGTGCTAAAACAATCGCCGTATAATTCTGCTATGAAAATAGGCGTGTAATCCGGAAGGCGAATAGAAAAGGACCAACTAAGAGAAGGAGAAAAAATGCCTAGGCCAGCCTTCTCGTCTAACATTGAAGCGTCAGTGGCTATTATATTGTTTGTATCCTGGTGAGAGAGGTAATCTTGTAATTGGTCACTTAAATATTGTAATGGCATTAGTTTAGCATTCGAGGGGAAAATATTGTCAAATTCAATTTGGAGGTTTTTCTTGGATTGGCTATTTGAGTGAATACATTGGATTTGAACATTCAGTGGTGTCAGCTGTGCCTGTACGAATACGATCTGAGGGGTGTGCAGTGGCGACCAATGATTATTAAAAAATGTACTTGGTTCATTAATGAAAACATACATTGATCTTCTTTAAGGAGAATCGTAAAATTTTAGGTACGTTTGGACAGTAAGGATTCTGAATCTACTTTTTAAACATGGTAATCGCGCTTCCATGTGCAGAACGTTGTTTGCAAAAAACTTAGGGAGTCCAAGGCACAAACGCAGAGCTTCCCTTTATAATAGTACCAAAGGTTGAATTTTATAAGCTGGGCAGCCAGAAAACAAGACGCATCCAAATTCCATGATCGGTCGGACATACATTTTATATATCATAATTAATGTGTTTCTTCGCAACCCGTATCGTCGGTTACTGATTTTACGCAACCATCCTACAGCCCGAGTTGCCTTAAACGCGACGTTTTCAATGTGGCTTTTCCAGTTTAGTGTTCCATCATATGTAATTCCCAGGTATTTAAGAGAATCCACCTGGGGAATGAGCTCTTGATGATACATCAGTGAAATGTGAACGGGAACATCTAAAGGAAAGAGAAGGAGTGCACTTTTACTAACGTTCAGAGACATATGTATGGTCTCAATCCAAGTTTCAAGAATAGATAAGTAATTTTGTAACATTTGATAAAGTGAATGTAGATCATCATTCGATGAAAAAAAAAAGCGATGTCATCAGCATAAACGTATACATGAATGTCCTGGAGCAGCGGGATGGAGCTTAAAAATATATTAACCCCACAAAGCTCAAACACCATTCCACATCAAAGACAATTAAAACAATGTGTTCACATTTATTTCTGGACATGAAGATATGTTTATTGGTACAAGGAAAACAATGGAATGTTATGTGTTATGGAGTAAAGATTAATTAGTACGGTAATTACTTAATTTGTAATTTATTTGCTGTACTATCACGACTGTAAACTTCCTCCAGGCACATCAAAAACCCTAGTACGGGCTCTAGTTTAGGTCATTAGCACATAAATCTGAATTTTAGGCATCAAATTCAGCGTATCAAAAATGATACGTTGGGGGTTGTGGGGTTAAATAAAACAGGAGATAATACTGACCCTTCTGGTACTCTCCTCTTCTACTTATACCTAGACGATGAACATCCGTTTTGAATACAATAGAATTCTCTTTCCCTTAAAAATTCTGAAAGCAACGCCGTGATGTATTTCGGAAACCTGTAATACTCTAATTGCTTTATCAGTATGCCATGTTCCACGGAATCATAAGCTTTAGCTAGATCTAGGGTCACTAATGCTGAATATTCTCTTCGGCGACGAGCAAGTTGTATGCGACTTTCTAAGTCTACGTGCGCACACCAAATCGAGCACCCAGATCTAAAACCAATTTGACAGGGGTTAAGTATTAAATTTTCAGAAATATAGGTCGTAATTCGACAATTCAAAATTCGTTCTATTAGTTTAACTAAATTTGATGTGAGGGAAATTGGTCTAATATTATCTAAATCATATCCACCTCCCTGTTTTTTAAGTATCGGAATTACCTTAGCAAGTTTCCATTCTGAAGGTACCCATGCATTTTTTGAAGAGTAATTTACCATATTCAAAATTTCTTGCGGGGACAATTCATACAAAATTTTTATCACGGCTGTGGAACTCCATCTGGTCCTGGCGCTGAAGAAGGCAGATAGCGAACAACATCCGCTAGTTCTTGTAATGTGACTTGCCTAAATTCCTCTAGTGGTAACAGTTTCACTATGTACGGTGGAAAGATTGAAGTGAACCTGTCTTCCAGAACCTGTTTTCCAATATTTTCTAATAATTCGGACAGTTCACGTGGCGAAATCACAAAAGAGTCAATATTTGCTGGAACTGGAATCATTTTTCGAGAGCGTAAAAATCTAAAACGGGCTTCTTGGTTTTTTTTTTTTTGATTTAGACATATAAGTGAATTTATTCATATCATACTCATCTTTGGCTTTAGCTATCGTACGCTTGAAAGATGCAGCAACAAATTGGTAATCACTCCAGTTCTTTGGACATTGAGTACAAAGAAGTTGCTTGCAGGCAGCTTTTCGTTTTCGGTGGGCCCTCGCGCAATCTGAATTCCACCACGGACTTAATGGTTTACCTGTGTTGCAGGTTAAATTAACTGTTGCATTCTTCGCGGAACGCTTTAAAACTGCACAGAGGCGCAGAGCCCTATAATATCTTTTTGCATATCAGTACGTGAAAGCATCGTAGACTTCGTCTTTTTGAAGTTTGTCATAGTTTACAAATATGTTATTTTTCCTTCTAAGAGAAATCCCAGGGAAATCAATTTGAAAAATAATTGGAAGGTGGTCGCTATTCGTAGCACAGTCTATAGTATTCCACGAGGATATAGGTAAAGATGAGCTGGAGAAAGTGAGATCTATGGCCGATTGAGACTGTCCGTGAACAAAGGTAGTAACTTTTGAATTTAGACAAGATAGATTATTATCAAGAGTCCATTCCCACAGGCGTTTTCCGTCTGAATCAGTTTTAAAACCCCAAGAGACATGGTGTGAATTAAAGTCACCAGCGAATACTATGTCTTTTCTGCAGGAAGCTAATACGGTGTCTAGAGAAAATGTATCCTGCACTCCTGCTGGGAAATATAAATTAACTAACGTAAAAGGGGAGCAGTCTGGGAGTGTAATGTCTAATGCTAAAATTTCACATTCGGTAGACATTTATTGATACGATATCGTTGCTTTGTGACTAAATTTAGTTGAACCCAAGAAAGCAACGCCACCACCTCTGGTAGGCCGATCCAAACGAAACAGTCGATAATATGTTAGGGACTATTTTTGACCATTCGAAAGCCAGGTTTCTTGTAAGATAATTATGTCTGAGGAAAATTGAGAAGAAATATACGCTTTGATCTGTAGTAGCAGAAACAATTGAACAATTCCACTGTAAGATTTTTAGAGAGCGTATGGTGAAGATAGAACGGTAGCGGAAACCGCCTGATCCAAAATACTCTCTTTCAAGAAGTCCTTCTTGGAGAGGTTCACTTTTTCATATTTTTGAGTTTTTGACTTTGAAGAACTTTTGTGGGGAGGAGATCGTGTGCGTTTTAGACTTTTGTGTTCCATGTCTACGTCCTGGTAGTCTTCATAATCTCCGTTAGGGGTTCCGGTTCCGTCTGTTCTACATGAGTAGAAGGTCCTGCGCAAGGGGAGTCAGCTAACGAGTTTGACGACGATGTTTATTTTTGAGTTGGGTTTAGCACATTTGATACCTGGGATACAGGAGCTTGGGTAGAGGCTGCACCAATGACCTGCGCCATCTGACTAGACATCATTTGTGCCAAGGACTCAAAAAGAGTTGTTGCAAGTCGTTCCATAGCCTTTTCCGTAGCTTTCTCTACTGCCTCTGCTATGGCATTGGATATAGAATTAAACATCTATACTAGCGGTGTGACGAGATGTTACGCCTGCGCAGCCCTGGGATCTTCCCTGAACCTCTGTGACCGTTTCCCTACGTGAGCATCGCCTGCGTTCCACCATTTCTACTATTCTTAATTCTCGTTCCTTCGCAGAACAGTTAGAATAGTCTGCAGGGTGTGCTTCATTACATAGACAACAGTTTTCTTCCTGAGACTTACCTTTTGTGCTGTCGTGGTTCTCTCCACATAGGCGGCATCGAGTAACCAACCTGCATCCTTTTATAGTGCGTCCGTAGTGCCAACATTTCAAGCACTGTAGTGGTCTTGGGGAAAGTGGCTCTACTCCGTATATCAGGGGCCATGCCTTGATTTCAGTTGGACGAACTGTTCCCGCGAACGTAACAATCACCGATTCCGTAGGTGAATTCTTGTTCTCAATAATTCGGCTACACCGGTATACGGATACAGCTCCAGCAACTGAAAACAAGTTTAATACTTCTGAGGGGTCCAGGCTCGCATCGACCCCACGAACTAAGCCTTTCGAGCATGCAAGGTGTGGTGGAATAAACGGGCTCACTGGATTCAATGCAAATTCAGAACAGTTTAGAAGGTCTCGAACGCACTCCTGGTCCGATGAACAGCAAAGAATACCACCGCGACCAAACTGACGGACCTCAGTGATCTTTTGGAACTGGGAGGAGGCCTTTCGAAGCTCCACCTGAATCGCTTTCGGATTCTTCATCTGTATCGATCCCCCATTTGTAGACAGAAGAGCCACAGGGACACTTTTGTTGCCACTGCGTAAAAATGAGTCTATCGGCCACTCTCGGGGAGGGATAGAAGCTAGCCAAGGGGAATGCCCTTGACCGGGGGAAGAAAGAGACATCAGGTTAGTCTGACTTGCTTACACTCGAGACACAATAAACGGAAAGGTGAAGAAAAAAAACAATAAATAAGTCAAAAGAACAACCGAGACGTTAAACGAACAGTAGAATACCGCCGCCCGATACTTGACTACACCCGAGGTTGCTTCTTCTTCGCTTCGGGATCCGCCAAGGCCTGTAGGAAGCCAACGGAAGCCACGAAGAAGTGAATGCGCGAGCTCGAGACGAACGTGCTGGAAGCCCGGGGCCTTCGGATTCCGGAATGCAAACGGCTGAGCTGTAGCGCTGCCAGGCTAGCCAGGGCATGTACGGGTTCGATCTGAGGCACAACACGAACCGAGACGGTGCTACCAGACCAGCCAGTACGAACGAGACTGGCGTATCCTGCGGTGAACCTGTGTTCCGGCCAGAGCCGAGATGCAGACTAGACTGAACGGGTTGGTGCGGTTCCTGCGGTGAACGAGCGTTCGAGCCCAGCGGTACCAGATGACCTTGGTCGAGAGTGCGACGTTCGGGCGAGCCACGTGAAAGAGTCCGGCACAACCGCTTGCTGGGGTCGTGGCCATGGTGCCGCGTTGCTGACCGCGTGGGCCTGCCGTGCTGTCGCGCGAGCAGTTCATCATCTACTCGTTTGCTGGCCGCCTGTACGATTCCGTCGAACAAACGGCGCTTCCAGTCTACAAGCGTTGACACCTCTGACATCGTCAAGTACTGTGAGTGACCTTACGAAGATACTCGTTTATCGTATCGTCAGTGAGACACGCGCTGTGACAACTCTCGTGAGTCGTGGACTGCGTGGACCGTATATAAATAGTTCGGTGTCTCGTAGCTCATCGGAAGTGTAATTGTGCCGTCTTCCGTTGATAAATGTTTGTCCTATCTATGACTTCGCTTCTTGTATCTAAGTCCCTGGGCCCACGAACCACCACAGACGCTTGGTCTCGCTTGCCCCCATGCCCCGCGCCCTTGTACGTGAATTTTGTGTGTGTTTGAATACATGTTTGTGTGCCGTGATTGTTGCCCTTCCTTCCTTGCTGCCCTCCGAGGCGTCTCTGACTCACACAATTAAGACTGCTCCCCGAACCACATCATGACAATGGCGTCCACGGATGGAGCCTGCTAGCAAGGCTTTCGGGAGAGGTATTTGATAAGTTTGGTGTGATGGATGCGATCTATTGGCTGAACAACACAGAAAGTTAAAACAAGCCTTATTGGATACTTGCAATGCTTCACAGATATTATGGAAAGTTCCAACTGGTGGCACTCTGGATGATAGTTTAAAAGAATTGCTATTATCCAGAAAATTTGCGCTGATAAACAGAGAGATAAAATGAAAGCAGGGAGGCAGGGAGGTTAACCAGAGCGGGAAATTCAGTTTGCTACCCTACACTGGAGAATGGGGGAGGGTGAGGTAAATAAAAACATTCGTTTGGCCCTTCCACTCCGTGAAGATTATTAACCAACGAAGCTGAAACGTGTGGCCCCGGTGTTTATCACTGGGTTAAACCCGAGGGTTCATTAAAGTATTTCTCAATTATGAGGTTACACACACGTTCGGCTGCGACGGAGAGAACGACGTCACTGACGGTATGCCCGCACTCCGCCGTTGTCGCTTGCGTTCGATGCCTCGAGTTTGCTCGGCGGCGTGGTTTGCCGCATTCACCCGCCCATTGCCGCTTGCGATTCTTCGAAATTAAATTGCTTCAAAATTAAATCTGTCCGTTACGTAAGACAATGAATGGATCATACCCCCTCCCCAATGGATCATACCCGCGGCCTCCCCATTACGACGACAGAAAAGTGAAATTCTACGCTGGAATGATGAGCGGCAACGCAGCCAGCTGTGGAAGAAGACGACGACGACTACGAACGCGGGAGCAGTGGCACTAGCGCGTGCCGAGCACGAGCATGAGCGCAACCCGAGGGGCACCAACGAGCCAGCTGCGGAAGAAGAAGACGACGCTCGAGCCAATGCTGATGATGATAGTTTTTTGTACCCAGGCGGTTTCGCCTAGCCATATAAAGGATTTAAATAAAAAGACAAGAAAGTTGAGACCGAGAGAAACAGGGAGCGCAGACACACAATCCCAGCCGGTCACTATTAAAGCACAGGATCACGTGCAGCACAACGGACATCACGCTACGGACGCTTGTGCAGGTATGTTGTTGTCCGCCCTCAGCTGCGATGACTTATGACGTCGGCATTCCAAAATAGTTTACGTGGTGTTTGACCAATGCGCTCTAGCGCAATTGTGAGCGATCATCTGTACTCTAGCCACGTAAGTTATGGTGCATCTATTGTACAAAGCTTGTGAAAGTTTGAGAGAGAAGGCGCGGATGTAACTTCAGCAGTAAAGGTACCAGCGGCTTTTCAGTCATGTCATGTTACCGTATTGAGTGACAAGCAAAACGTAACTGCAAAACTGCGTATAAGATTTATGAGTGGCGTAACAACGTCAAATGGAATTCTGAACAATATTTCTCATAAAAAACAAGAAAAAACAACAGATATAATAAATAGAGTAAAACATATTCTAATGTAAATAAAATAAATAGATAAATAAAAAGAAAATGAAACAATTAAGAAACGAAAAAAAAAAGAAAACTCTTTCCCTCAACATTTTTTAAAATTAGTGAGCCGTGGCAAACGCACCCCGCTTGGAGAAACGTCGAGAAACGAAATTACTGGGGCCGGGCGAATATTCTATAGTTTTAGTACGAACAGTTGCTATTTGATTAGTATTCAATTCGAGACAAGTGGCACACGGGACACTATCTATATGTAAACTTTTTCGTGGTTACACATCTCTAAGGCACATGTGACAGTAAGAGGCTTCAGGCAAGAGGCTTCGCGAAACAGTACAAACACTACGTATAATACCAGTGTGACACCGTCACTTTCTATCGCCATCGGGTCCGATATGGATTGAGCTCGATCTGGATCAAGTGCTGCTACACGGTCACATTCGAACGTGGTCTTGCTTGATACGGATCCCGACAATCACGATCTGTGCATCGCGATCGGGCCTCTTGATCGCGACCGTAGGCTCACGACCATGTAGTTCTGAAAGTTGCAGACGATCAGCAGACGATGATAGGCTTACCCACAATGACAAACGAAATATTTTTCTTGAAAAAATATACGGAGTTTTATCCACTAACGACAACTGGTGCGCTTGAGCTCACCCAAACTCGATCCGGGACCGATCATTGTCCATCGCGATCAAAGAATCCGATCCGGATCTGGCCCAATCCGGATCAAAAGTGACCGTGTGACAGCAGTATAACTTGCTATCGCAACTACAGAAGAAACACATCTGTGCAAATCCTCGGCGTGCACAGATCGTAAACACAGACCGTCAGTGAGACGCACTCTTTCGCATTCACTCTTTCGCATATGGAACAATCCTCAACCAGTTAGTGTTACATTCTGTCCCACAAGGAAACATGCCTTTGCCGCTCTTAATCTGCCCGCTGCATCTTGTCTATCTCGGTCATCGCAACAAGACGTTCTCGGGCCTCTTCAGAGACCTTCGTCTGATTGTCTCTCCATCGCTCGTAAGCAGCTCGTGTCATCTTTCCTTCTACATCGGATCAACCGTAGGCAGCTGTCGTAAATTAAGCACAGAAAGAGCTGTTTTAATAATTTAGGTCGCGTTGCTGGCAGCTGAGTAACTCACGAAATACAAATCCGAAGACACCTAAGTACTTCTTATGTGTTGTGAATGCGATAGCATTGATGTCCATTTGAACGCCGCTGAGCGGTCCTTCGAGTTATGAACTCCTCGAGGGTAAGCCAACGCGTTGGGACGCCTGGCACGTTTTGATTTGGCCTTACCGAGGTGCAGTTAGAACGCCGGCAAGAGCTTGCGCGGACTAGAAACGCGCGGATAACACAGGCTTCTAAGGGCGAGAGTGAGGGTGACGTGCCGTCACGGCAATGCCTTCTCCCCTCACGCAAAAGCGCGGCAGCAGGTATTCCCTTTCGCTCGTTCTGCTCCGTCGAGGCCCGAGCCAGCACGCGCGAGCCACCGTCACGAGCGCGTGACGTGGCATCCGAGCCAATGGGAAGTTTCGCTGCTACAGCCGCCATTTCGCTCAATTGGCCATTTGACGCTTTCGCATCAATAACAACTTTTTTAAGAATAGCATTCAGTGCATATGCTCATGCCAAACTTAATCTCTTCTATAAACATTACCTATCGCATTGCGACGAGAGGATCATCGGCCATTGTCCGTGCAGGAGCTACTTGAAGACTGTCCTCATCGCTCGTCGGCCCACAAAGCTCTGAAGGCACTTTTGTCTTTCTTGAGGGCGACTGGCCTATGTGAACGCCTTTGACTTGCTCAGGCGAGCTCACCGCGTCCCCCCCCCCCCCCCCCCCCGCTCTCTATCTCATCTTTCTATACCCTCTTTCCCGTCCTCCAGAGTAGGGTAGCCAACCAGACGCATTTCTGGTTAACATCCCTCCCTTCTCTCTTTCTCTCGTCCTCCTCCTAATCACTTCTATCCTGCATGTGAGCCTTGAGAATCAATAGTCATTAATAAATTCCGTGGCGAAGAAGGATACACTTTATTCACTGACTGCTTAGTTCGAGTCATCTTCGGTTCTGGAAGTGGCGCTTCCCGGTGGTTAAGTGGCGACGGATGCCATCGTCCCTTGGACGTGGCGTCTCCAGGCGAGGTATACACAAGTCGTAATGGTTGTTCCTGCCGGTAACTGTTCACTTGTCCATCATATGCAGCGGCTGCTCAAAGGAGGTGAACAAACGGTCCTCCGCCGAAAAGTGGAGGACCGTTTGATAGGACGAATCCCATCGAAGGTTGTTTGTAACAGGATATTAGTGTGCCAGCACGAGCCGTACATTGTCGGCACGAGCTTCAAAGAGTCGGAGAGTTCAGGCGAGGCGGCGGCGTAACCAAGCCGCTGCCTTCCAGGAAGCTCGAAGTTGAGCTAGAAGCCCGTGAGAACACGAATCCGCAGCCGCAGCTATCTCAATGTTTTCGCAAAGGATGTTTAGCGAAAATACAGAGTGGTGTGCCACTCTGCACTAGCGCACCTAAATATGCCACCCGCCGCGCAAATGGGACGCTGGGGTCTTAGGCATGTAAACAGGGAGATGCGGTGCTTGCAGACATCGCGGTGTTGAACTTCACGCGTGCACTGAACTTGCATCCCGAGTATTGGCAGACTCCTTTCGCGTTCGAGATTATACCAAACTTCGTAAAACGCAAGAAGAAGAAGAAAAAAAAATCCTGGAGTGTAATTTATATAGATGCCAAGTAGGATACACCGCAACTAAATAGGGTTCATAAGCGTGGCTATACACACAATCCCTATCGTAACGTCCCTTTAAATCCGTTCGTCACCGACTCACCTCCCATGTGGTGAGAAAAAAGCACGCACAGACAGAAATGATAATAGGCAGATTCTAGTTTATCTTGGAAGTCGTTATTCGGAATACCTCCCAAGAATCATCAAGAGATAAGTAGAGACGACCACGCGAGAACCTCGCGTCGTCGGGCTACCCGTTACAACAGCCTTCACGACTGCTCAACACCTTTGCTGGCAAATAGCCCTCGGCACGCTGTGTGGACGCGTGCGGCGTCGCGTTCTTATCGGACGAATGGGCGGCACCTTGGCCGTGGCCCGAACTCTCATTGGCCCAATCTAAGGCCGCGCGGGTCGGTTGTCTTGCTGTGCTGCGCTGTCCTCCGTCACAGGGCTGCTCCACGCGGACGGAGTGTGCTCTGCTGCGCGCGCGCCTGTCAAGTGCTGCTTCGGCCAGGTACGTAGACCAACTGGCACTCGTCTTACCGTACGACCTGTCGCAGGCGTTTTCTCCTCTGCTGCTCGCCCTAGTCTTCTGCATTTAACGCACAAGTGAACCCAGTATTATGCTCACGGTGCGCACTCGCTAGACAGTTTTTGTGCAGTGCGGTTAGCGAAACAGCCTGCGTTATACGATCTGTGCATTTTACCCGAAGATGCAGTAAGTCGCAGCACATTCAGCTGTCGAGCGACAAGGAATTTTCGCACAAGTTTGATTTCTGGTTACACGACAACTTAGTGTGCGACAACTTCATTTGCGTTAAGTAAAATGATTCGTGTAAGCGACTCCTGGAGTGCGCATGCACAGAACACTATCGACCACATTGCCTTTCGTGCACGTACGCTCAAGGGAGTACGCATGCTCGATAGAGTACGCGCGTGAGGGCGTTCTACTCCGGCGTACTATACATGCGCTATCCGTTATATATTCGGTGTCTTTAATTAGCAGAATTTCTGAGAATGTCCTGTGGCACGTAGCACAATTCTGCTGCATGAGCTGGTTTACTCGAATAGGCAGACATTATTTGCACGCGAAATCCAAACGCATCATCTACTATTTACCAAAATTTCGCTAATTAACATTTAGGTTATTTACTTTACGGCACATATTGCAATTTACGAATTGTAGCCGGTGAATTCGCAAGACATATACCTGGAACGAATCCTGAGAGTGACACCAGTTTCGAGATATGAATTCCCAAAATGTGCCACGAAATACTTCAGTGTTCCAGTTATTTTCGAGCTTCAAACCCGTCGCGGTGGCTCAGCGGCTATGGTGCTGCGCTGCTAAGCACGAGGTCGCGCGATCAAATCCCGGCCGCGGCATTTCGATGGGGGCGAAATGCAAAAACGCCCGTGTCCCGTGCATTGGGGGCACGTTAAAGATCCCCTGGTGGTCAGAATTCATCCGGAGTCCCCCACTACGGCGTGCCTAATAATCAAATCGTGGTTTTGGCACGTAAAACCCCAGAATCCATCAATTCTTTAGCTTCAATACATGAAAAGGCGTTTTGTTCAATAAGTGGAACAATGCATTTTTAACGTAAGTGTGACGCCGCTGTTCTGAAAACGGGTGCTAGTTTCAAAATTAGTTCCAAGTGGATGTGTCACGAGAAATGACTAACTACATTGCGTAAATTGCAATGTGCTCTAAGTGATTAGACAGAAAAATTAGCAGTGAAATCGTGTTAATTATTCAACTATTCATTTTGATTTCTTATGCAAGTAATATCCGCCTGCTCGAGTAATCCAGTTCAATAAGTAGATTAGTGCTATATGACCTAGTGAAAAGTAGCCATTGAGCGCAGACGGCAGCCGCATTCAGACCGTGCACTCGAGTTCACGGTGTGTACCCAGTGTTTGAGCCAAAGTTATGGAGAGCGAGGAGAAACTTCGCATACTCGCTCTCCGCACCTTTGGAACAGCAGGTGCAGCACATGATCCTTACAAGAAGGCCCGGTAGCAACGGAAAGACAACTTTTTACAAAGATGAGACTGCCAAAATCTATGCCGGGGTCCCGGCATCTTATGCGGTTTTCTCATCTGATGAGAACGGGCTTTCAGCCGAACGGCGTTTGTCATGACAGCTGTGCACGTCAAACGGGTTGTAGCTGCAGTCTGAACATAGCGTTCCTTCAAAGCATACTTTTGCACAAAAATATTTATTCGTACCATTGTTTCACGCACTCGTCGACCACGTCTACTCCCACTAAACTTAAGCAGTCTTCTGGCGACCTCACTATTCACTTCGCAAGATCCGTGGAGCGTGAAGCACATACTTTGCCTAATAGGTGGCTTAAACTATTAGCTTTAGAAACGGTGGCGAATGATGATGTGCAGGGTTTAGTGGCGCAAGGGCCAGGTCAGGCCAAAGAGCGCCAAAGAAATAAACAAAAACTAATAAACAATATAGGAGCAGCTGGCGACTCTGGTGCCGCGAGCTGCAGCTTCACGCACGGCTTCCCACGGAATTAACCGCTTAGTGACGTCAAGAAAATAGCATTCTATATGCGGGACTAATTCCCTTATCCCGAACCGTGTACTGTAGCTTACGCACAGCGGCTGTGTGGGCTGTATGCTGACGTGCACGGTACGTGGCACTGCGAGCTGCTCCCACGTCGCAGCTTCAGAAGCCGAATTCATAAAGCTTTTCCTTCGCGAAAGCTGTGCGTCTTGGGCCGGCCACCTCACTCTCGATCTCTTGCTACGAACCGCTCGTGCGAACTACATTGTGAATCTAGGCCCAGATTCATATAAGCGAAGAATCAGTCACCCGCTCAAATTGTCCCAGTTTTGTAGATCTGTACAACTGCCTCCACGCATTGAGCTTGTTCCATTGAAAATTCGGTTGCGCCTTTTATTCCGGCGCAGATTAGCTGATCTCTTTGCCGTTTCATCTCTCTTATTTGACCACCGAACCACCGTCCCGGTGAGCCTGTCACCAAACGTGACCAATGTCTTCAAGTATAATGCATTAAACTAAACAAGGAAATAGTTAAGCTGTGCGCCGTACTGGAGGCGCTGCGGCTATGTTCGTCGCCACATGAGCATCTTTCACCTTTGGACGCGCTGCGAGTACTCAGCGACTGCGCCGCTCAATGACAAACATGTGACGTAAAACCTGCACAATAAATTAATCACGTGTCAACTTTGGGTGCTGCAGGCATTGTCACTTGCATTTGAGGAGCGGCAACGGCATGATTGATCTATTGCGGAAATACCGGGCGGCCTATGGTTATTTCACGTGCATTATAATACCTGTACACTGGAAGAACTACGTCTGTAGTGTGAGCATGCACAAATCGTTGTGAATTATGAAAAATATTAACCACAAAGGCAATGTAAAACACGTGTAAAGTTTATTTTTTAAAATTGTGTGTTTCGCACGAATGCATGCATTCTCACTCCTGCAATTTATTGCACGTCCGTCGCTAATGAATGGTATCTATTGAGTGGGACGTACACATTGACACACATATGTAAGTAAAGATGTATACGAGCCATCGTGTTTGTTTTACGTTAATTGTTAACAGCTTCCGTTCGAGCAAACACATGAAAGAGCATTGGCTTTTGTGGTTATGGTGCACCATGCGCGTCTATTTATATGCGAGTTCTGATCATTTTTCGCACATGACTTCATAAAAAGTAGAAAGATCAATTGGTGTGATAGTGGAACCTAAATCACTATCTCAAACTGTCCATCGAAAACGTCACTTTTGATTACACTTTCTTGGCTGCATAACGTACAGACAGCCGCGTGTTTATCAAAGACCTAGAAGACGATTCCTTTTTTACGACCCTGCCGAGGACCGATAATTCTTATTTCAACTTAATCATCTCGCACGTGGCAACAAAAGCGTACACAGAACCTACACTACTCGAAGAAAGCCGTGTCTAATATTAGGACACAATGGGTAGTTGGACGCAAACACTTTTTGACGATGCTGGATCACGTGTGGCGAGATCGACCAGAAAGCATAGACTCTAGGGAAGGAAGCATGCGGAGTGTAGACCGTGGCAGACGTTGTAGGTCTCTTTCCTAGCGAATGAAATGTTGCCTTTGTTCGTGGCACTAGTGGTGTTCTTTACGGTGGCTTCTCCAAAATGATGTTAAAGGAAACGCTATCACTGAGAATCTCGCGCCACTTCAAGCGTTCATGCAAGCTTTCGAGGAAATGACCAGCTTCCCGCAGTGCTTTACAGGCAAGCTATTCGTGGTGTTTCAATGTCAAGGACATGACCTCAGTCACGAGTAACGTAGGTAACGAGCGTATACCACATTAGGCGCAGGTTAAGTGCCTGTGTTTGCGAAGCTTTCTGAACACACTTTACAAAAGAAAGATACCAAATAGCAGGAAAAACACTTGTTTGGTAGGACACAGCGTAACATTGTGTCTCTGGCTATGCCGTAGAGTTTAGAAAGACTTGAAACCTCTTTCCTATACTCAAGCAACTCACAGTCCCCTATTCGGCTCTGAGCGGTCTTCAGTGGTATCTGTGGTGCCACCCTTATCAGGTGCGGAGTGTATACGCCGTATGACGCGACACTGAGTTGGACTTGAGACCGTGTTCTCGATCGATAACTTTTAGGAGTGTCACTTTCAGCGTGCGTTGATCTGCTAAGCCAGCGGAAGTGGATATCACCAAAGGAATCGTACATCACCCATCAACTTTATTTTGACTCCTCCTATTTCGCGAGCCAATACGCAGGATGTTCGTCGCTCCAGTCAGAACCTGCTGAACGTTACGCCATGCGAAAGTGAAAGTGTCCGTGAAAGCGATAGATTGACTTATGCGTCACGTTTCGAATGACGTGAGACAGTCAGTCAGCTTGATTGTAGATCATACACCCAAAGCATCTGTCTTGGGGAAGGATGTGTACTGTTTACAGAAGTAGCGTCTAAGGCGTGGCGGATAACGAAATGATTAGAAGGGAAATAATAGCTACCTGGTTTCGGTCTTGCGCTAATATCTGCGTGGAACATTCTCTAAAATGGTGTTTCAATGTTTTCATAATCGAAGCAATTTTTTAATGATCGCATTCTTTGAGACTGGCAGACGGCAGTGCGGCTTACGGATACCAGACGGCACCACACGGTACGAACAGCTGTGCGAGCTGTGTGAACAGCATGCGCGGCGGCGACGCGAGTGGCGCTGCGGCGGCGCTTTGGTAAAATAAGCATGGAGGAGGGAAAAACTAGGAGGGAGCGTGTGGTGGTAATGGTCGGCCCAACACGTGATCATGTCGCCGGTAGTGTTTCCCACCGCATCTCTATAAGCCATCCCAGCGGACGCTCTTCGGAAAAGAGAACAGGTGCGTCAAGAACGTGCGGCTGCTGCACTCACAAGTTGCAACAGAGTCGATAAGTCGCAATAAACGACGACCGAAGCTGCACAAGCATATCGGGAGAAACTTTGCTCAGGGCGGTTGATAAAGCAGCCGACCCACCCCGGTGGCTCAGTTAGCTAAGGCGTTGCGCTGCTGAGCACGAGGTCGCGGAATCGAATCCCGGCCGCGGCGGCCGCATTTTGATGGAGGCGAAATGCAAAAACGCCCGTGTGCTTGCGTTGTAGTGTACGTTAAAGAACACCTGGTGGTCAAATTAATCCGGAGCCCTCCATTACGGCGTGCCTCATAATCAGAACTGGTTTTGGCACGTAAAACCCCAGAAAGAAGAAGATGACAAAGCAGCCGGACAAGTGCGCATCGATTAAAACCTACCGGGAACCAAGCGCGCTGGGCCGAGCCCGCCGTGCGCACGCAGAGTCACGTGGGCCGAATTTCTGAGGGAGAAAAAGCGAAGGGGGTGGCTTCAAAAAGAGCTGGCTTGTGAACGCTAGCTGCGTGACGTAATGTTCCCTCCTAGTTGATTTCCTTTCTCCATGAAAATAAGTACTGAACAAGCTGCAGCCGAATGTATTGCAGTGGAGCACGTATCCAGCCTCGCATCCATGCCCTGAACTGAGCGTGTTCAACAGGTGGCACTGATTGTACTGGTGGCTACTTGCTCTGGTAAAAAGTGGAGCTGGGGCAGGCCATGTAATGCGTAGGATGGATAACCTGTGGACCATTAGAGTTACAGAATGGATACCAAGAGAAGGGAGGCGCAGTCGAGGACGGCAGAAAACTAGGTGGAGTGATGAAGTTTGGAAATTCGCAAGCGCAAGTTGGAATCAGCTAGCGCAACACAGTAGTAATTGGAGATCGCAGGGAGAGGCCTTCGTCCTGCAGTGGACATAAATATAGGTTGATGACGATGACGTGCCAAAACCAGTTCTGATTATGAGGCACGCCGTAGTGGAGGGCTCCGGATTAATTTTGACCACCTGGGGTTCTTTAACGTGCACTACAACGCAAGCATTTTTTGCATTTCGCCTCCATCGAAATGCGGCCGCCGCGGCCGGGATTCGATCCCGCGACCTCGTGCTCAGCGGCGCAACGCCTTAGCCGACTGAGCCGCCGCGGCGGGTGTAAAGAATGTTGACTAGCGGAAGTACGTGAGAATAATACAAGGAAATATATAACGCTCTGTCTTTCCTTGTATTCTTCTTACGTACTTGCGCTATTCAACATCCTTTACCAGGATATACCAACAGGCCCAAATTGCTGGGGTTGTGCACTTGCTCTGCTGTTGGCGTTTCAATTAACACACGTATTCACGTGCTTGTGGCTGGGGCTGGAGTCGAAGGTCGAAGTGCGAAGTCGGCAATAAAAAATGAAACCGCTCTCAGGATTTATCGAGCCAGTGTTGCACATGCCCTAACTGCTGATTTTTGTTTTGTTGACTACCCGAAATAGATAGCTGAGGCTTACCGCATTGTCAACTCCAAGTGTTTCTTTTTCCTTTTTTGTAAGTTAAGCTTAAGACACGTATAAATTTCATGTTCACGTGTTCACACATCCTAGGCTTAATATCTCGCCCCTCCCTTAAGCTTTGAAAGGGCACATTAAAAGTTTGTCGTCACCCTGTCGACCCAATTCACAACTCAGGGTTCGCGTCGTCTCCACAAAAAAAAAAAAAAAAAAAAAAAAAAAAAAAAAAAAACTTAGCAGTCAAGACCTCTGATGTTCAGAAACCGCAATCTTCCCCCATTTCGGTGGCACGCCGCTCACAAACTCACTTTAGAGTTCCGTGTGTTGCGGTAAAACTTCCACCGAAGTTATCAAATGCGTGCTTGAGAATCAAGGCTATCGTATTCGCATGCACATGACACTACTTGCGACGGTACATTTCTTTTAACGAAACCCTTCTTGTTCTTATATTTTTCCGCACTTTAATTTGGAGTACACTTCCGTTTAGACAGTAAATTTTCAGCACCCCCGTGCTCTAAACATACATTGGCATCGACGGTGGACCCTTTCCTCGGCGCAAGGTATGCAGCAGCGCGGTCGTACACGCAGGTGTGTGTGTGCCAGCTGATCGGAAAAGGCGCCAGCGCTGAGGGATCTGGTTCGGCCCAGCTGACCCACACAAGCGTCGATGAAGGTGTCGG
The DNA here is from genome assembly GCF_013339745.2 of Dermacentor silvarum. Classification (NCBI taxonomy): domain Eukaryota; kingdom Metazoa; phylum Arthropoda; class Arachnida; order Ixodida; family Ixodidae; genus Dermacentor; species Dermacentor silvarum. The sequence continues at coordinate 179,894,253 of NC_051154.1, read as the reverse complement.
TGCGGGTACGCGGCGAGTGGCTGGCCGTGCCCTGCCGCGACGGCCGCCAAACTGTGCGCTGGCTGGGCGAGGAGGCGCTGCGGCGCTACATGAAGCTCAAGCCGTCCTCCTTCCTGGACGGCCGCACCGAGAAAGTCTACCAGGTCCGCAAGACCCGCGGAGGTGCTATTATTGACGGCGACGACGTCATCAGGAACGTCCTCGACGACAATGAGTTCCTCTCAGTGGGTGAGCACAAGGCGCACGCCACTTCGAGCGTGGTAGCTCGCGCTAGCGGATTCCTTAGATAAAAGTTGCGCTAACGGACATCTGCTGTTTGAAAAAGAAAAGTTAAGGAGAAGCCATGCATGGAGCACGGTACGTGATGTCACACAATAAGTCCGATGAACCAAAGGTGTCAATGAAGTGATTTCGCCTAATGTTTGTCGCAGTTCGCAACGCTTACAGATCCTGATTTTGTCACGTAAAACCCCAGATTTTTTAACGCTTACAGGTGACATGCTTAGCCGCAGTGAAGCGCTGTGTAAGACAATCTCGCGACCTTGCTCAGTCTGCGAAAGGACATGAGACGCCAGAGGTCGCCGTTTCGCATACCGTTGGTCTGATCGAAAGCGGAGGTGGTTTTGTCCTACTGACTCGCCAGTAGCAGCAGGCTGATCGTTCTTATACACGCGCAGTAGGGTTCTCGCTTACACACGATTCAAAAAAGAGTCAAATATTCAGTCAAGAGAAAAAACAAGGTCGAGATAAGCGGGGCGCTCATAACCTCAATGTGCGTGTGTGCGTGTGTGTGCGCCCGTATGTGTGCGTGCGTGTGCGTGCATGCGTGCGCAAGTTACGGAGTATTATCAGTACCAACATTGATGCACTACATTTCATAAGTACCTCATTTTATCGACATAAAAGTGCATGCACTCGCGCTAGCTTCTAACCTCTGTGTTCCGAGAGGAAAATAATTTTGTTGTATGGGGAGTCTCATGCGCCACGTGTCTGAAACACCTTAACCAGTCTGCTGTTCAACTTTATAAGGTGTGGTAAGCTGACGAAGATGGTAAGCTGACAAAGATGGCAAGCTGAAGGACAATAGTACACGTGGTAGCTGCTTCATGGCTTTTCCACTTCTCTGAGGCATCTATTCTTGAACCCAAACGAGTGCCCCTCTTAACCCCTCCACCCTCGCCTCTTAAAGCGACTGCCACCTTGGAAGTTGCTAAAGCCTCAAATGCTTCGAAGATGGCGGGCGCGCACGTATGAGTGATGGGTACACGAGAACTCCTAGCAACAAGACGAATTGTTTATATTGCACAGCAGTATCCGACGCAACAGTCAACATTCCACCACTTAGTCAAAAAAGTATCGGAACAATCGGGTGTCCTTACATTATGACGATTAGTACCTAGTATACTGATGACGTAGTGTGGTTATTGGTGCTTGACATTTAGCCCATCTGCCCCCCCCCCCCCCCTGCAAGAGACAGATTAAACAGGAAGTATAATGATAACAGGCCACGAGGACTGAAAATAATTATTAGAATGAAAGCACCTTCTGCTTTGTTGTAGCGCAGGCAGAACGACAGGGACAGAGAAATGTACATCAGACAAACACAAAGCACTAATATGCCTGTCTGTGTCCCTGTCGTTCTGCCTGCGCTACAATAAAGTAAAAAATTCCAAACCAGCATGTCCATGTAGCTACCCTCATGAAAGCACCGGTTGGTTTAAGTAGCTTCGCCACCCAACCACCCAAGACCGGCCCTTACTTCTCTCTCTTTTTTTTTTTTGCCTTCTTTTTTTGCTTCGCAATATGGATGCGCTGAAGCGTCTTTTGAATTTCTTGAGGATTGATTAAATTCAAAACCTACGTGAATCGATTTCAATTTTATTTTATGTGGGCATTTATGTTGTCCACTAAAAAAAGTTAAATTTGCCCTAGTTCGTCTATTCAGTCATTTCATCTGCTTTACGATAATTTTTTTTATCAGAGGTGTGTTTAAGAGATATGGGTACCCTCGTGTATATTGCCTATGTCTTTTCTTTTAGTTTCACAACATCACACAATGGTAGTTCAGATCGAAATGCAGTGGAAACGATGTTGTAGCTGTAACATCGTTAGGCTTGTTGCGAATATCAATTTTTGGTTCAAAGCAAAGTCGAAGCGAATAGTAATTGTAGTGTGAAATAATTTCGAAGCGAACAATTCGAATAGCTGTCGGATTTGCATAAAACCTTGACACAAGGGCCAGATGTTGACAAATCTAAAAAAATAGTTGGTTATTTACTTGCAAAAAAAAAAAGAAACAGGTTGATCTCTGGAGTTAGCTTGTTTTCAAAGTGCCGTTATTAAGATATTTTTTTGCAAAAATGCAAGTTCAACATTTCTTGCAACTACAACAGCACATAAAATTCGTTTGCAGGCTCTTGCTCACTGTTTCGCTACAGTCTACTTAACATTTCGTGGTGTGTGAGGCCACAGGAGCGCTTCGCTTTTGCCCATCTTGCGTGGTTGCGATGCGGTGAAGTGCGACCGTGACTGCGCGACGCTGGCTATTTATGCCGTGTTGCGCAAGTTCAGCAGATTCTGTAAACGCACAGATGAACTTGGTAGGCACGTTCAACGCCTTTGCGGTCCTCAATCGAGCCCGTGCAAATGATCTGGGGCCCGATCACCAAATGAGCGGCAAACTTCCCGCGACAGTTTGCCGCTCACGGCTGCGCCTACCTTGGCTGCTAGGCATGGCCAGCGCTGTTTCGCATCGTGTCGGTCACCAGAGTGACGAAAATGTATTCACAGCGGCCGCACGGCTCTCGGGAAGCCGTACAGCTGCTGCGAATACCTAATATGTTTGAATAATCGAGCCGGTGCAGAAATCAGTAGGCGACTGTAAACGAATTCGTCTTTGCCGTGTCTTGGCCATGAGCTATGCGATGCGACTTGCTCACCAAAACCGAAGCTGTCGATTACGTTTTAATATTTACCATATTTCTGTGCGTATGAGAGGCACCGAAAATAAAAAAAAATAAAAGTAAAATCTGGGTGCGGGTTATATGCGAATATCGACTTGAGGTGTGGCTTCACGGGAGCGAAAATTTCGCCTCGAGGTATGGTTTCACGGCAGTGTGGCCCGCGCTGCCGTGAAACTACCTTTCGGGCAAAGTTCACGGCATCGGCGTCACCGAAGAGGCAGGGCACAGAGACGCTGGCCGAAGATACAACGTGGGCGATTCGTGCATCCACGAATGGAGACAGTTTTCACAAATATTTGGGCGTTGTATGCAGCATTCCTGCGAGTTATACGCGCGGACGTCTTTTTTGCTTCCGGGGTGTTGTAAGTGGGGGTGCAACTTACACGCGGAAAAATACGTATATTCGTTCGTTTTGAATACTTCGAATCAGTGGCTTAGCCAGTAATTTTTTTCGAGTGTGCACCCACTTGACAGGGGACGGGTAGGGTGAGGGGGGGGGGAGAAGGGAGGCGTTGGGGAGGGCGCATACGCAATATATCGGGGGGGGGGGGGGGGGGGGCACGTGCTCGGTGTTCCACCCTCTGGCTACGCCACTGTGTCGAATACTGTAATTCGAGCCAAAGTGAATATAAAATAGCATAATCATTATCGAATATTCGAAAATAACGAATATTCGCACTACCCTAAACATCTTGCGTTCGTCTGCAACATCTTGTAAGCCACAGTGCACATTTGAAGTCAAGAAGACGCAGTGCACATTTGAAGGTGTAAGCTGGTGCCTCACTTCATTTATGTTTTCAACGCAGTTCTCGAGACGGATCGGCCTTCACCGGTTACGGGCCCTGCTGAAATAACTTACGTCCCGGAGCAAGTGTATCCTTTACATAAAATTATTTGAGCAACCAAAAATCTGAAGTGGTGTAGTTGTGCGTAAACCTGGCGCTCTTCCGGCCGCGTTGTAGCTGCAGGTGTCTTTTTTTCCTTCAGTGATAAATTGTGATCCACATTAAATTCACGAATAAGCGAGTTACGCTTGAATATCGAGCGAGTGAAACATATAGCAAACTTAATTTGGCGGCAATTCAAGCCGTTAAACACTTGCGCAAATGACGGTTCGGTAGCTCTCTGCAGGGAACGTATGTAGTGGTTTTCAATTACGAGATCACCCAGATTTGTAAAATCTCCGACACGTTTGTGTAATTCTTCATGCCCTGAATGCATTTATAGTACCTTTTGTCGGAAGAGTTCCAGGAGTGAGTTTTGAGTGATATTCAAACTGAAGAAATGGGTGTCATTGAGTCCCTATGTGTATGCTCTGAGTAGACAGATATAGCCTTGGGATGGTTTTCATGTAAACTCAGCAGGCGGCAGAGCTGTGTTTGTCGGCGCATTTCTGGCTTGTTGGCGCATTTAGTTGGACGTTACACGAGTGACGTGTGAACACAAAATCCAAGCAGAATTAACATCAAGTTCTGTGTTAGGCTAGGGAAAACCTCTAGTGAGACATAGAACATGATTCAGCAAGTATATAGTAACGAAGCGTCATCGAGAAGCCGTGTCTTTGAATGGCACCAAAGGTTTCAGGAAAGAATAGATTCGGTGCAAAGCAATCCCAAAGTCGGCGTCAACGTCACATGTCGCTGTTTTTTTGTATTTCTATTTTTGGCTTTCGGTTTTTATTTATTTTTAATCATATAAGAGAGTGACAGCGCTCACGCACCACGCTATATATGAAACGTGCGAGACAGTTATACTGCATGAAAATCGCCGTTTACTGCGCGCATGATATCAAAAGAGCTGAAATTGAACAGGGATGTATGCGCCAGATCTTACGCAACAATTTAGGGAAACGGAAACTGAATACTAAATTATCCCCCACACACTGACAGACGAACAGAAAAAAAAAACAGACGAACCATTGCTGCTGGACTTTTGCAAAGGGCCAGAAGTGATCCCACATATGTGTTAAGCACCATTGCCGGAGATTAAGTTCGTGCTGGCAGTATGACCCTCAAAGGAAGCGACAAAGCGCCGACGAGGTTTACGTCTCTGTGAAGCGAGTAGCATCGAAAACAAGGACAATGCTGATCGTATATTTGTTGCTATAGGCTTGGTGCACCATGCTTATCTGCCTGAAGGACAAACAATAAAAGAACGTGGTAAAACTTTTGCGCAAAGCGATTTGGCGCCACCATCCTGATTAGACATCATCTGGATCTTGTTGCACAACATGCGATGTTCCACGCAGCTGTATCAGTCCGGGAATATCAGGCCAAACACCCATAATCCTGCTATAAACACAGACGCCATATTCACCAAACCTGTCACCGTGTGAAACTGGCCGCTCAAAGGGAAGCGTCATGAAGATACTGGAGCAATCCCCATTGCTGTCAGTAATGTGCTGAAGATTATATCTGGGATGAAGATTTCTCTGCTTGCTCCCATGACCTCCAGAAACGGTGGCAGCTATGTGTAGATCGCCGACGGGACTACATTGACAAGAACGAGAGTCATTAGTAGAGAAATTGAATGAACAATATTTTTACGAGCCCAGTCCTGTAACTTTTACGAGAAAGGTTGTATTTAGGTGGTGACACAGTATTTCTTCGATAGTAAACCTTTGCCGAGACATACCATAAATCATTATTAAACGGTGCGTATAGACGGCTGTTGCTAAAATTCCTTCACAAACATCCGCAGCCCAGGAAAGTTCAAGCCACCTACACAGGTATGCCGATCCATTTTAAATGGGTTTCTGCCAATTTCCTCAATTGTAAACAAGCTGCGAAGAAGCAAAACGAGCGAAGTGGCGCTTCGCATGGATTAATTCGTGCATATTTTAGCGCCATGCAGCCGGAGTGTGCCTGTGATAACGCCTTTTATAAGTTTCGTTTCTCTTGTATTTTTAGATGATAACTATAGACGGCAACAATCTTACTCCAGATGTCCTGCTCGAGCTAGGCAGAGGCAATTACAAAATTCAGGTGCGTATATATGTGCTTCTTTGCAATCGTGTGGACTTTGAAGCGCTGTACATTAATAAAATCGCGGTGTCGTTATTTCTTTCTGTTTATTTTGCTGTCATTTACTTTGCTGTTATTTTGACTCGCAGCTGAGCAGCGACTCTATCGAAAGAGTCAGAATGGCCAGAGAGATGCTGGAGGCCATTCTGAAGGAAAATAAAGGTAGGCTTGATGGCTGGGGCCATGTTGTGTGCAGCGCGCGAAAAATGACAACACTTGTGGTAAATAAATTACTGATCATGTTTTGAATTTTAAAGCGTCGCGTGCCTCATATAGTATGAGCATTTCCGCTAACACACAAGGATTGTTGCGGAAAGTGGTAAATGACGCGTACTTGCAGAAGGAATGTACATCATTGGTTATAAACAGTTTGCTTTTCATAGCTTACTAGATGCAATCACTACAAAAAATAATAATAAAAAAAGAAGCGTTCAGTCACCTTTCAATGCGACGTTTTCTGCAGAGGAAAATAAGCCTTTCGGTGTTATTGTACTCTACTGCATTGCCGTATTATCCAAGTGTAGTTGATACAGCAGCGATAAAGCTTTGTGATATTGCATAAGAGCACATGGAGGTCGAATTATTGTGTTGCAGAGAATGTCTTCAAACGCTGGAGTTTGCGCAATATTTTTTTTTCTCACTGTCACTCAGTGAAATATTCAGTGCGCACGGCCATGCATGAGTATCACGCCACACCTAATAAAATGAAATACTGTTTAAATCCGAAACTAAGAAGTCGTAACATTAGTAAATTGTTAAAAAAAAGAGGGAAGATAATCGGGGGCCTGGCGAAGTTGCGCTTGATGCTTTGAGATAACTTCAGTTTACCACCACATTTTTTGTCCCGGGTGTCGAGTCTCGGACCAGGACGAATTTTTCTTCAACTGCGAGGCTTTTCTTTCGAGGAACCCGTATGGGTTTCCTTTGTAGCAATTGCTACATTTGGGTGGATGTCTCATTTCCTTTAATTACTTCTCTACACCTAGCGGGTTTCCGCTGAACTATTACGTCATAAACAGTGTACGTAAGAAAACCCAAGATATTACTTTTCTAACTTTTTTTTTTCAGTGGCATACGGCTTAAATACGGGCTTTGGCAAATTTGCCCGAGTAGTTATTCCCGACGACAAGCTCAAGTAAGTAGATGACACGATTGTGTTTTCTTTGCCCCTTAAAGTGTGAGCCACTAGTGAAAAATTCTTACAAGCATTTCGTTTCGTCCGTTCTAGGGAGCTGCAAGAAAATCTAGTTCGGTCGCATGCGGCAGGTAAGATCATCGAAACTCTTTACTCCAGTTTCATTGGCTGCACTATTATTCTGAGTTGAAGAGACGCAGACTCATAATTTTATCAGAACACATTAATAGCAGTTGTAATAGACCGCTTTATTAAACAATTTGGAATACCACTTGTGCTACGTTACTTGGCTGCACTATTTTTTTCAAGTCGCCTTTTGCTGATGAAATTTAGCTGTGAATATTCAAGGACTTGAACGCGCGTTCACGTTTATGCTAAAAACACAGGGCTTAACATCAAAAAAAAAAAGAAAGAAAGAAAGAAAGAAAGAGCTGAATGAACATGAACGAACAAGCGCTTATTTCTGTAAATTTTCTATCTCCTTTCTTGTTTCTTTATTTTTTAAATTTCTTTTTTACCGTGCCATACGCAGTCCAGTCCCGCTTGACGCGTTGGATGCACCCCGAAATTTCAAAGGCCCGCACGCAATCGCCGAGCCTTGAGCGCTCGCAACGTTTTTGTCCGATGCTCCGCATCCGAGCCGGATAGATGTTTGTGCCGATCGAGTTCTCATGTCTGAGCACAGCCGTGGTCGATCAAAATATTTACAAAGTTCAAAGCGCAGACAGTACGTATGTGCCACACTGCAGCCATTTATTAAATACTTGCGGTAGTCGCACGTTGAGACACGCGTGCGCTGTACTCTTGACTAGCGCATCTCAGAGAGAGAAAGGGAGGATCATTTATTTGTGGAAATGTAGAGAGGTCAACCTGAGGCTCTGTAGCTTGCTACTCTTCTCAGAGGGTAGAGGAGAAATAAGACGGGTATGAGAAGTGATTATGAGGATGCGACTACCTACAAGATAAGACTTTTGAGATGGGCCTGACCTTTTGTCATCCTCTGAACAGTTGCGAAGCGGTCAACGCAGTTGAAGCTATGGCCAAGATTTAAATGTCGTTGTCCAGCACACCTGTAAAACGAGCTTACTGCGAGGTTAAGCACCACGTGCGCTAATATATAGGATAATATTCGAGACAGATTAACATACTGCGTAAATTATGGAAAACTTTCACCATAAAAAAATCAACTATATCATAACGTATGAAGCTGAAAATATTTTTTAGCAGCGCGTAGTACTCTCTCTCATTTACACCAAGCCTAGCTAAGACTATATCGTTGCTTCATACTCATATTTTTTTGCCCTCAATGTCCTCTCTTTTCCAGACTATATCCATACAACAAGAGACCAGCAAACTCAAACAGGGAAAGAAACAGCGAGTAAAAAAGCGCGTACTAGAAGGTCCCCACGTACATTGTTCGAACTTCCTAGTCCATGTCATTGTCCGCTCTTTTTCTTCCCCTATTTCAGTATGCTTAGCAATGAACTTTAGCTCAAAGCTCCCCTTTAATGGAAAATTCGTCGGCCCTTTTCACGCGCGAGGTTAGCGAATTCGTTTTGTGAAAGCCTGAACATATTGCATCAGCTCACATCGGCTTTTCTTTTCGCTTTTGTACCTGAGTAAGGGACTCGGCAGTGTCAATAATAATAATAATAATAATAATAATAATAATAATAATAATAATAATAATAATAATAATAATAATAATAATAATAATTCACAGTGGCAGGTCTAACATGTGTTACAGTGCCATGAGCTGAAGCTTTCACCACAACAGCTAAGCTGATGGCATGCTGAAAACGTCAGTGCGCCTTCCAAAAGTACGCGACACGAGTCTCGGGCACTGAAAATGGGATACATGGAGCGCAATACGTTTGCTAAAAAAAAGAAAAAATACAGTCGTATCGTTTTAAAAGCGTGTAAAAAGGGGGCGTAGAAAAGTTTTTAGCGTACGCATGCCAAAACCTGGCTCCGTTCGTCAACAACCCTGCATAACTAAATGGCAGGGGGAAACTATCCATGCTGTAATACGCAAGCTTATGCTGCTTCCCCTGACCTATAGCGCCCGATGCAGAGAGTATAGCCAGGGCATGTATTCTTATCGCGACCAGCATGACGTCATATGGGACGATTACAAAAGCGTAGCGGCCCTTAAACATTTATTGTGGGCCTTTATCATGGCTTGAAAATCGATTTTGAAGTAAACGACGGTTGCAGTTTCTCCTGAAATTACAATCGTTTGACTCCTACCTATAGATGTGGCTATCCACACGCTCATAGGATTCAAAAGGAGTCCACCCTACTGATAGTCACGTGCTGTAATGCTGCGATTTGCAGTTCGCGCGTCTCGATTGGCACCTGGCATCGCCTATGTGCGTCCAGCCGCAACGGCAACACGAACTTTTCTTTTCCTTGACCAGGAGTTGGCAACCCTTTGTCTCCGGAAAAGACGCGCATGCTGCTCGCCCTTCGCATCAACGTGCTCTCCAAGGGCTACAGCGGCATATCCGTGGACTGCCTGCAGCAACTTGTGGAAGCTTTTAACGGTGACTGCAGCTTTATTGCTTTTCCCCTCTTTTCTCCTAGTACAATCCACGATTCGGCCACGGGCATGCCACGTCGGGTTCGCTGACTCACGAGTCATGAAATGAACAGTGGATGCTGATGAGGGGTGCACAATTTGGATCTACCTGAACACATTGGTCATTGCGAACGCGTAAATGACACGTGCAAGACTGCTGCAGCACATGTGGGCGCATTGATGCAGCAAACTGATCCCGGAGAGCCGATGGCGAACATGTGTCTACGGTTTCATAAGGGTTGCCGAAATTGAGTCGTTGTCGTTTTTATACAGCAAGACAGCCCAAAGAATAGATCTACTGAGCGAATGTTTTGCCAATATAGCTTTGTTTCGAAAATTGCTCAAGCTTCTGCGCAATTTCGCTGTCGCAACAGTTACCAGCATGCAACCTATGACCTCTTAAGTTCTGTCATTTGCCCCTTGAAGTTATCAGAGAAAGCAATACTTATAAATGATGAGGTACAATTAAAAAAGTCGCAGTTTCGCCCAAAAGGCGAAGCATCAATTGCGATAAGAAATTAGTAGAGAGTTATACGGAGTAAATATAGTAGTTTTATCGGCAGCATGAACTTGGACACATTCGCTTACTAACTGAAATAACAAGCATAGTGTCAGCGCGCACAAGCAAACATGAATACAGCACACTCGATGACCGCAGACAACCACTGTCAAAACGCTGGCGTGAGCAAGCGCGCCGGCAGGAGCGATTGAAGTTTCGTGCGGTCTATCGCTTCAACGGAAACTGAGCGGCGGAAGCACAGCGCATACAAAGGTTAAGAGCCATGTGGAGATCGCTTTCAAGATAAGGTGCGCCTCACACGTGCACCGTATCAGATATGCGTCACGCGTGCGTCTGAGCCACTGAGCGCGCGTCGCTGCTGTTCCGGAGTAGATGCGATAGACGCTTCACGCGTCTGTCAGGATTACTTCCTCCGACTTCCGTCGTGAGGCGCCACCCTGAGGGTACTCTCCCCCACGACCGTAAAACAGGCGCGAACGCTAGCCGATGGGGGAGAGCAGGAAAGGGCAGTCGGAGAGGGTGGTGAACCGTTGGATCAGCCGCATCTGGCTGGCATTGAAAAAATAGAGGAGGAGCTGGTAGCAGCCGCGCCCCCTCCCTCCAGTGCTGCCTTCCGGCTTTCCTCCTTTCGCGTGGGAGATTGAGTCGCCAGTTCACCTCGCGCCCGGTCGCAAGATACGCATTTGGTACCACTTTGGTACCACAGCTAAACGTCGCCTCCCCTCCCTCCCTCCCAACCCCCCACGACCTTTCGCACGACGAAAGACGGCGCGTTTGCTCTCCGACGTGCGTTCGCTCTCCGTGAAAGCGCGCGTCCCTCGCGCGCTTTCACTAGCACATACAGCATACGGCGCGCGGTGACGGTTTTATCGCCGTTAGACTCTATACGTAACCTCACGGCGACGGCAAAAATGCTCTTGGAGTGTCCATATAATTGCTATCGCAATAAAACTGCAGTAGGGTATTAGACCAGGCTAGTTAGTGTTCCATCTTGTTAAACAGCGCGAAACGAGACAAAAGAACATTTAAGAATGAGGCTACTTTAAACCTTGTTCTTTAGGGTTGATAAGACCATGTTCCGGATGCAGTCCACAGTACGTTGACCGGCCTAAAACCATACATGCACCTAAGAAATTTATCTGCCTGTCTTATATAGGAAAGTGGTCGCAAAACTTTTAGCAGTCACAAGCATATTCCGCTCAGACGTTATCAGACGGCCACTTGAGTACTTGTTATTTTTAGGTAAAGCATGGCAAGAAAAGAAGTGACGTCGTGTTGTGGCTATAACAACTAAAGAGCGACACACTTATGGTGGGGCAACCCCGAGAAAAATTATTGAGTCAAGCAATCTAATTTTCGGTTCCGCACATCAAATACATGCCTTAGGCGACTCTTGTACGACCTCCATCTCTCCCCAATGCAAGTACCTCAGGAATCACACTTCTACTCATACCCAATAAAACGATAATTCTCACTCGATGGACTCCTCGGGCAGGCCCCAGTGACGTGCTTAGGTTAAATTAAATGCTATGGAAACGTTCATCTTCTGCACAGCGTTTTGTAGCAGAGCGAGTGCGTCTTGGTGCTCTCATGGTCGTATCGTCAACTTGGTATTTACCAAAATTTGCATAGTATGACAAGAGTGAATGACGAACATAAATGATAGGTTACGACATGAATATCATGACGTGTGTCATGTAGGTTATGAAACAGCGTTAGGTGCGCGGCGCCATCGATACGCCTTCATTCGTTTCGTCACAGCAGCACGGCGCGGTGCGCTTCAGCTTTTTCAGCATCGATAAGCTGATGCGAAGAAACCGCCTCGGCTTTGTGAAGCGCTGTGCTATTGCCGCTTAGACAGGAGTGCATGAGTTGGACGACGACGCGAGTTTGACGACACCCCGCTCGGCGTTGACGCCAGTGCCACCGAATACGAACATCTGCGCGCAGCTCTGCTCGTCAGTCGATTCCTCACATCAGCGTCACAGCGTGAGAACACCACCGATCGTAATGATTCACCGTGCTAGGGAAACGGCGACGCGGCTTCTTACCTCATGAGCGCTGGCGTAGTAAAATGGTCTTATATTTGCAATTACCACGATTTTCTGTTAGGCGCTATTATGTCACCTACATGTGTTAATATTGGCATTGTATGCTGGACACGTCGATGCTGACAGTACTTTGCTGAAGACTACATGCATTTCAGCTCCGGTTCAGAATCAGTTCAGCTTGTTTTATTATCTTTTTTTTTTTTCGGAAGCTGAATTCAGAGTGAACAACTCACACCCAAACATGCATGACCCCACGATATCGGCCATTATACAGAAGTACCACAGCACGTGTACTTTGTAACTGCAATGCTATCCGTGAAGTGTTATAACGGTCGTGTTCACGTGCAATGCAGCGTCTTGCCTTTCGTGGGTGCCAGAGCAAGGCACCGTTGGAGCCAGCGGTGACCTGGCACCCCTAGCTCACCTGGCGCTCGGCTTGATCGGCGAGGGCAAGATGTGGAGCCCCGAGACCGGCTGGGGCGACGCCCAATACGTGAGTAGGGCGTTCTCACGCATCGCTTTCCCTCTTATTCGTCTCCGGCAATCGATTCTGTGCGCTTGCGATATTCATGCATAATGGGCCACACGCTGACAGAGTCAAAAGACGTGAAAGATCGCAGGATGGTTCCCATACAGTGGTACGGCGGAGTGGCATGGGGTGAGGTGGGGAGGTGGGGGTAGGGGGCTTCCAACGTTTTTTGAAGAATTCTCATCGGCTGCAGCGGTGTCCAGAAAGGATTTCATCCAACAATTTTTTTTCTTTTTCAATTTTAGGAGTCCGCGTGTCTTAAACTCAATGCGACTGCCTCGGCGCTGCGCACTTCCATCTAAGTATATATGATAAAAAAACTGTAGTTCGTAGTTATCTCAAACATTCAGGTGCTTTACTAGCCCGGGCCTGCTGTGTGGTTGCGCCCAATCATCCTTTTCACAGCTATCATATTCGATGTAATGCAAAATTCACTAGTGTGCAAAATAATGACGCAATGTTTCTTCGTGTAATAGCAACGTTGAGACAGGTAAGTAAAGTTCTGTGTTGCTTGCAGTGTTAAGTAATAATCGATATCACCGTTTTTTTTTTTTGCAGGTACTAGAATCGCACAAGCTAAAACCGATTACACTAAAGCCGAAGGAGGTACGTGTGACTATTTTTATGACGTTTAGAATTATGGTGATGATGATGATATAAGAATAATACCATGCCCTTGGCATTATGAAAGCTAAAGACGTTGCCGTCCTTTGCGCAGGGTCTTTGTCTCCTGAATGGAACGCAGCTGATCACATCTATTGGTGCTGAAGGTAGGATAACAAAGGTTTTTACTTCGAGAAGTATGGCCTCTCGCATTTAAACCAGAACTAGACAATACCTTTATGTGTATAAATCAATTATTTCCGAGCGTGGCTTTAAATACAAAATACATTGCATGTTCTACTAAACGGCGGAAAAACAAAAGTAAGAATCACACGGAAGACAGGTCATACAAAGAAGGACAAGAACGCGACGTATCCTACCCCGATGTTTTCATCAGTGAGCCATCCTTAACAGGGTGTGGAACCGAACCGGAACCGAACCAAACTGACATGGTTTCCGCTCTCTTGGAACCGAACCCTAGCCGGAAAGTTTTGGAGGAACCATTCCAAACCGGTTAGACCACAACTACAGCTCAGAGCCATTCTTGCGGAATTTCTATGTCCATGCAGGTCATAGAAATTCAGCAGCTGAGTCGACGGCGTCTCTTGCGTCAATTCGTCGCAGCACTCGGAGTGTTACGTCGGGAACAGTCATATGACTCGCTACAGATCACTCAACTGTACGTATTGTCGGTGCGTACTGTCTATACCTATTAGCACACACTAATGCGTACGACATATTTATATTCCACACCTCGAAATTAGTAGTAGCAGCGAATTGCCGTACTCCCGGTGTTAAATTTGTCATCGTCGCAGTTTATGCACCGAATCATGCTCCACTGGAACCATTGCTCAATGAAACTCAAGTTTGCATCACTCACATATTGGTAATCATTGCCGACAACTTCAATGCGAATCACTTAATTTTGGGCCCGGTTCATGGAGATACGCGCGGCGCACAGTTATCACAATTCCCATCCACCAGTGATCTTGCATTACTCAATAACCCTCGACCCCAACCTATATTTCAATGGCATATGGCGCTCACAGCTGGATTGATGGCACGTTAGCATCGCTTGCTCAGAGATAACGTGGTAGGGATAACGTGGTAGGATAACATCAACATCAGAAACCACTGCAATTACGCATGACTACCTAACCAAGATTCACATTGTTATGGAAGCGCTCAGAGCACACGTCAGGCAATTTGCTCGCGCCCCTTTCCACTATCTAGCCTGACTGCCGGAAGACCGACCATGCGCCTCTGTTTTTCAGACGATATACTGCCTTATTGTGTATACCTTCCATCAGCTTACACGGCTGCAGAGAGAGTTTTGTTTTCCCCTTGGTGCTTGGTTCAGCCCCAAGTTCGACTGACAGTACCAGAAATTCGAACGAAGGCACAACTCTCATCACCAGCTCTCAAGCAACTTTCGGTAATCCTGCTGTACGAAAAATACAGTGATCATACCCATCTATACACTGATGGTTCAACTAGCGTGGACGGTTTGCAAGATCAGTGATTTTTTCCTACGAAAGTCACCATCTTGAAGTTCAAGACATCCCACCAGACATCGACAGCCGCGGAGCTTGCTGCTCTTCGTAGCGCACTTCGCATAATTCGTGAGGAACACTCCAAAAAATAGAGTGTTTTCAGTGACTCCAAGGCAGCTCTACATTGCTTGCTTTCCGCCTTACGCCGTGGACCCTACGAACAACTAGTTCTAGAAATCCGAGAGCTGCTTCATGGCCTCGTGGAGCAACTACACGACGTCACATTTCAGTGGCTCCCACTGTGGTGTAATGGGCAATGAATATTCCGATGAAGCTGCCCGATCTGCTCACGAAGACGGCAGTGCAAGAACCAATCCCGCTGTCAAGAACAAATGAAGCAGCGAAACTTCGAGTGCTTGCAAATGATGTCACACAATCGTTGTGGAACACACCTCCTTTCCAACACGCACGTCTGCATCAACTGGACCCCTGTCTTCGACTTCGACTATCCTGACCAGAGACAACGGTACTTTACCGATAGATAGATAGATAGATAGATAGATAGATAGATAGATAGATAGATAGATAGATAGATAGATAGATAGATAAACTTTATTGCAAAGATATAGTTTTGTCTTGCCCCAATGGGGCATCACTAATGGTCGGGGCCCCTAGTCCAGGGCTCCGCTGGCTCTTGCCATCTTCCCTGCTCTCTGGATCAGCTTTACCGACTGTGGCTTGGCATCGCTTTGGCAAAATCCTTTGCTTTCCGCATCAAAAGGGAAGATAGTGCTGCGTGTGACCACTGCGGCAGCGAGGAAACTATCGAACACGTTCATTGCCGTTGTCTCCGATACAGCGCATACAGGCAGTCACTCGCAACCGCGCTGGCGCGTCTTGACGACCGGCCGCATTCGAGTGGCATATTAGAGAGACTATAGTTTTCACGGACGTTCCCAACCTTTTCTATTTTTTTTCGTGACTTTGCTTTCTCTCTCCGCTATTCTTTCCGTCTTTCATTTCCTCTTACCCTTACCCCAGTGCAGAGTAGCGAACGAGAATCTTTTCGGGTTAACCTCCCTGCCTTTCCCTCCTCGTTTATCTTTCTCGATCTCACCTTATCCACGCTCCGTGAAACATTATATCAAATTAAAGATAAAAAGCTACACTGTTTAGTCATATCTCTTGATTTCAAAGGCTCTTTCAACAGCGTTTCGACAAAACCTTTACCAGTTTTCCCTGAACACCAAGCTGTCATTTACTAGCACCGGTGAGGCGTCAGTCACACTTTTAATTGGAAGTCCCCTATTGTTGTTCATAAGCTTTTAAATCTACGACTGTCAACACAGGCATACGCCGACAACATGACCAGTGGTTGTCATTTCTGCGACCAACCGCTCAGATCTAGGAGCAAAGGCACGCGAGGCACTCATTATATTATATCCGCCTGGGCACGTGATCAAGAGTCAGCATCAGCACAGAAAAGTCATGCTGCCTATGTACTTTCCCAATAGCCACGACAATTCGCAATCCCACCGTATGTTTGACTGGTGTCACCTTCGAATGCTATCATAAAATAAAAATCCTCGTTTTTTTTTTTCGTTTTTTTTTCATTCGAACTCATTGAGCATCCAAAGTACACCCGAACAAAACTAGAAATTATTTGCTCCTGTTTACTCACTTTTCTTAATGCACTACTCTGCATCCCCAGTTGACATCTGCCTTTTGTATCATATGCTCCACTCGTTTGCTGGCCGACATTTCCGACCTCTCCGTTAGTCACTTCAAAACTCACCTCCATACAACGCACTCTCCTACTCACCATCATGGGTGCATTCCGCACAACTCGTACGGAGTGCACTTATAGTTGTGAGGCGAGCACCTGTCCAGTCGCCTCTCCTATGTTATCTTGTTTTTGTGCTCAGTGTTTAGCTATGAGCATGTACCAACTAGCATGTCCGTTTTACTATATTACATGTTCTCTTAGAACTAGCTACCTTCTTTCATTAAAATAATATTAATACGTTATACGTGAGTACTTAACAATAGATTTGGTATCTTACTTTATTTTGTACAGAATGGACAACGAGCATGGGGAAATTCGAGAATCCAATGAAGGAGAAAATTTGGGGCAGGGATAACGCGGTAAAGCTTTGCATAGGCGCGCAAGTGGGCACGACGCCTACTGCATGTACAAATTCCGACCCCTAGATACAACTTTACATGACACATAATTTTTTAGATTTTTTTTCTTCAAGTTAATGTCTCCGCAAAAGAAAACGGTTTGCACTTTAAGCAGCTAGTAGGCAAGGGAACTTCTATGTTTCTCTAAAAGGACAATGCACATTTTGCAACCGAAGAAACGCGAATGTTTTTTTTTTTTTTTTTTTTTTCATCTTCGAACGCATTTGAACCCGAATGAACCGGCTCAGGATGCCCCGCACGGTTCGAACAGTTATTATTTTCGCTCCAGAGCTGAGCTTGAAAACCGAACCCGAACCGAACCCTAATATATTTCGGTTCGACACTCTCAATTCCTTAGTGCGTGACTCTAAAGCGGCTTACGTTTTGGCATACAATAATTAGCTATCAAGCTATTTCACTTGTGGAAAAGGAAATGAGAGATAAAAAGGGTTGAAAATAGCCTTGTGTGCTTGTTCACAAGAACGCACTGTCGGGCTTGTTGGTTCATGATCAATAACTTGCAGCGCGCGACAACGGGACAGAGACACAAACGTACATACCGTGACCGCTGACAGGCGACTGAATCTTTATGCGAATATCAGCCTTAGATACAATGACTTTTTTATCACCTTCTACGACCAGGCTTTCTTATCAACTGCTACGATAACACATCGAACACCCACCACGCTATCGCTTATTACGATGCTGTGGAAAGATATGTAACTTCTTTTCAGGAGAAACACACTGAAGGGCATGCTGACACATCAGTGTCTCTCTGGAAAAGAAAAACAATGAACACAATTACGCAGCATTGTAATGGGTGATAAGAAAGTCCCGCTTTGTTGTATAAAAGGTCGATCTTCGAAGACTCAGTTGCCAGTCACTGCTGTATGTACGGTTGCGTTCAATATGAGCTCTCACTTTCTCCAGCTACGGAGCAAGGGAGAAGGCCTATTCAGGCACTCTATATTATTATTATTATTATTATTATTATTATTATTATTATTATTATTATTATTCGCAGCCCTATTGCAACGGGGCAGCAACAAATAGTCACCTACCATGCTTGAGTTAATCAGGTTTTACGATACATCTATCGCAGTCTAGCATTTTCCTGATTTCCCTTTGATCTTTTCTTCCTTAAAACCAGTATATACATATTGTACAGCTGCCCATTCTTGTAACGACTTCGGTTCTATCAATCTGTCCCACGTTATTTTTTTTTTCACCAATACTCTAAACGACTCTAGCTTATCTCGGCTGCTGACCAGTCAATGCTTCCATCTGCTTTGACTCCCATGCACCTTCTGGAAGGTTCCCTACGGATCTTGCTGTGTGAGTATCGTTACGATGTGCTGAGTCGGTATGGGACTTTTGCTGCAGCAAACACATGCTTCATTCTCTGGCGAATATGCTTATGTTTTGGTGCTCGAGGAGCCAGCTCGGGCCTCAAATATCGAGGCACTGCTCTTTGTGTTATCACGCAGATTGTCCCTCCTGATTTCTTTCTTGCGTATTTGTTAACCTCCATTATCTTTTTCGTTTCCATCCTTTGCATCCAATTTACCGTTTCTGTTTCTCTAACTTTCTTTTAGATTACTCCAGGTTGTCTATTTATACTTTCAATTACCCTGTACTTGGCTGCCAACTTTCTTGACCTATCTCTTCCTCCATTACGTATCCACATTCTTTCGGTACAGATACTTGTGCACTTTAGCCGACCATTTCTCTGCATCCATGCTCCCGAGTTTTTTTTTTTTTTTTTTCATAACTAATTTTGCTCTGCGCTCTCCCGATTTCAAAAAGGCCCAACCCATGTCACCATGCACTGGCTCATTTGTGATTTTACCATGGGCCCCCAATGCCAATCGGCCCACCAACCTTTGGCTAACTTCCAACCAATACAAGATCTCTGATTTGAAGCCCGAAATTGCATTTGCGAACGTTAGTGCTGGCATCATTACTGCTTTCCAAGTTCCTCGCACCACCTTATATTTATTCTATATAGCCTCAAAGCACTCAATGTTTTATTATTGCTGCATTTCGCTTCCGCTTCATCCTGAGATGATCTTGGTGGATGTTTGAGTAGGTTTTTCCTTCGTTGATGTATACCACCAGGTATTTTTATTGCTTGACTTAAGGGTACGACTTACTGTTGAATTTATACCACGCCGTTACTAGTCTCTTTTTAAAGGTCATAATTATCCATTTCTCTGTGCAAAAATTAAGGCCTAGATACGTCGCTTCATTGCCGCACGTATTCGCAAGGCACTGTGAACCTCTTTCATTGTCCGCAAGCAGCACTATGTCGTCCGCATCAGCTCAGATACCCTCTGTTGTAGCCTTTGCACATTACGGATGCAAGATAAATCAGAGCCTGATTCACTGTTTTCCAGTCATGTTTGTATGCACTTAACATAAAGGGTGATCAGCAATGTAGACAAAGGGCTTCCTTTCTCCAGTCCTCTGTGAATTTCCACTAGTTTGCATTTCAGGCCTTCCCACACGATTTGTACTCGGTTGTCCCTATATATCTCCCGCAACAGCGCCACGAAATTGCCGTCAGCACGACGCCATGGCAGCCCCGACATACGAATAGTCGGAGAACTAAGCAGCATTCCAATTACTGGTACTTATTAAACAAATTTTTGTATGACAGCATCGCCGTGCAGTCTTGGAGCCCCTTCGACAACGGGCACCGTGTTGCGGCTCATATTGAACGTGACTGTACTTACGTGTGCATGCGTCTCTGTCCCGTTGTTGTGCGCTGCAGGTTATATGTGGTTGTGTCTCTTCAAAATAAATTTAAAAAATAGCTACCGCAGCGGTGGTAGTCGCTGTGTGACGGCAAGCGCTACACAGCAAGACACGCCGGCTTCCTTTCCTAGCAAAGGCAGCATTTCGAGCGGCAATTAAGTATTTGATTCCGTAGAACACAATATTCACTGATACAATTACGCTCAAGTTTTCTACCTAAAAGCACCAGAGGTTTACTGGGTCTTCACCGTGTCGTGGTCACTTGCGTCCTGTTTGTTTTTCCGCGCTTACAGCCGTGCAGCGCGCCATCATATTGAGCCAGCAAGCGGACGTGGTGGCGGCGCTGACGTTGGAAGTCCTTAAAGGAACCACCCGAGCGTTTGAGAGCGGTAAGCTTCACCTTGACTTGAAATATTTGCACTAGTACACTATGCGCGATAACCTCCAAGAAAACACCCGTGAGTGGCCAAGTGCTTCGTAACTGTTCGAGTGTATGCGATCAACCAAGCGCTGACGACAAGCATATATCCGGGACAGCTACGGCTACTAAGGTGGCAGGTATAGCGCTATAACGCCAGCTTTCTTCGCGCATGTGCTGACAGGTCACACTGTAGATAATGTACTGACGATTCAAGTGCGTTCCTTTTGCATTCATTTTGGTTAAATACGAACAAGTTACAATTAACTTTCAATGAAACTAAATACAAAATATTTGCGCCAATTAACAAGCCTATGGCAAGGACCCTGCTATGGCTTTAAAGCTAACAATATGATTTCGAGGTGCGCAAATAGAACAGGTACACATTCACAAGTTCTTGGTTGCCTGGTTTGGAGGCGATCTTTACTGAAAAACACGCGTGGAGAAATTGTCTACTAAACTCAGCAAAATTGCGTGATGTTTCGATAAAATGAGCGATCTAATCCCACTTAGGCTAAAAAAATAGTGTTTTATTTTATTCACGACTTACATGTCACTTGATTGTGTGGGTTACAACATATGCACAGAATTATGGACAGCTGATAGCCCTGCAAAAAAAAAAAAAAAGAGAGTCCTTAGCTATTTCGAGAACTATAGAGGTAGGTCACATTATTTAAGAACGCATAATCTATTCATTAAACACAAACACAATGCTCAAGGCCAGTCAGTTATATTATAGATACATGCAGTATAATCATCTGAGTCCAAATCTCATTTTTGTCCAAGCGGAGAAACTGAAAAAAAAAATAAGGAGGACAACTTATGACATTTGGGGCAGGATAACGTAAATCTATTCCTATTGTTTTTATTCCAAATCCACCATTAGCCCTTCGTAATAGGTTGGAAAAAAAAGTGGAATAGTTCATCGTTATCCCAGCCAGGATAACGTTTTAGCGCCAGTAGACAAGGACAAGAGGGTGACGTAGATGCGCGATGCGCTCGTGTTGTCTCCCTTTTGTTGTTGTCTGCTGGCGCTAAAATGTTATCCAGGTTAGAATACCAACACTTCCGACACACTGCAGAACTTATGGCAGACAGCATTGAAGTTATAAATTCCGTTTAAATCGCGTAAATATAACTGATTAAAGCAAATTACCCAAAGAATTGTTAGAATGCATCTGTAGTGTTGCCATTTTAGCGATTTTGTCGCTAGACAGCGAACTTCTTGTCTGTTTAGCGACCGGCGATCTTTTAGCACCATGGCAGAACAATTGGGCTCATTTTAACGACTTATATAAGTTAGGAAAGGTGCTTTAAAATGGCATTCTAGGACGCTTGTTATTATTCAACAACTGCAATTAAGTGGTCAGAGTTGGCTGTACGGTGCGTGGGCTCAACAACTATGATGAAACAGTTTTTTTTTTTTTTTTTTTTCAAATATGTGGTGCTCAACACCGTGCTTGAGCTTCATGCACAGCGCAATGTTTCTCACAGGCTTCACGTTGCGCTAACAAAATGCACGTTTTCTTCTTGCTTTTTATACAAAACCGATTTTAATGGGGCTTAATGCTGCATGTTCTGCAGTTTCACTAAATACGTGTGATTTGTAAACGTTGGCAAGTGTGACAGTATGAAAACTTATTTCAATAAAGTGTATGGTAAAATTTAGGACGCAGCAGCTGCATAATCGAACAGATCGACTGTACGAAAGCTTAAATATCCGAGTGGCCGGGCTCGTTCACGTGAATCTGAACACGCTGCTCTCGTTTCTCACGGCTTTCGGACAAATCAATACTGCATAAAGCTTCCAGGTGGATCGAGGGGCGGAAGGGTAGTATTTGACCCACCATGGCCGGTCTGGAGCGCGTGTGGCGTCTCTAACAGTAGACCAGTCGCTGACCTACATAAAGATCACCCAGTGTCCTTACCGTGTTAACAACGTACAAGCAAGCGCATGCCAAAGAATATTGTTCTCCTTTCACGAACGCCGAGAACTACAACATTCGCAGAAATTTGTAGTCCAAGTGCCTTAATGTTCGTGGTATACGTAAAATGAGGTTATCAGCGTTTTTTTTTATTATTATTATTAACGACCCGGATTTGTAACCTTACAATATGAAGGTAAAAGTTAAATTTCAGCTTGTTTCATCCGTTTTTATGTAGATATAGTAGATATACACTAAATGCACTCTTTATTCTTCACATGCATGGACACCAGACGAATGTGAAAGGCTTCGGTAGATGATTTATGCCACGTTAGCATATGTCGTAGTTTTCCAAAACGCCTACTTTAATTTAAGTACTCGACAGTCCTAGCGATAATTTTAGCAACTTTGAAGCAAAGCTTAGCGGAAATTCAGCGATTTTTGTCTCAGTTTAGCATCATGCACCAGAAAAAATCAGTAGCCCCTCTCCTGTCGAGGAAATGGGGGTAAGCGAAGCTTGTCGTGTGTTTCTTCGGTGTTCCTCCGAACGAATTGGACTGACGAGTACCACGTTGTGCTCGAACCACAAGCGGTCACACGAGCTGCAGCTGACTCCAAAGTTCCGGTTGAGAAAATCGCGATGAAACGTGGCCGTCGCACCGGGGAAGTTGGCGCTAGCGTTGCCGAGGCGTGTACCACCGTTGTCGGATTCCTGGAGATGATTTATGCCACGTTAGCATATGTTGTAGTTTTCCAAAACGCCTACTTTAATTTAAGTACTCGACAGTCCTAGCGATAATTTTAGCAACTTTGAAGCAAAGCTTAGCGGAAATTCAGCGATTTTTGTCTCAGTTTAGCATCATGCACCAGAAAAATCAGTAGCCCCTCTCCTGTCGAGGAAATGGGGGTAAGCGAAGCTTGTCGTGTGTTTCTTCGGTGTTCCTCCGAACGAATTGGACTGACGAGTACCACGTTGTGCTCGAACCACAAGCGGTCACACGCGCTGCAGCTGACTCCAAAGTTCCGGTTGAGAAAATCGCGATGAAACGTGGCCGTCGCACCGGGGAAGTTGGCGCTAGCGTTGCCGAGGCGTGTACCACCGTTGTCGGATTCCTGGAGGGCTAGACGACGCTGACATTTGGCCTCAACATTGCGCTCCCTGAACTCGGGGTCCGCGGCTCTTCGCTGACGTTTCGTCTGGGCTTCGGAAGCCCTCACGCTTGAATCGGCACGTCGACGACGAGCCCTTTACCGAGCGCGTTCTTTCTGGATGGATTTCCATGAAATTTCTTCAAAATTAAATCTGTCCGTCACGTAAGACAATGAATGGCTCATACCCCCGTAAACGTGGCCTCCCCATTACGACGACAGAAAAGAAGTGAAATTCTACGCTGGAATGATTAGTGAGTAGCGGCAACGCAGCCAGCTGTGGAAGCAGACGACGACGACGAACGCTGGAGCAGTGACACGAGCGCGTGCCGAGCACGAGCCACCTGTGCAGCTCCGAGAGCACCTGGTTTTTTTAGCGTTACATTGCTGGCGCAGGTTAGCGTATACAAGCTTCGCTTGAAAATATGTCAACACTGCATCTGATAGAACATAGATGTCTTCTATAGAAGCTATTTAATATGTGTATAATCGTTGAAATGTTATGTCCTGACTGCAATATTATTTAGTATGTTATGTTGCACACGTCTTCATTGTTGAAATTGTATAATGCACACTTTTTTACATTTAACGTTGTTTCTCTGGTCATTTGATTCTCGTAATTGTTTCTTCGTAATTGTAGTTAATTTGTGCACCTTTTGCACATAACATGATGTTTACTTCCACGTCGCACTTTTCATTGTCACACGGATGTGATATGTGATGGGATGTGATGTTACATCGACTTCTGACCATGACGTATAGGCTGCACACAAACAGGAGCAGGAGCCTTTGTCAGGCCTAGAAGTCTATTGCTCTTGCTGCCGTTTCTCTAATAGAACAAACTTCAAACTTCCTTCCCTTGCAGACATCCAGAAGATTCGGCCACATTGGGGCCAAGGCCTCGTCGCCAAGAGGCTGCGCGCCCTTCTCCACTCCGACACATTTCCCTCGGAAATTGCTGGTGAGACCATAACTGCGAGCTTTGCAAACGCACTTTGCTTGGGCATTTTAGCATGCTAGCAGAACCCGTTTACGGCGCGATGGTTTCCGCTAAAGCATATGCTAGATTGCTTTCAAGCCGAGTGCTGCCATCCTCCCGTCTCTGCACTGTTTTCAACACATGATCTCAGACCAACTAGTGGAAGAGAGGAGAGATCAAGGAGTATGAATGGTACGGAATAGAATGGTAAAACTTTATTGAATTCACACGCCGTACTACAGTATATATAATTTACACTTTATGCCTTCCACTCTACAACTCCTTGGAACGGCATACAGAGATACCGCGTGGTAGTGCCACTTGCTCGCTTAGCCTCAAGAATTCAGAAGCTTCAGCTAAGCTGCTTTGAAAGCATCGGTGCCTGTCATGCTTCTATTCGCCGCGACTTATGCATGACTTCGACGCAGCATATAGATTACACGAAGACAGCATCATACAGACGTTTCGTTTGCTCAAGAAGAGGTACCGTGCGGTGTCAGTCAAATCTAAAGGGGCGCTTTAATAGTTTCTAACGAGCAACAGATGGGTTATGGCATGAGAGACGTTGTAGTGGGGGCTCTGGATTAATTTCGACCACCTGGGGTTCTTAACATGCATTCCATATGAGTACACTATTACACGGGCATTCTAGTATCCCGCCCCCAATATTTGAACGCGGCCGAAAATCGCGCCCACGACCTCGTGCTACAGGACGCCGTAGCCGTTGAGCCACCGCGACAGGTCAAACAAAATGCGCTGAGCATGAAGGGGCAATACTTCAGAAGTCATCTCGGAAAAAAAAAAAAAAGAAGAAGTCGCAGTTTCGCCCGAAAGGCGAAGAATCGATTGCGATAGCAAACTAGTGGGCATATATACGAAGCAAGGATATTAGTTCTATCGACCGCATAAACTTGTAAACATAGGCATACTAACTAACTAAATTAACAAGCATGGTGTCACTCGAGCACAAGCAAACATGAACACATCTCACTCGATCACCGCGGACCACATCAACGCGAACTAAGCCGCAAATACACAGCGCAGGGAGGAAGGACTCTGCCCCCGCCGCAGATGGCTTTCAAGATACAGCCGCCCGGGCGGAAGCGCGCAGCGTAGTACGCGGCCTCCAACCGCCCTACCCTCCCCCCGTAGCCGGGCAGGCCGGCGGGCACGCGCGGTCGCTCGGACGACGCGGAGTAATACGCCCCCTTTCCCTCCCTACCTCCACCAAGAGCGTTGCGCGCGACTGGAAGACCGCCCGCTTCCTTCCCGCTTTGCTCTCTTGCGTACGCCAGTTAGAGCCGCGATCGCCGGATCACCCTCGCACGCTTTCACTCGTACATACAGAATACGGCGCGCATCGACGATCTTATCGCTCTTGGTCTGTATCTGTACGGAACCTCACGGCGACGGCGACGGCAGAAATGCGCTTGGAGTGTCCATATAATTGCTATTTCAATAAAAGAAAAAGCAATGGCGCGCTTTGTGCGATCGGAGTAGCGAAGAGTCGAAAGGTTGGAACTTTCCCTTGGTTTCTCTTAGTTGCGTCGCAGCCGCGGTTCCCCACTTCGAGGACAACACTCATTCTAGTGATGGGTGGCCGTGCTACATTTTCGCTGTCTCATTCGCCTTTTTCAAAGCGACACGGAAAAGGAATTTCACCATTTTTTTTTCTTGCTTCGCAGGTCGCTTTCGTCGCCGCATTTTTGCTAAAATCTGCAGCTTTGTAGAAACTAAGGCTGGACGCGCTGAAACGAAACAAGGGTTTCGTGCTAACGAATAATGGCAAACGTACACAACTGTAGCCACGTCACGTGCTCGCGATATTGGAATAATATCACAACGTTTCTGACCACCCGCGAATAGTGATATTAAAGTGCAACGAAAAGTGATTTTGACATCCACAGTTACGCTTTAACTCGGGGGTTCCTGTCTAAATGCATGGGAATTGACGTTTTTCTCGGCAACCACTGCACCAACCTTGATGAGGTTTGTTGCATTTAAAAGAAAATGTTAAAATCTAGAGACTGTTAGTGGCAAATTTCTGATTTAGGCCGTGAATTTTTTTAATAAAAAGTGTTGAAAATAACAAATTTTCAGAAAACGACACTATCAAGTTTACAACTCTGCAACTCAGCAATAAAAACGATATCACGATTCTCTAAATTGAGCATAATAGTACATCTAAAGCAGACAATAAATGGCTCTCAAATAGACCATTAACATGTGAGTAGAACTTTTGCTTGCATAACCCTTGTAAGCAATGTAACAAATTCACGTAAGATCTAAATTGATATATTAAATTTGTCCGCTTTGGATGTCCGTAACGAATTCAGTTTACAGAACTGCGATATCTGTTCTTGGTGCAGAGCTACGTGCAGAGCTACGAATTTGTAAACTGCATGCTTCTATTTTTTTTTAAACTTCCCGGTTTTCAAAAATTTCTTTAAAAATACAGACCTTAAATCAAAGTTCCGCTTCTGAAAGTCTCGAGAATTTACCTTCCTCTCTTAAATGCAACATAGTTAATTAAAATCGGCCAAGCGGCATTGTAGTTGCGTCTGGGCTAAAGCTTCCTCTTAACGATCTGCGGCCAGTGGCCTACCCACTAGTTATGGGGCAAAAAATTTGACCTCTCTCCCTCTCGCTCGTTCCCTCTCTCTCTCTCTCTATATATATATATATATCGCGAATTACTATTACAACAGGCGAAAGAGCCTGGGAATGTGTCCGTCAGTTATTTTTTAACAGACATACGATATACCTATTTATCAATCACACATGGTGAGCCATGGCGGCCCTGAAAAATTATTTGAATTTGGATGCATTTATTGCAACTATATAAAATAATATAAGATGATGCAAAAAGGCAATGAGTGTCTTACAGAGGTCTCGGATCCCGCCCAGTAGCAGCAGTACAGCGCACATAAAAAATGTGCATTTGCTACAAACAATAATATTAATTAAACAAAGAATTGTATTTCGTATTTAAGTCTACAGCCTAAATGTATCGCTAGTTTAGGTAATAGTATTGTCGAGATTTTACGCAACGAAGTACAATCACCACAAATTACTTGCAATATTCACTAGAAAAAATGACAGCAGATGTGTGCGACAACCCAATTTCTAGCAAAGCTGTTTCTTTCGAACAGTTGCAATAAAACTTCCAATTACTTATAATTATATCGCATACATTAAAAAGTTGCCCGTATATGACTGTGTCACTTGAAACTTTGCTCACATGAAATCCTTTGAAGCACTTCTTGTTGGGAATTTTTAAAAAGCCAGTAATTCCTCAACACACATGTTACTTCGCCATAACATTTACCATGGTGCCTACTCTCCCTCCCTTCTTGCCTCCTCCCCCTGGCCCTCCTTACTCAATTTCCGCTAGATTTGATATCGGTTGAGCTTGCAGTTCTGCCAGAGCAACGCGATAAATTCTTTGTTCGCAACACACATTCATAAAGCTCCGAATTGCTTGCATGCGTAATTTACTGCAAATTTCATAATTAGTTCCCTGTCTTTATAGTTCACCTACATATTGTTCAGAGCGCGCCCTTTATTTTCGCTTAATATAAACAAAATGTCTTGCTTAGTTCCCCGAGGACATTGCGCTGAAACCAAGCCTGAACGTGTTTTGACGCATGAAATTAGGGACAGAAAGAACGACGGCTCAATAATTATTTACAACGCTTCTAGCTGGATAAGGAACATAAACATTTTGTCGAACATTGCAGTTACCACGTTCCCCCTCCCCTTTCCACAAAATATAAACCTGCTGTAACCTACAGCTATGTCGGGACACTGGGAAGCATAGCTGATAGCTGCCACATCACACGCTTTAACATTTGAATAGTACAATTTTTTTTACAAAGGCTGTGTATGATCCAACCATATTTAACTTCGCACTGAGAGTATCCATAGCATACCACCAATTTTCGCTAAATTTGGTTTTGGTGGCTTTTATAGTTCTGCCAGGGCAGCGGGCTCAATTCTTCCCCGTTCATTAGACACGCTCATAACATTCTAGAGTGCTTCCATACGTAATTTATTGCGAAAGCCCCAATTACCCATGTAGTCTGAACTTCATCTACACGTCACCTATTAACCTGTCCTTACAGTCACCAAACAAAACGAAGCTGCCTCCTTTAGTTCAGTGAGGACGCTAGGCGAACCTATATCATGCATGAAAAAATAAAAATAAATAAAATGTGAGGGTTCAAGTGCTAACACTTCTAAGTAAGCCGGAAACGTTAAAACTACGCGACACATTGCACTTAAAATCTGCCAATCCCTTTAAAGTAGTATAGAATACCTGAAACGCGGAGATCTCTTGGGACATTGGGAAACCTAGCAGCAGCGTGATATCTTCGAACAATTGGTTACATTTTTCAACCTGTATTTCATGAACGCGCATTTACTACCGCACATAATCTTGGCGTATTGTTCCCCTTATATTCGCAAAATTTGACATAAGTTGTAGTTGTAATTATGCCGGCGCAGCCGTCCAAGTTTTACACAGCTCGTAAAACAGACTAATAATGCAATGCACTACTTACATAAGTATTCTATTGGGGAATGCGCATTTAACCCGCCCATTTTGAACATTGCTTACGGATTGCCCATACCATGCCTTGTTTAGCTCACAGTGAACACCGGAGAAACAAACTACGAATCTCGTATGACGCACAAAAACACATGGAAAAACGAGGGTTTAGTAATTATCTTCAACACTTGCATTAAAAGCAGGAAAGTGAATGTTTCGCAACGCATTGCGCTTAAAATTATCTCTATTTTGACAGAATTTCAACCATACCTCGTGCTGTTGCTTTAGGAGCCTGGGAAACATTTCGATTAGTGGCAGTGTGATCCCTGGAACGCTCCAATGAGTAACTTTCTACAAAGACTGTAATGAAGTTACACAGCATAAACATTTATTGCTCGTCACTCAGAACATTTCTTCGTACTTCGAATAAATAAAAACACCATGCCCCGCATAGTTTACCGAGGGTACCGGGGAAAAAACTAAATGCCGTTTATAACGCATAAAATTGGGAGAAAGACTATTCAGTAACTGTTTTCGGAGCACATAAGCAACCTACACAGTACAAATTTTCGATACATGCCACCAACAGGTAGCCCTCATTTTTTCAAAATATAAAACATCTGCTGTTCTTGTTTCTGCTGTGACACAAGTAATAGTGTAGCTCTTATTTAGAAACAGCCTGAAAATGAAATTGACAAGGTCAGAAGTGACACAAGCCTTTAGAAAAAATTCAAGTTAATGTTCTATTGGCATTTAAATGGCTCTGCACATTCGACCAAGGTCACTTTCACGAACATGTCGACAATAAGTCGTGATAGACAGTAAAACTCGACAGTTATACCTGTAAGAGGTATCCTCGCTGCCCAAGCAGGGGATACGTAGTAAAGAAAAGCATTACTGATAGGGCCACTCTATGAAGAAAGAAAATTTAGCTTCAGCGTAGCTTTGTTGGACTTTCCATCATGCAGCCGAAAGTGCCCGCTTTCAAAAGTGTATGTGTGTGTGTGTGTGGGGGGGGGGCAAAAGGTATACCCCCCCTCACTGTCAAAAGTGGGGGGGGGGCAAGTGCCCCCCACCGGTAAGTACACCTATGTCTGCAGCGACATTTATTGAGCAATCTGCTGATTGCCACAGCATACCTTGTAGCATTCGCACGGTTTTCATGGTTTTCATGAGGAAGCCCTCGATCTCGCGTCCAAGCACGGCCGTGATTGGACGCGAGCACGGCCGTGATTGCAGTGGATCCAAGCACGGCCGTGATTGCAGTGGGTCGCTTTTGATTTTCAATTCAATGTTTTCTTTCTCCAGCGTTGTGCGCAGAGAAACTGGCTTGTGTTCGCGAGCAAGCACTGATTGGTCGTGAGGGCCAAATTAATTTGGCCAATACACATTAATCACCCTTAATGACACCGAAGCAAGAACGATAGCAGATATTTGAAGGGGTCGTAAAAATGAGAAGTTACTGTTAGAGTAATAAAGTTACCTGCTGCTTTTACACAAGTCCATGTATTCACTGTAGCACTGCGTAGGAAATGGACAGGCGTCTTTGTGGTGAAAGTGTTGGATCCCTTCAAAGGCCACTTGGCGCGTAAGCGCAAGTGTTGTCGGGCCCTGTAGTGGGCTTTCGATAGCACTGCAGGCCCTCAGAATGTATATAGATAGAAGCAAGGCACGTCCTATTCTCTATAGCACTGCACCGTCATCGATGCTACAGAGTTTCTACTACACTGTCCCGTAACAGTTGAAACCCACGCAGAGTGGTGGAGTTTCAGCAATAAAATTGACTATAGGAAATCTACTGCCGAAATGTTTGCTCGCACAGCGAAAACAATCGTCACTTGTTGTGATAGTCGGTGACAGTGCATGATTAAGAATGGGAAGGAGACACAAGAGGCGAAGCCCACACATTGCTGACATAAAACTGTGCTGTGTTTCGTGTGTCCTGTCTTCGTTCGCTAAGCCAAAACAACAGAACAGGCGAAAATCTGGTGGATCCCACGCTTACGTGGGAATCGGCGTTAGGCGAAGCTTTATATGACGTTTTCGCAAATGTTAAAGCAAATGTTATGCAGACGTAAGGCTAATAACATAAATATTTGGACAACATCAAGGAAATGGAATGTAATTTTATAAAGTTCTCTGCAGCCGACTTGAATTTTCTATAGCCGATTTGTTCTTCCATTCTCCGGTTGTTATGTTTCTCAACGCTCCTCGCTCAATGCATGCTTTGGTCCCATTTTGTTCACTTCACTTCTTTCTTCATATTTCTTCGCTTATGCGCAAGCACGACAACTGGTCTCTTCCATCGCAAGCGCCGATAAGAGGCCGCTATCAGACGAGTTCCTTTTGGGACCTTGGCCTATAGGACAAACAGCACAACCTTGATTACAAGTGCCGCCGTAGCCTTTCTACAAGCCACTGAGCTAGACGCATGCTTTAGAGATACCACAACGTTGTGAACTTGTATATACGCACCTCTTCCTCATATCATCATTCATCAGCCCTTTTCCTCCCCGTCCCTTTTCCCCAGTGCAGAGTAGCAGACCAAAGTAAACTATAGCTCAGGCAGACATCTCTGACTTTTTGTAAATAAATGTTTCTCTCTCTCTCTGTTCATCGCTTCTCTGTAGCCGACATCACTATTCTGTAGCTGACTTTCTCACTTCTCTGTAGCTCAACGCTCCAAGCTCAATAACACCCTGGTTCCATTTTGTTCACTTCTTTACTCTCGGCTGCTTCTGTAGCCGACTAATTTTCTGTAACTGACTTCACTTGCCTCTTGTTTTGCTTGTCTATACGGGTATGCACCTAGTGCCACATACCCATTATCAGGCATTGGCCAAGAATGGCCACATACCCAGTTGCACGTACGCATGCAATGGCCCAAGTTGTCTATTCGGGCACTTATCCGGTAGCACACGCCCAGTGACCCTAGTTGTCTACTCGGCAAGACATCACCACAAAGTAGGGAGAAGAAGCAAATAAATATTCACTTTAAAGCAGTTTTTGCTGTTTTGGCACACTTCAGATCCGCGAACATAAACTCGCTTAAACGCTGCAGTCTCAGTAACCCATATCTTTCCTGCTTCTTGCTGCTGCATTGCTTTCGTTCCTCTCCTCTTCCCCTCCCCATTCCGCCAAACCCACACTTGCTCCCAACTTAATTACTGGCGCGGCACGCTGCAGTGATCGCGTCATACGCGTGAATGGGCGTAGTACACCGGCCTGTGTGGTTGCCTTGCAGAGAGCCACCGGTTCTGTCATCGTGTGCAGGATGCCTACACGCTGCGGTGTTGTCCGCAGGTACATGGAATTGTCCATGACACCATCGACTTTGTCCGTGGCATCATCACTACTGAAATGAACAGCGCCACGGACAACCCCGTATCCTCTTGCAGCCCACTTGTTTGGTGGCGGGTAAACTGGGTCTACATAGTCTGCTTGCTGTTTTCGATACATGAGTTAGAGAGAAAGAGAAAAAAAAAACTATTCTCAATATTTCTGCACCGTTGATACCATGGAAAGGACAAGGAGTAGGGAGGGGTTCGGGGTGGCGGATGCAAGAAAGAAGGGTGTAAAAGGGAGGGTGAAGGAAATATACTGCATCGGAATTCGAAGCCATAGGCGTCATAACCTTTTCCGTCTATAAAAAACGACCGTATCACGCAAGTAATAACACTATGCATGGTAGTTGTATTTTAATGTATTTTAACGTAAATGACAATGGATAAAGATGGCATGGGAGGGCAACGGAGAGGCGAGGATTCACAGAGGTGGTAAGAAGTGGAAGCGGTATGTCACAAGAATGAATTGCTTCCGACTCCTCTAGAGCAGGGGGCCTCAAGCACTCGTCTGAAGCATCGGGTGGGCTGCACAACCAATGCAGAGGTGTAGCGAGGTAATGCTGATGAGGGCCCCGCGGGACGCGCGCAGAAACTCGGCAGGCGGCCGCGTGCGGCCTGCACGTTTGAGGGCCCTTCTCTAGCGCAACCGTCCCAGCGAAAAGCACCAGCTGCATGTGCGCTTGGCATACACTAATGCGAACTTAAGGTAAAGGCTTGGCTGGTGTGGCTGCGGCAAAGCAGTCACGCAACAATATCGATCCTGAACTGCGCGCTGTCAGCTGGTGTTCTGCGAGCGAGGAGAGATAATCTCCGGCGGCAACTTTCATGGCGAGTACCCGGCCAAGGCGCTTGACTACCTGGCCATCGGCGTGCATGAGCTAGGCAGCATGAGCGAGCGGCGCACCGAGCGGCTCATCAACCCAGCGTACAGTGAGCTGCCGGCCTTCCTGGTCGCAGACGGCGGCCTCAACTCGGGCTTCATGATCGCCCACTGCACGGCGGCCGCATTGGTCTCTGAGAACAAGGCGCTCTGCCACCCCGCCTCAGTCGACTCGGTGCCCACGAGCGCTGGCACCGAGGACCACGTGTCTATGGGCGGTTTCGCGGCGCGCAAGGCGCTCCAGGTGGTGCAGAACGTGGAACGCATCATCGCCATCGAGCTGCTGTGCGCGTGCCAGGCCATTGAGTTCCTGCGGCCGCTCAAGACCACCGCTCCCCTGGAGGCCCTCTACAAGCTGGTCCGCATGTTCGTTAAGTGAGTAGCCACTAACCGCGTGAACTTACAAATAATACGCTACTAAGACAACTCTCCTGTGTATAGGTCAGGTTGGCATATGGATAGATCTTGCTCTGAACTAAGGATTCAATAATGCGAAGATTGCCCTAAAGAAGGTACTTCCGACGCTAAGCGATTCGGTTGAGCACATGTATGATGTTAATTAGGGACGTTTGGATATATAATTCATGCGTCCCATTTGCCAATAGTAGTAATGATTTACTACAGATCGGAAGGGAAATAGAAAGGGAAAGCCACGGGCATCGTAACTGTCTCACTTGTCACTGGACATCCTAACTGCTCTGATGCCATGGAGCAGCGTGTTCTATCGACTCGTACGCGTCACAGACGGGACAGGCACTGTTTCTTGCGAGTCCTCGTCACTGCCGGAAAGCGCCAGTCTCCACAAAGCACAGAGCATATGCTTCAGTTAAGCAGGGTGACTCGTTACCGGCTCGTTACCGCGTTACGCCCTGAGTAAGAGTTTGCGGAGGGCAGACACAGTCGTCAATTTCGACGCTGTGTCCACTGCGTGAGAAAGCACTAGAGCGACAGAGACAATGGACAACTGTTTGCTGACGGGGGCCTCGTGGTCAGTGTTATCGAATGCTATTCAAAGTATATAAATGATGGTACAGGACTGTGGTCTACTTGTGACATCGACATAATGTATCATGATCATTGCATCATGTTTAGCTACATGTATATGAGGCCTAAAGTATACGTGGCAGCGAGTGGGTGGTGTTTTTATAGGTGCAAAGTAACTCTATAGTAAGATGCGTGATAGAGACGAAATTAAGATTAGCTGTTACAGTGGGAGGTTTGCCTGGTTCTGACTTGAAACACTACAAAATGTTTCCAAAAGTGAGTCCGGTCACATCCCTTGCACACGTCTCGCACTATCTCATAATTATCGTGCCGCCATAAAGCTGTTGCATTATGACCGCATTTTTCTTTCCGTTCGCCTTGATCACTTGTTTGTTTTTTAAGGTGAAAGCCTTAGATCTCTGTTTCAAGGTCGCGTTGTGAGGTATAGAAAGTCACGTTACCCAGGAGAGGTCAGAAGCGAACCAAAGCATGTCCAGCCGTGCACAAGAGATGATTAAAGGCGCCCTGAACCACTTTTTGTCGAAGTGGAGAAAAACATTTGAGGTGAATATAGGCTATTTCAGGAATACTTTGCCGCAAACAGAACTTCAATGCCTTCAGCCGAAGCGGAGTTATTGCCATTCAAACACAGCCTCCGCTGTGCGCCCCCCCCCCCTCCCACTTCCCCGTCCGTCTTCAATGCCTTGCACTGCGAAGGCTGCGGTGGAGTGGGGCGGGGCCACAACGCTCCGCCTTCAAAACGTTGCCATGGCGCGCAGTTCAAATTTCCGATTTCGGTGTCTACGCCGCGCTTAACGTAAGCCAAACGCGGTTGTCCTCAGAGAGCCGCAGTGCGCTTAGCCAGTGGACTCGTGGCGGCACCCCGCGACGGCCGTAGTGTAACCGACCGCAGTGACGAACAGCAGCCGCGTATTGGAATGAGCTTTATTGCGCAATCAAGCACACACAAGAGAGTGAGGATCATGGCTCTGTTAAAACGAGGGCATTTGAGAGAAAGGTGAATTCACGTTCCGCTTGCGAGCACCACGCACCGCGTACGACAGCAAAACTTGGCTGATATGTTCACAGCAGCGTACGCTACCCGTGGCCTATGTTATTTCACCAAGCCTGAAGGGTGGTTCAGGGTCCCTTTAATGATTTGCAAAGCTAATTAATGATTGATTAGTGATAGGATTAGGGTGAATTAAGTTCGATTAAGGTGGATTAGGGTGGATTAAAGTGAATTAAGATCGATTAAGGTGGATGAAGGAGGCCTTAAGTGTATTAAAGTCGATTAAGGTGTATTAAGGAGGATTACGGTGGATTAATGTCGATTAAGGTTGATTAGAGTGGATTAAGGTCAATTAAAGTGGATGAATGAAGATTAAGGTGGATTACAGTAGGCTTTACAAGGCTTTCGCCTTCGTGTCTCTTAGGCGATAGCTAAGGACACCTGGGAATTTTTTTGAAGCGAATCTTTCTTTGCCTCTTCCTTCGACTTTCCCACTGCTGCTGCTGTTGTCTTGCACCCCGCGTCATGAGGTGGTTCAGAGCGGGCATATACATGGCAGGAGCGTGGTAGAGACGAAAGGCGACGCGAGAAACTCGTTTGGAGCTTTTCATCAACAGTTGTCACAATGCCCTCTGGAGCTCCCTGGGCATCGGCACAATATCATCTTGACGGCTGTAATTATCCGTGACCCCCACAAAAGCATTGCATAAACTGCAGCGCTTACCTTTCTACTAAAGCGCAACGGAGGTAGATTGAATGGTAGAATCTAGAGAGGAGGTAGGGAGAGGAGGCAGATAATGGGTAGAACCGACGCAGCCACGAAACGAGCGAATCACAGCCTTACCACTCTTAGCTCGCAGTTTTCATACATGGGGGGAGGGCGCGAGAGGGAAACGGCGACGTGAGAAGGCGAGGAAACACTACTACTAGACACAACAGCGTTTGCGGACAAAGTGGATAAATTTAATTCAGGGTATTCTGCGGCACGTTCCTGCTATTTCTGAAAAAATAAACACCATGCATATTTGTAAAGCGGGCAACTGACGCACGGCATGCAGACGCATAGCCACATTGCCGCACCGTAGCGTCTAGGCCGTTGCTACGGAAGCGGTCGCACGTCAAATCAACACTTCTGTGCCCAGCGTGGTAGCTTTACGGCTATGGCATTGCTCGAGGTTGCGTGTTCGATCCCGACCGCGGCTCAGGCACATTTCGACGGGGGCGAAAAACAAGAACGCTCGTGTGCTTAGATTTAGGTGTTCGTTAAAGATACCCAGGGGGCCAAAGTTAATCCTCAGTCCGTCACTACGTCGTGCCTCATAATCCGACTGTGGTTTTGGCACGTATTGCCCTATAAGTTAGTTAAAGTTCAACACATCTGCCACGATCCGATACAGCTTTCTGTTGCTCAATACGTGCTACATAAAAGTGTTTTTCCGAGCGTGAAAGATGCCCGCGAATACACGCAGAGTGCCTCGAGCGGCCAGTCGCGCGGCAATTTTGCGTGTATTCGCGGGCTAGCTACTTTCACGCTCGGAAAAAACACTTTTATGTAGCACGTATTGAGCAACAGAAAGCTGAATCGGGAGTTTTTCATGTTGCTCTACAATTTTCTCATTGACACATTTCATCAAATTATAATATTTGAGAAGTTGATTATTAATTAGGACTAATTATCGAATTAGGCGGAATGCAAAAAATAATCTGAGTCTCTCCAAGCGACGGCAAACATTACCTTGGTTCTGTCCAGTTACGTGGCATTTGCATACTTTAATATCTTGGTGTATGATAGTTGGGACACCCTTTATATAATGGTCTGCCCTCTCCTCGCTTTTTCTTAACTGGACGGGACAACGCTTCTAGCGGCTGCTCATTACCTGCTTACAGCAGGAGCTTCACGTGCGCTACCCGGCTCCTCCATGTATTTGGGTGCCGTTTTGGCCACTCTGCCAATGATCGTAATACTTGCGGGCCACTCTACATTTGCAGACACGCAGAGGAAGTTCGTGCGCAATATGGTTGACAAATGTACTTAATAATCAAATCAGTGCAGACAAAGATAGCTGCTGACTGCCATCGACTTCTATGTACATGTGGGCCGTCTACTCTTGGAGAAGAGAAATAGAAATGGAGGTCAAATCGAGACAGAACGACACTCGGCACGTGACCTGTAATAGGAGTTCTGAACTGCTTTAACTTTTATTGCGATAGCAATTATATGGACACTTCAACCGGATTTCTGCCGTCGCCGTCGTCGTCGCCGTGAGGTTCCCTATAGATAAAATCTTCGCCGCGCGCCGTATGCCCGAGCGGAAGCGTGCGGGGACGCGCGCTATCACGGAGAGCGAACGCACTCAATCACCCACGCGCAAGCAAGGAAGCGGGAAGCCAGCGCCGGAGGGAGCGCGCGGGGGGGGGGTCGCACTTCTGCTCTGCCAACAACCGTGCTCGTCGCTCGCCCGCACCGTCTCTTATCTCCCCACGGCTCTGACCTTTATGCGCCGTGCATTCGCCGCTCAGTTTCCGTTGAAGCGATAGACCGCACGTACCTTCGCCCGCGGCGGCGTATGTGCTTGCTGCCAGCGTTTTGACAGTCGTTGTCTGCAGTCATTTAGTGTGATCTGTTCATGTTTGTTTGTGCGCGCTCACACCACGCTTGTTCATTCAGTTAGTAATGGTCGGGCCACATTTTCCAACGCACGCTACACATGCAATGCTGCCCGGATCGGCAGTGCAGCACTACAGGTGTGTCCCTTCGCACGCGCTGCCCACGGGAAGCGCTTCTCATCAACCCCACCGTTTCATACGCGCCTTCTCGTGGTCATCGAGTCTCTCTTCATGTCGGTCTACTTACGCCGCAGCACACCTGCTTACTAAATCAGCTCATGTTTACTACAATTCATATTGCTACCAAAGCCGCCCACCTTACTTCGTATGACATTGCTGTGTTGCTATCGCATTCATTTCTTCGCAAACTGTGACATTCTTTAAAGTATATGTTCCAATTAAAAAGATTGCACAATATAACTGCTCTGTTCTAGACAGTGCCTAATTATAGTAAAGACACGTGGAGTCAAATTGCACTAATATATATGTATATATATCATAAGAAGCCAACAAACAATGACACCAAGGACAACATAGGGGAAATCACTTGTACTTACTAATTGAATTAAAGAAAATGATAAATGAACAGAAATTAGATCACGTGCTCGTGACGCCTGCGGCAGAAAGGATGTTCCACATCCGCTCCTAGGTTGGAGAGTGGTGGCGCTGGCTAACACTCCCACGGTGAGTTCTAGTTGTATCGCGACTCCAGCAATTCATGCGACACCTAGCGGCGAGCGCCGGAAACCTCAAACGGAGGTCGGGGCGTCGGAGCAGACGCTCCGTCCGTAGCGTAGCCTTCGTAGTGCGATCGGGTGCGCTTCTAGTACGATACGATGGAGCCACCATCTACGAAACTCCGCACGGCCGTAGAATTATGCTGCGTTTTGCAGTTTTGCGGCGCCGAAGAGCCACATGTATTGCGAATCTTATCATAAGCTGCAACAACGGCAATAGTTGTGTTCTCAACATCTTGCTCGAGAAAGTTTTCTTTTTTTTTTTTAAGGCGAGGGTCGGTTTGTTGTTTGTGTGAAGAGAACGCGATCCTGTTGCTGGTACTAAGTTTGCAGTAGAGCGCTCCAGCGAACTTCAGGAAGTTTGCGTTGAGGTTGTTACTGGCATCGTGATAACGTTCAGCGTATGCGTGCTGCAACATACAGTTTCATGTGATAGCCGGCGTGGTAATGCAGTTTATGATGCGAATGTCGCCGCGGTACTCAAGGTTTCATTGATTAAAGCTTTTATATAAAATACATGCGGCGCACAACGTGTAACTAGTGCGTATGGTACATCAGCGAAAATCGGTACATCAGTTTCAGGTACTTCGGGGTAACGTCAGTAAATCGTTCTATGCAAGCACATGTACGCGCCAGCGTGCAAAATAAGTATGGGTGGCATAGCGGTACGCCTTCATTGCGGCGTGGACATGCTACCCGTGTAACTAGTGCAAATTAGTAGGCGCTTATCTGAAAGTGCGTAATTATCAAACAATTGTATTCCTTATCAGCGTATGAAGGAAATTGGCAGTTCGGAGGCGAACACAATTTTGACCACTTAAAGTGCAGTATACGTAAATTGCAAATACGTAAACAAGTTAAGGACCGCACAAAGAGCAATGGAACGAAAAATCTTAGGAGTAACGTAAAGAGACAGGAAGAGAGCGGTGTGGATCAGAGAACAAACGGGGGTAGACGATATTCTAGTTGACATTAAGCGGAAGAAATGGAGCTGGGCAGGCCATGTAATACGTAGGATGGATAACCGGTGGACCATTAGGGTTACAGAATGGATACCAAGAGAATGGAAGCGCAGTCGAGGACGGCAGAAAGTCAGGTGGGATGATGAGGTTAGGAAATTCGCAGGCGCAAGTTGGAATACGCTAGCGCAAGACAGGGGTAATTGGAGATCGCAGGGAGAGGCCTTCGTCCTGCAGTGGACATAAATATAGGCTGCTGCTGATGATGATGATACGTAAATTATAGAATAACATGGAAAATTAATTAAATTCATAATGCAGCAGCTTAGTTAACATTAATTTACACTGAAACATTTGTTTAATTTCATTAGTTTACACAGCAGCCATTAGCGACATGTTCGTAGAAAGCGGGGATGAGTAATCAGTCATGGTCAGGCCACGCAGCCCAAGCCATACCTGTACATGTTGTGCAAATGTGTTTTTATTGTAGTAAGCAGAACTTTCGGCTTCTTATTTATCGTTTTGTTCTCTGCGAGAGAAACAATGCGCCAACTACTGCAATAACTACAGCTAAGCGAAGCAGCAGTCACGTTGCGCAAATCTTGAATGTAAAATAGATAACAGGAACACAAAAGTAGCGGGAAAGGTTCGCCAAAGATTCGTAGTGCATTTTCGCGAGAAAGTGCAAAGCTTGATTTTAGGTTCGCTTGCTCTCTGGACTGAAAAGAGCGTGCAGAGTTTGCGCCTTCGCCGAACGAACAACAATGAGAAAGTGCATGCGCGCCGGCTGCGCATTTATCCGCATGTACAGCGGCAACAGCTGATCGAGCAAGTCGGTGCGCTGCTGCGGGCCATGTTAAACGTGACAAACTGAGCAGGTTGTAAGATTTCGGCAATCCTGGCGAGGCCAGCGTGACGCATCCAACTTCGCCGTCCGCTGTCTCGCACGCTCGAAACGCCGGACTATATATCCGCGCCTTCACAGTGAATCAAAGCAGCAGAAACGTGCTTGTACTTTTCTGACAATTCGACAGTGCACAAGTACTTCGGTTCCACGACCAATGGGTTCAAGAATACATCGGTGATTTTCATCAGAATCTTGTGCGGGTCCGCTGTCACGCCAGATGTTTGCACACACCGTGCGACCATTTCAGCCTCATTACCCATTGTGCCTCTCTCAGATCGGCTAAAATGATTTGGTCGGCGTAAGCTACTCGCTTTCCTTCCACAAAACAGTGCAAACTGGCATCATGCTGCACGAAAATAATCAAACTACAGTGTACTGTACATCAAACACAGCGGTTGCGGCGACGGGGGGACCTCCGTATAGCTGCCATGTTGCACAGAGTAGCCAGACGCGGCCAGTTTTCGCAGCGCCCCCTGCAGTTCATTTGAGTTGCGAATACCCCAGAAAGTGGATGGGAAAACGGCTCTGCGGTAGCTCAATGGTGAGAGCATCGCACGCGTAATGCGAAGACGTAGGTTCGTTCCCCACCTGCGGACGGTTGTTTTTTCATCCACTTTAATTTCTGTTCATTTACCATTTTCTTTAATCCAATTAGTAAGTACAAGTGATTTTCCTTATGTTGTCCTTGGTGTCATTGTTTGTTGGCTTCTGATGATATGATTAATAAAATCGAGCCCCTCGGTTCCCTTTCTTCTCGTTTATATATATATATATACAGGGTGTTAATTTTAAAGTTTTATGGAATTTTCCAAAATCGCCTGTGGCAGATAGCATAATTATTAATCATTGAAGCTGGGTTATTCGATTAGGCAGACATTAGTAGCACGAGAAAGCGAAACATATTCAACTAATTAACAAAATGCACTAATTAACTTCTTAGTTAATTAGTTTACGACACATATTGCAATTTAAGAATTGTAGCGCGTGAGCTTGTCAGGCGTATCCACTTGAAATGAACATCCAGAATGACACCAGTTTGGAGATATGCGTCATAAAACTCGCCGTAAGAATGCACCGTTGTTCCACTTTTTTACTAAAATGCTGTTTTATACAATGAAGCACAAAACTAACCGGAACGCCCATGTATTTCATCCCACACTTTGGGAAATGATATCTCGAAACTGGTGTCATCCTGGAAATTCATTTCAAATGGATGCTTCTTGCAAACTCACCGGCTAGAATTTGTAAATTGCAATATGTGTCGTAAAGCACTTAAAACTAAAGATAATTAGTAAACTTTTGTTAATTAGTTGAATATATGCTTCGATTTCTCATGCTACTAATGTCCGTCTCTTCGAATAACCCAGCTCAACGATAAGAATTATGCTACCTGCTACGGGAAATTTTTAAAAATTCCGTAAAGCTTCAT
This sequence comes from Dermacentor silvarum, assembly GCF_013339745.2. Lineage (NCBI taxonomy): Eukaryota > Metazoa > Arthropoda > Arachnida > Ixodida > Ixodidae > Dermacentor > Dermacentor silvarum. Next base: position 179,852,535 of record NC_051154.1, on the reverse strand, counting down.
TTTCAACACCCGGTATATGGAAAGATGAGAAGCACAACTTTGCAGTTATCTTTGGTTTATTTGCCCAGCAGCGTGTGCGTGCGTGCACGTTATATTTATAGTTAACAGAATGTTTTGATATCACCTGTGGCATGTAGCGTAATTCTATTCTTTGAGGTGGGTTACTCGAGGCGAACATTATTTGCACTAGAAGTGAAAATGCATCATTGAATAAATTACCAAAATTTCGGTAATTCACACTTGAATTAATTACTCTATGGCACATACTAAAATTTACAAATTGTAGCCGGTGACGTTGTAAGTAATATCCACTTGGAATGAATTCCGAGGATTACACCAGTTTCGAGATATTCGTCCCAAGAATTTACGACGAAATGCACTGGTCTCCCAGTAATTTTTGAAGTCCAATGCATAAAAATGTGTTCGTTAAAAGAGTAAGTGGAACAATCATGCATTTTTACCACAAGTTTGACTATGCTTAGCTCAAAACTGGTACTAGCTTCAAAATTCGTTCCAGGTGGATGTGCCTTGTGAAATCACTGGCTTCAATTCGTGTAATGTCATGTCTGTGCTACAGTAATTAGTTAAAAAGTTGATCAGTGAAATTTTGTAGTCAATTATGCATTTTGCTTTCCAGTGTAAGTAATGTATACCTCTTAAAGTAATATCCAGTTCATTAGTAGATTTGTACTATATTCCACAGGTGATTTAAAAAAATTCTGTTAACGTTAAGATAAAACAATTCTGTGCGTGGTGTGGTGTGTGTGCGCATGTGTACACACATACACTATAGTGTACTAGAATATACCATATGCTAATACACTCTAATACACAAATGTGTACTGATGTTTGACAACTTCCAATGTAGAATATTGCCCTTGCATAGCAACATGCACTGTGTTAGCATCCATCGATGGCGCATAAACAGTGTTCTCGTGCACATTCCAGGTCGCATATATGTACGAGACGGGTGATGAGGTGGTGCAAGGAGTGCGACTTCGATGTGAAATCTAAAGAGGCAGTGGCTGTAGAACTGATGTTTTATTGCATTCAATAAATTATGCCCAATCTTAGAATATGCTTTGTGGACCTTAAGCGAGCACCCCTTCTTCATATGTCATTCCGCTGCAAATTAATAAACAAATAAAACGAAGGGCTATTGGTTGGGGGAGTGGGTGAACTGAGCACTATTAAGCTTGACAATTCTTGGAAAGTGACAGAAACAATCATTTCAAGGCATATAATCTATAAACAATGAAAACAAACATTATTGTACCTTGCACTGGAGGCGCAATGCTAAAGAGACAGCGGAGCTGATGGGCACCTAGCTAGTCCTGGCTTTTGGGCTAGGCTAAACACTACCAAATCATTCTCAGCATTTTTTGGAATTTATTGATTACTGATTGATTATCGAATAGCTATTGATTGGCTATCGCAAGGTAATGGCCACGTATTTGGGCTAGGCTAAGCATTGTTAAGTCATCCCCAGCATTTTCCGGAATTTATTTATTGATCAATTATCGATTAGCTATCAAGTGCCTAAAGATGACTGACTAAGCTTAAGTAGTCCCAACCACGCTTAGCTAGACTTAGCCAGGCTCAGCTTCGCTAGTTCACAGGGGTATGTGCCATTGTGCTTGGACCCTTTCTGCACTACCACCAGGATCAGCCCACATTTTTTTCCGATGACGGACGGACTAACGGCCAGCTTAAACAGCTCTGCTGTTAAAAAAATTGCACTTGCTTACGAGTGGCGAGTTTTGTCATTTTCACTGCAGCATTCCCTAGTAAGGAAACTTTGTAAATCAATAAACATTTTTATACCATGGCAGTTACCAGTGGAGAGTGGAAGTCTGAAGTTGTAGAGGCTTTGCATAGAGGTGCCTACACGAGCAATAGAAAATTCTAGTTCTTGTCCCAGAATGGTTACATAGTGACGCTATTTTGTTTCAAGACCCTGGGACAAGGATCGAGTGATGGCGCCTGACATTGACGCGGCCACGGACCTGCTGAAACAGTCACGTGTTTGGGACATTGTCAAGCCACACATGGACCACTACTTCACAGTACAGGAGGAGGAGACACGAATGCCTTCACCGACAACATCTGAGATCAGTGCGGCAAGCTCAAGCAAGAAACGCAGGGTGGACAACCATGACTACTGAATGAAGAAGGCAGGCATTCTTGCAAATTCAATGGTAATTAGCAAGCCTTGTTGCTTTCACTTGAAGTCACAAAAGATGATTGCAGGTGTATTCAAATAAGGAAATCATTTCATGTGAGCGTGGTCATGTACAAGGTATGAACCAGTAATAAAGTTAATGGCATAATAAATCACAATGAATTATGACAAAAGTTCCTGCTAACATGTTAGTGCAGAAACATCTGATTACACCTAGCCCACGCCTGCACGGCCATTAATTAACTTGACTTTCCAACACTGTACTGGGCCTCCAAAGATGACATAAGCAAAGCCCATTTATGGCAGTATGAATACAGAATAAATCACCACTTGGTTATGTGAACAAGCACTTGGACCAAGACCAATTATAATACAATTGTTTGTGGTGCGAGTAGCTGTGTGTTGCGTTTTACACCTTAACAGGAACTAACCTGAGCCAATACAGGAGAATTGTTAGTAGATATAAAAGAACATGGCCATATTTTAGTTGGCTACTTATCCAGAGTAATCTTTATTAAGGTGGTCACAATTACACCCTTTCATTTATGATTCACACAGCAGCCATAAAATTTACTTCCAAGCTGGATGAGATCAAAAAAATGCAATGATGCACAGAATAGCATTTTTTATGCAAAAAATATTAAAGTTTACGCTCCAAGTTGGAAGTCTATACAGCAGGCAACAAAAAGTCAGAGAGAAGCATTCGATGATGTAACCCATCTAGTCTGTATGTAGCAAGAGATAGTGCCTCGGAAGTTTTTCAAAGACAAGTGTCCAAGTGTGCCTTCAGAGCTATGATGACCGGAAGAAACTGCTTGCAAGTAATACATTGCCATTAAAAGGCCTGAATTTTACCTCCCGCCCCCCTCCTAACCTTATTTTGTTCTTGCTCTTAGTATCAGGTATCAAGCTGATGATACAAGTGTTCATCAGGTGAAACTGGCACTGCATGGTGCCAGTTTCACTGCTAGTTTTTTAGTATAGTACTGAGCTTTAACTGAACATTGGCTTCTGATTTAACAAATTAACAGCACTCTACAGTTCAAAAGCCAATTTTCAGTGTTGTTTGTGCTAGGCCACCCTGCTGACTGACTGCCTCAAATCACCATTTTGGTACCAGAAAACACGCATTCAGCTTTAAATATGCTATGCTAAACATCCTTGTCAAAAAAAAAAAAAAGAAACAAAAAAAGAAACCACAATACTTTGCAGATGTATGCCCCGAGCAACTCACATGGAAGACAGCGAAGTTGTATAAGGGAGTTCTCATTTTTCGGAAGGCCTAGTGGGTGTTTTGCCAGTGCCCAAAATCTACTATGTACTCTGCAAATGCTTGCTAGACCTGGTGCAATTCCTTCGCTATTCCCGGGGCCTTTTATATGCTTCAGAATATTCAAGCTTTGTGTGGAGACTTGCATTAGCCTTTAAAATAATTAAAAAAGCGGCACAAACATACTCGTAGAACCGATAGCAAAACTATCGGCAGAGACGCGATACCCACAAGATGTTTTTTTGGTTTGGGTCCCTCCTAGCTGACCTCCAACATGGAGCCGGTAAAATGCGATGCAAGAAAAAAAAATTGTGAATTACTGGCTAACATAATGGGCAACACGAGCACAAGGCGAGAGCAGGAGCCAACGTTTTGACAAGTGGACTTGTCTTCTTTAAGGTTAAAATAAGCAGCACAAAGTTGTCTATTTGAGTGAGGTATACGCGAGATAAGTTTTATGTTATAACCATTGATAATTACATTTCAAGGCAAATTAGGGGCTCTGATGCAGGCTGTGTAGCTGGTTTTTCTTTGACATTTGATACCGACCATGCCGCTACACGCCGGCCTTCACCGATGTTGCCTTTCACCATTGTTGCACAAAAACTGCGGTGGAACTCTCCTTAACAGCTTTGCTGTAATGCAAGAGAAATAGCAGACACACTGCTTAGATTACACAAAGGTGCCACTTCGGTGGTGTGAGCACTCCATTTTGGTTAATGTCTGTGTGGCGCTGCTGTGCTGCTTCAGCTTTTTGCACACAAGAAACCTGATTACATACTGGAAATTTTATCAACACATTTTTAAAGTATGCTTCGAACAACATAACCAAAAAGAAATTAATATTTTACACAGCAAGACTGCCAAAGATTCTGGCTTAATGTGCAGTTTCTTACAATATTTAATTTATTTTCTAATAATCTACGGTTTGATTTGAAATTTCCACTCCTGGGGGGGGGGGGGAACACACCTCTATTGTGAATCTTCATACTCGGGCCACACTGCTTTTCATGTTTGTACAATGCCATAGCATTTCTAAAGTAAATGCAGCTTGGTGGCAAAAAAATATTGCAGGAAAGTATATTTTAAAGGGACCCTGAACCAATTTTGATGGTTGTGTGCATGTACTATTGTGAGCAATATGAGCGGGAACACAGGAGTGCATGTCAGATAGCCTCGAACCCTGCTATGGGCGATACGCAGCAGCTACTGTCGGAAACAAAGTGGAAAGGGGGACACTGTTCTAATAACTGTTGGTACTCCCACCATGGGCCTGTTTACACAAAGTGTGGAACTTCATATTGCCAGTGTACAGTGATAACTGTTTGGTGGTTACTGGTAACATTGTGCGCTGAAGCGTGGCTAAAAGTAGCACTGCTTTAATGCGTAGGCAACTCGTTCCGTCGATTGATATAAAAAAAGTGATTTAGAATATGAGTCAAGATCCAAAAGTTCCGTCGTACGATTGCACGAAGAACTCATACGATTACACGAAGAACAAAAATTAAAAAGCATGAAAGAAAAAAAAAATTACTCGCTGTAAGTCACTGCGACACATCACCGTCTTATCAGCTGTTGGAGGCCAGTGAATTGCCCATTTCTTAAGTCTCTCAAGAATTCACATTAAACAAATGTTTTCTTTTGTTGAACGTACTTCCCCTGCTGTAATGTGAGCAGCACAGTGCGGAATCTTTACAACAAAGTGACCTGTATAACGCAGGGTTTTACAGATCTCCAAGCACTTTGTTATCAAGGCGTTTCACTGTATTTATGTTAATGTTAGGTGCTTTTCAAAAATTTCTTCTGGAATATATTCCTTGAGAGGCACAGCACCCATTATGACATGTTCCTGAGGTTTCATAAATTGTTTTTTTTTCAAGGCCTTCTTGAGATATTTAATTGCATATGTAAAACTCACAGAGCAAGATGAAATGGTACAGTGATCACGGCAGCATTTTAATTATGGAGTGCATATCCCCACCAAAGTGGTACAGGGGCACAGGTAACTGAGCAAGACCTGCAAGAGAACTTTCAGCACGCAAGTGACAAACAGAAAACACCTTGTTTTCTACAGAGAGAGTTTCACATACTGAGAGTTTCATGCAACTAGACAAAAAAAAAAAAGGGAAGATTGCAGTTGGATAACACCATCTGCATATTGTTGGCAGTTGTCCTGACATACTCAAAATAATTATCAGGCTAGTCTTTGATTAGTTACAATAATTACTGATGTTTTTGAATTTGAGGGCACTATTATTTATTTATTTATTTTTATTCCATACTGCTAGCCTGGGTGCCAGGCCCTTAAGCAGGAGTGGGCATACATAATTTTCAATGGCAAAATAGTTGCAACATGTAGCATCACAAAGACATGGTGAGAAAATAGAAAAATAACTGAACACAGAGAAAAAAAGAGAAATACATTGCATTATATACAATGAAATGCCTCATTATACAACCAATACGAAAAAAAAAAATCATGATCATTTTCCGAGTGCATTTATAAATAAAAAGACTGTTTCACATTCTACAACATAAGCTGGTAGACAATTTCATTCACGGGCTGTTCTTACAAAAAATGAATTTTTGAACGTATCAGTGCGATTTAATGACAAAAGCAATCTGCACATTCAGATGCTGGTTTTATATACAATGCCTTATGAATTCAAATTTTTTTAGTGAAGAACTAAATAAAAGAATTTCAGTCTTTCTGTACTTTGTAGCTCTTCAAGTTCCGCTTTTTGTAAGAGGAGTGAGGGTGACGTCTGCCAGCTACAGGGGTGGGACTGCCCAAAGTCATTTTGGAGCAATTTTTGAAGCAAGTAAATTTGCGTTTTGGAGCAGTTTGGAGCAGCCTAAATTGCATTTTGGAGCAGCTTAGAGCAGGTTAAATTTCATTTTGGAGCAGGCCAGTCTGAATTTTGGGCGAATAAATGAAATATGAAAAATGGCAGCACAGTTCGAAACCACGACGAAAGAAAAAATAACCCTACACGAAGCACGTAGTAGAAGCACGCTTTGTGGCTATAGCGCACTAGAATATGGAAGAGTGTGTCAAGCGGTGGCATGGCGCATGCTATCCTGTAAAACCGAACACATCGGTAGCACTACGATCGAACTATATATTCTCGTGCACACGCTCATGATGATAGTGGAAAATGCTCTCAAATTATGCGGTCCAATCGACTCGGTAACATAATTTCTGGGTCACCATATGTCACCGCAGACCCAGAAAGCCGCAATCAACCCTGTGGGGTCTCGCACGTGCTTTTGGGACAAAGGAACGACAACACAGTAGAGTAAACTATGAAAAGGGCATTTATTGCACCTTTCATACACTAATACATGCTAGCCGAATTACTACGCATAGAAAATTCCCATGGGCGCACGAAAAGTCGAGGAAGTCCGACTCACCGCGACCGGATAGCGATGTTTGCCCGCATGCTAGACACCAACGCCTAATCGTTCACATGTACAGTCACACGAACGGTGGCGCGTTCGAACGATCCATGTTCGTCCGTAGCGGTGTCGTGCTCCTAGCCTCGTGAGACGGTCTCGCGAAGCTTGGATCGGCGCATGCGCGGAACGTCCGCATTGCTCACCGACCCCACGTCCAAGAGGAAGCACCTTCTCCCTTTTTCGCCCAAGTAACCCCGCCGTTAGGTGGCGTTAGCCGCGCAACACTAGCGCCATCTCTCGCAATACGCTGCCGCCATAACGCCACGCAGCGAAGCCGGATTACAGGAGACAGGAGCCATGCGGGGAAAACCACATCAGGGGACACGTGAGTCGCGCATCCCCACATCAGATCCGGAGCTTGCACCTTGCCCTAGCCTCAAGCAGAGCGTACCCCCCATTTGGCACCCAATGTGGGGCTCTTGGGGCATCGGACGATAATTTTGACAGTTTTACTCGGTTCGAGAGAACCTTTGTTTGAACCAAAGCGTCGTCCTAGCGTGCACCCTGATCGGTAGCATCGGCGGCGTGCTTTCTTAAGCGAGGCAACGGTGGCTGTAGCGTGTTTGAACTTTTCAACATGCTAAGCCTTTTCACAAGTGTGTCGAAGAACACTCGTCGGTATGAGAGCCACGTGGTCTGCATCCTGGGAGAGCGAGGCCTAGCACCCGTGGAGCATTGGCAAGCCTGAAGCGAGTGAGTACGGAAGCCTCGTGGGTGGTCCGAATTTCTTATGTAAATGAGCTGCTGCCTTCTATCTCTTTGACTTTGGAAGTTGCGGCTCTGGGAGCCGGGTGGCTGCGGGCCATGGGTGCCGCAACGGGCGTTATGTGTCTGGTGATACGTGTCTGGTATTGCGGCCAGGCACTGGGCTCTCCGACACCATCAGAGACGGTGGGCACTGTTAACTCGGATACTATGTGCACCGAGTGGGGTAGGACCATCTCACAGAGCTGTCTCCTCGCGGCTGCCTGTTCGTGTGCCTATTTTAGGTGTTGTTTTTGGATGCCGGTTGTTGTCAGGGTAACGACGAATTAGGCCTAAGGCTTTACGAAGCTGCCTGTTGCACGTCGAGGGACACAACCTGATGGGACCGTAGTGTTGAGGTGTCGCACTTTGCTTCCCTCATTCCAGTTAGCCTCGCATGAATTGAAATTACTCGTTCGACTCGAGAAAGCAAGCTTTGTTCACGTGAACTTAGCATCTGAATAGCCGCCCAAAATTTTGCTAGCAGAATTGAACATCGTACCACGTGGGTGATGTGCATGCAGAATCCCTCTCCCTTGCACTACTTTAGTGTTTGTCAAGTGCGTTGAGTGTATGCAGAATGAGCAGAGTCACCCCTGGTTTGCTGTCACCTGCACATCGTCTGCACTACTGCCCCGGACTACAATCGAGCTACCCCAGGCGATGGAGATGCCTGTGGCCAGTTCGGCGCAGCGACTTCGACGGCCACCTGTGTCTGGCTCGAAACCCTCGGCGGCTGGGAATAGAGCTGGCAGTCACCAACGGCTACTGCGGCTCTCGCCAGAAGGGCGCGTCGACATGAGCGACACTTGCTCGTGCCTACTTCTGCGCTGCCGTTTCCGGATCCTGGCCAGGAGTCGTGCCGTCGAGTCTGCAGAGCTGCTCCTGTGACCAACAGACGGCAGCGGTGTGCCCCAGAGACATTGTCGGCTTGCAGGTTGTGGACAACGCGTGGACATTTCCTCGACGCAGCCACTGCCGCCTGCACTACCCTTTGTTCGTGACGCACGCGTTGTTAGACCGTGCGACATGTTTCGCCTGAGTATATGCAGTGATTTAAGGTTGGGGGGATGTGGGGATGTGCGACTCTCGCACGTCTCCTGATGTGGTTTTCCCCGCATGGCTATCATTTCCTGTAATCCGGCTTTGCCGCATGAAGTTACGGCGGCACATTGCGAGAGACGACGCTACTGTTGCGCGGCTAACGGCACCTAACGGCGGCGTTAGTTGGGTGCAAAAGGGAGAAGGCGCTGCCTCTTGGACGTGGGGTCGGTGAGCGATGCGGACGTTCCGCGCGTGCGCCGATCCAAGCTTCGCAAGACTGTCTCACGAGGCTAGGAGCAGGATACCGCTATGGACGAACACAGATCTTTCCAACGCACCACCGTTCGCGTGACCGTACACGTGAACAATTAGGCGTTGCTGTCTAGCATGCTATCCGGTCGCGGCGAGTCAGACTTTCTCAATGTGTCGCGCACCCATGTGAATGTTCTATGCATAGTAATTCAGCTAGCGTGCATTAGTGTATGAAAGGTGCAATAAATGCCCTTTTGATTGTTTACACTACTGTGTTGTCGTTCCTTTGTCCCAAGAGCATGTGAGAGACCTCACAACCCTAGGCTGGTGAAACGTAAAAATTATTCCAATCTGTTTTTATTGCAATAACATTTAAATAGACACTCCAAGTGCATTTCTGCCGTTGCTATAGGCGTCGCCCTGATGTTCCTTTTAAAGTCCAGGGGTGATAACAATGTCGCAGCGTGCCGTATGCTGTGTGTGCTCAATGAGAGGGAGGGGGTTCTACTCCGGAGGCTGCTGGGTATGGCACTATCTGGGTATGGCCCTATCTGCTGGGTATGGCCCTATCTTGAAAGCGATCTGTGATGGGGACAGACTGCGAGTGCCGATAGCTTCGGCAACGCTGTGTTTACGGCGCTTAGTTCACTTTGTAGTAACAGGCAGAACGAAGGTCAATTCACTCGCTGCTGCTGCCACGCATGCTCACTCCAGCGCTTTGACAGAGAGTTTTCGCAGTCATCAAGTGAGACGAGTTCATGTTTGCTTGTGCGCGCGTGACACCATGCTTTTTAATTTATCCATTTATTTATTTATTTAATTTATCTTTTTTATCTATTTAATTTATCTTATTATTATCTTTATTTAATTAATTTAATTTATCTATTTAATTTATCTATTTTAATTTATCTATCATTTATCAAATATTTTAATTTAATTTAATGTAAACTTATACAAGTTTACATATTTGTAAACTTGTATGTTACAAGTTTAAACGGTCGATAAAACTATTATCCTTACTTCCTATAGCTGTCTACTAATTTGCTATTGTAATCGATGCTTCGCCTTTCGGGCGAAACTGCGACTTTTATTCCAAATCTGCCATTAGCGCTTCGTGAGAGGCCAGAATGGCGCAGGCCTCGGCCATATGGGAATAAAAACAGATTGGAATAGTTTTGCGTTATACCGGCCCTGGGGACAGAGACACCCGCCCGTTGAACCCTTTACAGCACGTGCCTACTTAATGTCTGGTTCGCTCGTGGCGCCCTCAGCCTACTTTTCGTTGTTTTTGGCCTGTTATGGAGCGCCGCAACACTCGCCCCACTTAAACGTATTCTAGTACACTCTTAATACAGCCACCCTGGCCCTTCCGACAGCAGTGACAACAGCCTAAAAGAGTGGCCGCGCGCGCGCCGGCACTTGCCGGAAGCGTCGAAAGATCCAGTGTTATAAGCGTGAAAATTACAAGAAATTGTCCGGGAGGCACTGCCGTGCGGTGTGCGGAATGGGAACGGTTTCACTCTTTATCGGAGGACGAATCCGTTCTCTGTTCACGGCCGCTACCAGAACACACATGCCGAAGTGGTTCTGAAGCAGTGTGGCGCTGTTTCAGTCAATCTCCTATGTTTGGCGCAGTTTGATGCAGGAATTTGCATTTGTATCAAAATGGCGCAATTGGCGCAGGAGTCCCACCCTTGCAGCTATAACAATTCAAGACAAATCGGATCAATTTTCTTTGAACCCTTTCTAGTTTTTTTATGGTGAACACAGTAAAAGGATCCCACACTACAGCTGCGTATTCTAACGACGGCCTAATAAATGGGCCTAATAAATGTCTTGTAAGCGAGAAGTTTTATGCCCGACGTGGCATTTACAAGCCTCCTCCTCACATAACCGAGTTTTTCATGGCCTTTTTTTCCATGTACTCGACATGGTTATTCTATTTTAGGTCAGATGTGAGTACAGTGTAGACCGCTTATAACGTAAGTCGCCAGAGTCGCGAATATCTGCACTATAAGCGGTACCGCACTATAACCAAAGCAACAATTTTCAAGCCCGCACATATGCAAAACATGTGCACCGAGCCGCCACGCGTATGCGACAGTCGAGGAATGCGGCTAGAACGTTTGCATTCATTTTACAGTCGAATCTCGTTAATTCGAATCAAATCACGCGGCGGCGCCTCCGACCGGCATTGCTCCGGCACCGCCATAGAGTAAAAGCTTAGGGGAGACCCCTCAATGTCGCGCGCGAACGAAAAAGAGAGAGAGAAAAAAAAAAACGCGGCGGAAATTTCACCCTCTCTCAAATGGCAAGGTCGCCGATTCTGCGTTGCGCCGGAACATGCGTGTACGTGCCGACGTCTCAGCCACGCTACCGTAGCCACGGGTAGAAAACGGCAGTGAACCCCTTCTTTCTCCTTTATGCTTCCTCTACTTTCTAGTCATGTGTTGACCTTGCACGCGCAGAGGGAAGCAGCGGCGCTGTCTCAGGCCGGCCAACGAAACTACCCACGCCGGCAAACGCCCGCTTCCCGATAACGGCAGAAAACGAAACTTCGGGGAGCTGGCGCCGGGCCGCGTATTTCTGTTTGCGCCTACGCACAGTGCTCGAGCGCTGGCGCCACGCTGCGCCGCTCGCGCGTACCATGTTTCGAGCCGCCGCCGTTGGAACGGAGGGCCGGCTGTAGCAGCGGCGCCTGCACGGCGACGGGCGCGCACGGTGACAGTTGAAAGTGAGGGTGCTACGACGGAGGGCGAGGGGAGCCACCGAAGCGGCAGAGTTGCCGAGGCGAAATCCGCTTCCCTGCCTCCCTCCTCCCTCACATTCCACGGTCTACGCGTGCGCCCTTCGCCGTGCCGTGTCGGTGCCGCCCGCTCGCTCGCTGAAGTTTCGTTAACTGCGGTTATCGTGAAGCGAGCGTTGGCCGTTTCGTGGCCCTCGCTCGCTATGCGCGCCGTGATATTTCATGACTCGCACTCACGATTCTGATTACAGCCTCACTGGCTGTTCGTTCGCACCACGTGCCCTTCTCCTCCACTTCGTCTCTTTCTTCCTCGAGCAATCCTTGGGGCGCCCGTTTGAGGGGAGCGTTCGCCGTCTCCGCTGACTTCCGTACTCCCAGGCAGCCGCACTGTAACCGGTATTTCGTTTCCCGCAACTGCACTATAAGCGATATGTGTATACATGGAGTGCTATGGGAAAATTAACGGGAGTCTGAAAAGACCGCACTATATCCGGTCCTGCACTATAAGCGGTCTATTATTATCGTTTATCGATAACGTATTACTCGTATAACGTATTATTACTCGATAATGTATTATTATCGAACTGTATTATCGTTATAAGTGGTCTATACTGTATTATTCCCAGGTATTTATGTCTAGAGACCTCTGACAGAGCATGACCATCAATGCAGTAAGTAAACAAGAACAGTTGTTTTTTCCGCATCACTCTCATTGTTACTGTTTTTTTTTGTAATTAATTGTCATCTGCCAATTTATACACCATGTGTGCAGTGTGGTTAATGCTGTGTTTAAAGATTCTTGATCACTCGGTCCGCAAATTTCTTGATATAGTATGTAATCGTCCGCAAAAAGTTTTATTTTTACAGATACATTTTGTACAATGTCATTGATAAATAACAGGAAAAACAATTGCCCTAAAATAGAACCTCGTGAAACACCTGACTTCCCGCGGGCAGAGTTTGAGTCTACACCATCGGCTGTTACACACTGGCTTCTCATGGAAAGGTATGCTGTTATCCACGCAAGTAAAAAGTCGTTTTTCAGGATTGGTTTGAGTTTAAGCAGTAATTTCTGGTGACTCACACGATTGAAGGCTTTTTCTAAATCTAATAATATAATATCTATTTGACCATTCATATCAACCACTGCTGCAAAGTCATGGATCGTCTCAACGAGCTGGGTTATCGTTGAGAATCCTACGCGAAAACCAAGGTGATGGGGGGTAACTATGTTACTACTTTCAACAAAGACGGCAAGATGTTTAAATATTATATGTTCGAGAATTTTTGCGCTAGAACATAGCATTGAAACAGGCCTGAAAGATGACACAAGCGAGTGATCATCAGTTTAAGGCACTGGTGTGATCTTAGCATGCTTCCAGTCATTGGGAAGTTCAGAGCGTGAAAGTGAGGCTTTAAAAATCAAGCACAGATATTTGGCACACCATTCAGTATACCTTATAAGGAAGTCGTTCGGTATGGCATCAATCCCTGGCGATTTGTTAGGATCTAGGTTAAGAAGAAGGGACAGTACGCCTTCTCCGGAAATAGAAACATCTTCAATTGCTATGATTTCCTCATAAGTGATGAGATCGGGGGTAATGTAATTATCAGACGTGCAAACTGAGCAGAAATAATCATTCAATGCTTCTATTTCCCCCTTATCAGTTACTGCTTCATTGTTTACCAATACGCTCGAAGCTGGACTTTGTTTGCTCGAAAGGTATCGCCAGAACTTATGATAAAAACCCCCAATGACAATATTGAGCTCATCTAGAATAACCTTAATGATAACACATTCGATTCCCCTGATGTCGGGCAATCGCATCACACATAGTGATTCTTGAAACAAAATGGCGACACTGCCACCATAGGAATCTCTGTCATTACGGTTTATCCTGTAGCCCAGTGGTCTTATTTCGTAATCATTAACATCTTGGTGTAACCATTTAAGTTTCGGTTACTATAAGCACATGTGGCCTGTGCACCATTACTACGCTTTCTAGGTCGACAACTTTATTTACTAAGCTTCGGGCATTTATATTCAGACATCGAAACTGTTTTGTTACTTCACTTTTAGGTCACTGTTTATCATGAAGCCTGCTGCAGCACCGACCAAGGGGAATCATTTTCATATGAAGACTGTCCCATTCATACATTTTATTATCAATTCTAATCTTGTCGTATGTTAGTTTCACCTTGGCGCCTGCTTCCTTGTTATCGGACGCACTATCCCACAAGTTCTTCCGGATTTGCCTGGTGGCTGCTGAGAAGTACTCAGACACTGAAGAAGTAGTTCATTCCAGCTTAATGCAGTTTTTCAGCACACTTCTTTTTCCCGGTCGTCTATGAATTTTATAATTACCGGTCTTGGTTGATTTGGCTGCGTGCGCCCTATTCTATGCAGTCTTTCCACAGAATTCATTTCTATACCGAGCTTATTTTTGAACAAGTCTCCAACTACGATTGATTCAAGTGAGTCCTGTGTTTCTTCCTATCTTTCAGGGATTCCAAAAACCAAAAGATTGTTTCGCCTACTTCTGTCTTCAAAACTCGCGAACTTTTTTTCCAATCCCTGAACAGTTTTTTCGAAACTGGATACTTTGGTACCCAGTTCCTTAACGATCGACATTGATGTTTAAACCTTCTTGAGTTTGAACTCTATCGTATTTAATCTTTGATGCATAGTCTTTTGGCCCTCAAGAAGTTCTTTTAATAATTGTTCGGTAGACTGACCTGGATTGGTTTCTATGTCGCCACAAAGTTTCAGCTACAACAACACTATATTTCGTACATGCAGATAACACAAACACAAGCTGTTGGGGCACGTCAGCTGGATAAAGCAGGGATCATTAGATTTGACTGTAGAATGCTTGTTACTAACCTGCGTAAAGTAAAGCAACGGGTTGGTCATAGCTGTGACAGGCGGCCAGCCGACGTGCCCACTAGAAGCAAGCTGAGGTGTCGAGTTGCTTATATAGGTGGCAGTCGATGAGCGCGGTGGCGTCCAAAACTTCACGCACAGTGAAGGCTCTTCTGCGCAGTCGCTGAGATAGAAGGGCGCAGTGTTGGCGAAATCTATTGTCTTGTGGGATGCGTTGGCCGTCCATGTCGCACGTAGCAAGAGCAGCTGCATAATGTAAAGCAACGGGTTGGTCATAGCTGTGACAGGCGGCCAGCCGACGTGCCCACTAGAAGCAAGCTGAGGTGTCGAGTTGCTTATATAGGTGGCAGTCGATGATCGCACTGGCGTCCAAAACTTCACACACAGTGAAGGCCCTTCTGCGCAGTTGCCGAGATAGAAGGGTGCAGTGTTGGCGAAATGCATTGTCTTGTGGGACGCGTTGGCCGTCCATGCTCGATAATGATTGTAAAAGCATGCAAAATATGAAAGAAAACATCATGAGGTCATGCACTTGCGAACCAGGACTGCAGCACCCTGGCGTGTTTCTAACAAACTAAACTGGTGTGTTTGTGGGGGGAGCAAGAAAAAAGCTGATGCTTGCACTGTTCGCTCGGTGGCCCGTATCACTTATCAGAAAGGGGCATGTTGGGCTGCCTCAATCATTCCGAAGATGGAAAGCTGGAAAGTGCCGTGTAATATCAAAGGTGGTGTGGAAAGTAGTGTGTAAAGATGGTGTGAAAAGATTCAAATGACGAAGAGGTGACATTTACAGAAGTTTTATTCTGTTTTGAAACAATAATGAATTGGAAAACTTCCACAAGTGCTTGTGGCCACACCCTCCCTTTCAGAATAGACGTTCAAATAAGCCTCCATCCACAGCTACGCAGTATTGACATCGTGTAATAGCATATTTGGTCGCACTCCTTGGCACAATTTCTGGAAGGTTGCAGCAAACCTGGCCAATCTTTGCCTTTAGAGTATCTGGCGTTGTTGGTTTTGTGTTGTACACATGATCCTTGATGTAGTCCCGCAAGAGAAAGTATAACCAGGTCATCTGCGGGGATTTTGCAGGCCATGACGCAGGCCCATGCCATCCGATCCACTTTTTTACAGCGAAAGCTGTATATGGCTAGGCGAAACGAAAAACCGTTCGTCCCATGTTTCGCTAAACGTCTCCATTGGCTGTGCCGTCAGTTACGTCGTTCTGTACGTCGCACCCAAGTGCGCGCGCCATTGGCAGCGCCGTTAGTGACGTCGTTCTCTGCGTTGTAGCTGCTCTGCCCGCAACGCCAGCTCCTCGGCTCGCCATTGTCGCATGCATTCGATATCTCGAGTTAGCTCAGCATCATGGTTAGCAGTATCCGACCGCCACTGGTGCTTGCGTTCCACTTCGCGATTTCAACGTGGACGTTTTGTCGCAGCCGAAGCCAAAGTGCCGCTCAAGAAACTCCCGCCGAAAGCGGGTGTTGGCCCTGGCGAACGCGTTCCTGCTATTGCTACGTTGACGCTGCTCTGCCCGCAACGCCGCGTCCTCGGCTCGCCATTGTCGCATGCGTTCGATATCTCGAGTTAGCTTGGCGTCGTGGTGAGCAGCATCCGCCCGCCATTGGTGCCTGCGTTCCACTAGAAACACAAACTTGTAACCAATAATTGAGAAACGCTTCAATACAGCGTCGGGATTAACCCACTGCTAAACACCAGGGCCACATGTTTCAGCTTCGCTCGTTAACCATCTGTACGGAGTTCTTGGGCGGTGTTTTTTTTTTTAAAGCTTTATGAAGCCATGTTGTTGCTTGGCTGCAGCTGGGAGCATGTGCACCATCTTGTGGAACCAGATATAGGGTAATCTAGCAAGCATTTTCATCTATTACATCAACTCATCCAATTCATCTTACTTAGCCCAGCAGAATCTCCGTTTACGCACCGCTGTCTTTTCAGCATTTCATCAAAAAAGCAGGTCTGATTAGCAGTCTGTCATAGATGCCGCACCACATGCTGAATGACCACTGGTACTGGTTGTGTGTACTGCCAAGCCAGTGTGCATTTGCCCCGCTCCAGCAGTGAGCATTTTGCAGGTTCACCTGCATATTGCTAGACAAAAGTATTTTTATGATTCCACAGTATGCTCTTGGAAAGCTGCATCTTCTTTTGTCTTTATCAGCAGCTAGTTTGCAAATTGGACCAAGTTGTGCAAGTCCCTGGCTTCAAACTGCTGAGGGAGCCGAGTGTGGCAGGGCCAAAGGCTAACAGCTTTGAGTATTCCCCATACTGTCGATGATGACACTCCTGCATCAAAAAACCCAAAGCACGGATACTTGCAAGGGGTTGGCAGCCATAAATGCCAAAACATTTCTGCAACCAGCTTCCCTAGTTCCCATTAATTTCTGGCGGTTGTTAGTGAAGCTCCCGGTATGCCTGTCTCGTAATGCCAAAGGATTGTTGATGGCTCGGCCTTGTTTCTGGGTGCCAGGTACGCAAGAAGTCTGCGGCTTGCCTTCTATCGCCATACGCAGCTCTTGGGGCAAGTACCACGTCTGTTTTTTCCTACACTGAAAAAAAAAAAAGGCCTCTTCTCCGCAACATAATGCACACCTTTTCAGAAGGTGGGTTATTAAAAATGCATTTCACTGCACACGGCAGGAGCTCTGTACTTGTAATACGGCGAAAAATCCTAAGGTACTTCGGAAATCATTACTACACACACCTTTCTATTTTTGGACAGCGTTTCTGAGTGGATACCACTTCCACTCGACGTTATTCCACATAATCTTTGATAAGACATGGCATGTTCTGGCTTTCTATCATTGGATTGACTGTGGCTGCCCAACATGCCTCTTCCTGATAAAGAATTGCGAGCCATACGGGCTGCCAAGGCAACAGCGTAAATGTCAGCTTTTCACTTGCTATGCTACACAAATAAGCCACTTTCATTCTTTAGAAACACACCTGAGGGCCCTTCTTCAGTCCAGGCGCACATGTACGGGACATTATTTTTTTTCAAATATTGTGGGCATTTACAGCTGCAAACAGCTGGATCGGGTGTTTCTAAACGTGCTCTACAACTTTTGCGATCATTATAGCGCCCTCCAATGAATAATGAAAGATTTTCAGTAACTATATTCAATCATATGCTATTGGTATCATCCGGCTGCAATCTTCCAATATTGTGTAATATTTGGATCTAGTTATGTGAAACACCCTGTATATTTACGACTGCATATTCGGAACTCTGAAGTGTGGTGGTTCAGTCCACATAAAAGATTGACAATGTGTGCCCCCTAAAAGGCCTATGAGGGTTGAAAAAGAAAAAAAAAAACACGAGAGATCCTTAAGCCGTGTCTACAGCATCAGTACAAACTTATGTATCACAAAAATGAGCAGGCTGCATGTAAAACACGGAGCAAGAAACCTTTAGGAGTGGAAACTCTGCTAGTTGTGGCGACCAGAAAATGTCAGAAGCCCACGGAGCAACTATCATGCTGTTGGCCAAGAAACAAATTATCCCGGTTTTGGTTGCCAAGGCAACTGGTTGCGTGTGTTGCTCCCATTCGGCCGTGCGCCTGACAAGTTCTAGTGAGCGCACTCATGTGTCCCACCTGCGTCCCATCTTGGGCTAGCAAATTCTAACGAAGGGCACACTGCGCGTAGCAGCACTGTTATTATTACGGCCCTCGAACAGACACCGACAAGAACAGTTGCTGTTTGACTTTGACAAATACAACGTTACGGCGTGTCCGCTGAAGCGAACACCCGTGTCGTCTGCTTTGAGCGCAAGACACGGACGCCGCCGAAGAGAGCGCGCCCTAGCTGCCGGCCCGGACATCTGCTTCTTCTTTTTTTTTTTCCGCTGCAGCTTGCATGATGCGCCGCAAGGCGCTGCCACTGCATGCGCCTCTGTCGGCGCATACTACAGTGGAATCTTGATGATACTGTTACGGGGATAACGTTTATTTAGGGAGTGAGTATGGCTATATACAAGGTTTGGACAAGCAGCAGCGACGGATGCAAGGCTGTCGCGCGGCTCTGGCCACTTCGTCGCCGTCGTCTTCGTCCGACCGACAGTAGCAGCCCCTTCACTGTCTCGTGGCACTACCCCCCCGGGGCGAGAGCGCCGACCCGGTGCTTGCTACGACGGACCAGAGGGTCCAGTTACGTACGGCTTAAGTCTCGCGGCGTGCACGATAGCAGAGGGTGGGGGCGTAGACGGCGCTGGTGCGGTGACTGGATCGATCTCATACGTAACGTTGGTGACTTGACGTAGCACCCTGTAAGGACCATCGTAGCGGGACAATAGCTTTTCGGAGAGACCGATGCGGCGGGATAGAGACCACAGTAGCACGAGAGCACCTGGGGAGTAAGAAACGTCTCTGTGGCGACTATCATACAGGGCTTTCTGGGAAGCCTGAGACACTGTGAGCCGTTCACGTGCGACCTGGCGAGCTGTGTCGGCGCGCGCTAGGGCGTCGCGAACGTATGTGGTGGTTGAGCTGACAGGAAGTATCGAGAGGCAGAGAAAGTTCGCGTCCATACAGGAGATAAAATGGGGAGTAGCCAGTAGTGTCATGTCGGGACAAGTTGTAGGCGAAAGTAACGTACGGCAAAGTAACGTCCCAATCGCGGTGATCGGCGGAGACGTACATTGAAAGCATATCGGTCAGAGTTCGGTTCAGGCGGTCTGTGAGTCCATTCGTTTGGGGGTGATAAGCAGTTGTGAGCTTGTGGTGGGTAGAGCAGGAACGAAGGATGTCATCGATGACGCGAGACAAAAAGTAGCGGCCTTGATCGGTCAGAAGCTGTCGAGGGGCACCATGATGCAGGATGATGTCATGAAGGAGAAAGTCGGCGATATCCGTAGCGCAACTGGTTGGGATGGCACGGGTAATGGCGTATTGCGTTGCGTAGTCGGTCGCTACGGCGACCCACTTGTTGCCTGATGTCGAGGTTGGAAAGGGACCAAGAAGGTCGAGCCCAACACGAAAGAATGGTTCGGCGGGAATGTCTATAGGATGAAGCAGACCGGCAGGTAACATAGCTGGCCTCTTGCAGCGCTGGCATTTGTCGCAGCTAGCGACATATCGTTGGACGGAGCGATAGAGACCAGGCCAGAAGAAACGGCACCTGACACGATCATAAGTGCGGGTGACACCAAGGTGACCAGCAGTGGGCTCATCGTGAAGCTGGCAAAGGACATCTGACTGCAGATGGGCAGGCACGACAAGGAGGCGTTCAGGGCCCTCAGGATGCATATTATGGCGGTATAAGGTGCCGTCCTGAAGGAAGAACAAGTGGAGGGAAGGGTCGGGTGTGGCGGAGTTGAGACTGTCGATGATAGACCGTAAAGCCGAGTCGCGGCGTTGTTCGTCCCGTATATTAACGAGGTCCGAGATAGACAAGACGCAGGCGTCTGTGTCTTGCTCGGAGACGTCAGGGGAATCCACGGGATGCCGTGAGAGACAGTCGGCATCTTGATGAAGCTGACCAGACTTGTGCACCACTGAAAACGAGTATTCTTGGAGGCGCAGAGCCCAACGGCCAAGGCGTCCTGTAGGGTCTTTGAGCGAAGAAAGCCAACAGAGGGCGTGATGATCAGTTACGACGGTAAAGGTGCGGCTAAACAGGTAGGGACAAAATTTGGCGACAGCCCAGACAAGAGCAAGACACTCTCGTTCCGTGATGGAGTAATTCTTCTCCGGTGCGGACAGGAGGCGGCTAGCGTACGCAATAACACAGTCGTGGCCGCTCTGACGCTGAGCGAGGACGGCACCGATTCCATGGCCGCTGGCATCTGTGCGAAGTTCCGTCGGTGCAGTCGGATCAAAATGCGCTAAAATAGGGGAAGTCGTCAGGGCATCTATAAGCGCCGAAAAGGCAGCAGCTTGGGGTGAGCCCCATGTAAAAGCAACGTCTTTTTTGAGGAGCGCAGTAAGGGGACGCGCAATGTCGGCGAAATTATGAATAAAACGTCAGAAATAGGAGCACAATCCTATAAAACTGCGTACGTCTTTGGCCGAACAAGGTACAGGAAAATGCTTCACGGCGCGAACTTTTTCAGGATCGGGCTGGACACCTGTCGCGTTGACGAGATGGCCAAGTACGGTTATTTCACGGTGTCCGAAACGGCATTTTGAGACGTTGAGTTGGAGACCGGCATTGCGGAATACCTCGAGAATGGTGGAGAGGCGCTGAAGATGGCTGTCAAATGTTGGCGAAAAAACAATGACATCGTCAAGGTAGCACCAGCAGGTTGACCATTTCAAGCCTCGAAGAAGCGAATCCATCATGCGCTCGAATGTGGCCGGCGCATTGCAAAGGCCGAAAGGCATCACTTTAAAGTGATAGAGGCCATCGGGAGTCACGAATGCGGTTTTTTCGCGGTCCAGTGGGTCAACAGCAATCTGCCAATAACCTGAGCGAAGGTCAATAGATGAGAAATATTGGGCACCGTGAAGACAGTCGAGTGCGTCGTCGATACGGGGCAAGGGATAGACGTCCTTTTTCGTGATCTTGTTGAGGTGTCGATAGTCAACACAAAACCGCCAGGTGTTGTCTTTTCTTGACCAGCACAACAGGAGCGGCCCAAGGACTCGAGGACGGTTCTATGATGTTCTTGGCCAGCATTTTATTGACTTCCTTTTGGATTATGGCGCGTTCCGCAGCGGAAACGCGATAAGGGCGCCGGTGAACCGGCTGAGCATCACCAGGTGTGGATGGAGTGCTGAACAACTGTTGTCTGGCCTAAAGGGCGATTTTCGAGATCAAAGATATCGGAATACGACAGCAAGACCCGGCGAAGATCTTCTGCTTGCGTATGCGAAAGGTCGGCTGATATCATTTTCTCGAAATTGGCACATAGCGACGAGGTGGCTGTGAGAGAGCCAGAAACAGTTCGAGGGCCGTCGATGGCTAACACAGAAATCGCGCATTCTTGCAACAACGACATGGTGGCAAGCGCGATGCCAGCAGGGAGCACGTGGGTAGAAAGACCAAAGTTCAAAAGCGGCAGGCAGGTTTTGTTGTCGCGTACGGTAACCACAGTGTGCGGGAGAACGACAGAGTGCATCAGGACCACGTCGAGAATCGGGGAAACAACGTATTCACCATCGCACACAGGAGGAGAGGGACTTAATGGAACGTACGTGGAGGCTTGCGGTGGCAGGTGGAGGAACTCGACAGAACATAAGCGGCTGGGAGTGTCCGATATTACGTGGGCATCGAAAGGGAGCTCCAGTTGAAGTACACCTGTGGAGCAGTCGATAAGGGCTGAGTGCGTCGAGAGAAAGTCTAGGCCGAGGATCACGTCGTGGGGACACTGCGCAAGCACGGCAAACAAACCAATGGTCTGATGGCCAGCAATGCACACTCGGGCGGTGCACATACCAAGAACGGCAGACGAGCTGCCATCAGCGACCCGTACTGTGCTCTGAATTGCGGGCGTAATCACTTTGCGGAGCTGAGTATGGAGAGCAGCGCTCATTATTGAAATCTGCGCTCTGGTGTCTATGAGGGCCGTAACGGTGATGTCGTCCACTTGAATGTCCAGAAGGTTTCGGCGCGTAGGTACAGTCAACAGAGGATTTGTATATCGGGTCACTGATGCAGCGTCACTTCCGGGAGCTGCACGGCTTAGTTTTCCGGAGCATAGGTGCCAGGCCGTGCAGGGGACGATGACCGGTATGGTCACGGCGATCGAGATTGACGGCCTTGTGGGGACGGTGAGCGGCTAAACCTGGAGTGTGGAGCGGCGGCATCGGAAGCATGTGGATCAGAGCGAGGGGAAAACCGTCGAATGTTGCCTCCAGAACGACGCCAAGATCCAGTGCTCCAGTTTGAAGACGACGATCAGCTACTGCGGCAGTGACGGGCAATGTGTCCAACGTGAGAGCTGTTGAAACCTATGGGTCGGTCGTCTGCCGTCCTCCAGTCAGCCGGGTTTCTGTAGCGTGAAGGGTAGACCTGGTTCTGGGTGACATTTGCAGGGGTACGTTCGGATGTACGAATGGAACAGACGGCCGATGATAATCCCATGTTCGCGAACTCCTGGCGGACGACTGCTTTTGAGTGACACGGTGGGCAGGTTGGCTGACTGAACGTCTGGAAGAACGGCCGTAGGAGCTAGAGCTTCAAGTTCGCGGCGGACAATACACGTTACATCTTCTGACGCTGTAGCCGGTACAGGTGTCGGTGGGTCTTCGCATGATGATGTCGCGGCAGTGTTAGGTAGCTGAAGGAACTGGTGGGTGATGCGGCGACTCTTCGCTTGTTCAAAGCGCTGGCATTCCTTAACTATGGCGTCGACCGTCGTACAGTCCTTACACACCAGTAGATTAAACGCGTTGTCGGCTATTCCTTTCAAAATATGCGATATCTTGTATTCTTCGGCCATTTGTGCGTCAACTTTTCGACAAAGGCCCAGGACGTCCTGTATGTACGAAATGTACGATTCAGTGGTCGTCTGGATACGAGATCCCAACTCCTTTTTAGCGGCCTGCTGTCGGTCAAATGATCTGCCGAACAACTCACGCAGCTGCGCCTTGCAAGCATCCCAACTTGTAAGATCTTCATGCGTCCGGTACCACACGCGTGCCGTCCCTTTCAGATAGAATATCGCGTTGGCTAACATAACCGTGGGGTCCCACCTGTTGCGGTTGCTGACGCGTTCGTACATGTCGATCCAGTCTTCGACATCCAAGCCATCTGTGCCAGAAAAGGTTCCCAGGTCTTGTGGGTGCAAAAGAATCACAGGAGCCAGTGGCTGCTGCACCGTCGACACTTCACTGGTCATTGCGGAGCAACCAAGACGGCGACCGCTTCGAAGTTCCGTGCTTGGTTGACGGAGCCGGCACGTTGACAGGTTTACCCAGCACCTCCACCAAAGATGTTACGGGGATAACGTTTATTTAGGGAGTGAGTATGGCTATATACAAGGTTTGGACAAGCAGCAGCGACGGATGCAAGGCTGTCGCGCGCCTCTGGCCACTTCGTCGCCGTCGTCTTCGTCTGACCGACAGTAGCAGCCCCTTCACTGTCTCGTGGCAATACAAATCTCACGGGGTCACGAAAAAAATTCGTATTAGCCGAAATTCGTATCATCGAAACACAATTAAAACTAGCTAAATTAAAGAGTCGAGAGGTGAACTCACTCAGGCACACGTACGTAAAAAGCATTTACAGTATAGACCACTTATAACGTAACCATTTATAGTGCAAAACTGGCTACAACGCGGCCTTTTCCGACTCCTGTTTACCCTCCCATAGAACTCCATGTATACGCATACCGCTTACAGTGTAGCCGCGTGAGACGAAATTGCGGCTTCCGCGGGAAAATCTCGCCGACAAGGGCGGTAGCGAGCACGAGGTGCGCCCACCGATGGGAGAGGAGATCAACGAGGGCGATGCGGAGGAGGAGCATGAGACGTGGAGCATGAGTCCAAGCGCGATAAAGTCGTCGCCGCCGCGCGCCTTCACGGACAGCAAACGCACAGCGGAGAGCAAACGCGATTTCCGTTGCGCGAAAGGCCGTGGGGGTATGGGAGGGAGGGAGGGGGGGCGACGCTGTGCTGCAGCGCCAAATGCGTATCTTGCAACCGAGGGCAAGGGTCACTGGCGACGCAATCTCCCCACGCGAAAGGAGCAAAGCCGGAAGGTAGCGCGGGAGGGAGGGAGTGGGGGGGGGGGGGGGGGGGCGGCTCCTACTCTGCCAACAAATGCGTTCTTGTACTTTGCGCCTGTGCCGGCTGCCGGTGTTGTCGCGCGCACTGTATCTTGATAGCGATCTCCACACGGCTCTGACCTTTGTATGTGCTGTGCTTACGCCGCTCAGTTTCCGTTGAAGCGATAGACCGCACGAACCTTTGCTTGCTGCGGAGGCCGTGTGTGGGGAAGCGTGGCCGCCGCAGCGAGCGAAGAGACAAAAAGAAAAGCACAAAAGCAACAAAAGCGCCACCGCTTCAAACTCCTCGCCCCCAATCGCGGCTTCCGCGATTGGGGGCGTATCCACTAACATACGCCTCCGCACCAAAAGAGAAAGGGAAAACGCGCGCAGTACTGCGCGCTGTTCTCTTTCGCGACCGTCGGTGGGGCAGCGTTTATTCGTATCAACCGACGCGGGTCGAAAATCTATTCGTAACAGCCGTTCTCTAGCACGTTGCAAAGTAATGGGGCTCGGCCGGGACCTCAGAAAAATTCGTATCATCCGGAAATTCGTATTAGCCGTGATCGTATCATCGAGATTCCACTGTATTTTTCTGAAGTTATCTGGTCGCCCGCACGTGATCGCGCTGAAAGGAGTTTCAACTCCTAAATAATCTTCCTCCGTGATGTAAAACAAACACAGATCAGGCTTCCTGAAGTGATGGAGGCTGCACATAGTCTGTGCATCAAGATGTACATTCTTCAGGAGCTTCTTGTTCGTCTTTGCTATCAGATGTTACTGCAGGTAACTGATATTGCAGATCCGTGCAAGCAACTACAGTGCTGCCCTGCTGTGCACTGGAGATAAGATCTTGAGACACTTCACTTGTGTCAGCTAGAGTGAGCACAAGGTTCTGACTGCCAACCGTTTGCTGAACAGTTCTAGACTGAGGATGAACAAACGCCTGCTGGCCAGAAATCATTACTGGCATTCCTGTTGTTCCCAGTTTCTGCAGAAGAGTCTTCGCTGGAGGGCACACAACTGAAGGACTGCTGTTCGTGGCCAGGGACATGGGGATTCCGAGAGTACCAGAGCTGTTGAGGACCATGGCAACCATTGAGTTGTTTTCTTGTTGGAGAAAGGTGGTGCTACTGTTCTCCACTGTTGTTAATATTGTAGTGCCATTCTAGGAGAAAAGAAATGATTAAAAATGTAGCGTTGAAATTGGTTTGTTTATGCAAAAATCATTCTCTTAACAATATACTGAGGAAACGTGATTATGGCAGGTAAATGGAAAGCAACACTAAAATGAAACAAAGAGCTTCTGGCACATAATATACAATTCAGCCATCAATAAACTGCTACACATTGTTCACTGCACTGCAAATGTGCCACTAGAGTTTAACAGAAGTGAAGTAGTGCACAAACAGCTGCATCAGTGCTTCCAATGGCAGTATAAACTCTGTAGGAGTCTGCACAAGTTGACGTGTGTGCAGTGTTGATTTGCACCACTGTGACATAGGGCTCTGATGCGCTTTCACCCACCTCCTATGGAGGCTAGGTGCAGTGAGGGCACAAAGAAAGAAGCATTGAGAGGTTAGCCTGCACTAGTGCACTAGGGTGGAGCATCACCTTGAGGTGAGGAGTATGGTTTCTGTCGCTGTGTAACAAATGGTATCTCAGGCGTGCTCCCATTGTTTATGTGCTCTTTCATGAAAGCGGTGCACAAAAACAATGCTAGCACTTCACATCTTGTCAATTTTCTGTAATTGTGCGCATATATGTCAAGCTACAGTTATCGTTATATACTGTCTATTATTGGACATTGCCAAGACAGCCCTTTAACAGGGCTGTCTTGGCAATAGTGTGTCTTGGAAATTTAATAATGTGTCAACACGACAATGTGTACAAATCTACTCATCTATGCAACATTTCACTCAGCGAAGCAAAGGCAAGCAATATCGGCAGCCTTTGGCAATGGCGACATGCTGGCGTTGACAGTGCACTGCGTTGGCACTTTTCGCTACTTGCACAGACAACCTACATTGCAGAGAGCAGTTCATTTAAAACCATCATGGTCTAAACATAATTGCTGGTGCCTGCACCTCATTGACATCACTGTATGCAAACGGCGAGTTGCTGTGCTGTCGCATCGCTGGGCATCACAACAGCTATCAAACAGCATGCACAAATACAGCGGAACTGATGTCATGTATAGATCAACCAATTGACAACTCCCATTGCCTTGATGTTCTGCCTGGCCCTGCTGGTGTCACCATGTATGGAGAGGCATTGGAAAGGCCCCAGAGAGGGGCACAGGATTGTTTTTTAAATTTGTGGCTTCCCCGCAGTGCATAGTGCTGTGGCCTTTAACCAAAAAGGATTGCAACAGAATTATGCACACATTCATTTCATGTGTGTTTTAAATATTGAAGGTGAACTAGAGGCCCTTTAACCCTTTAACTGCTGATGACGAGTTAAGTCGTCATCACAACAGACGTCCTCTGGTGCCAATGAGTCAACGCGTAGTGGACGTTTCGTAATTTTTGCACGTGTATATGTGCAGTTTCTTGTAATTTTAACAAATAAATGAAACAATAATTTTTGCTATTTCTTTTTTTTTTTTCGACAAGACCAGTAAAAATGCAACAGGCATTCCTGACATCATATTTTTCAAAAAAAGATTGGCAAAAAATATGCAGGTCTAAGAAATTCTGCACTTCTACAACTTTTTCAAAATTTGTCGTAGCATTTAAGGGATTAATGAGTCCTGCACTTATAAGAATGACCTTGTGAAATAGATTTGGTATTTAGAATTGCCACTTTCAGGGAACCTTCTCCAGCAAGAAATATTTAAGTCTGCAGCATGTCAACAATTAAAGCCTGCCCTTCAGCTCCCATCGCAAATACTGCAGTGCTCTCAATCCTTCTTCCACATCGCGCACAATGAAGGAAATGACAATGTCAGCTCAGCTTTTGCTAGCCCTCAGTAGAACCTTCATATTGCTTTCAGCACCTCTGCAGCCAATGACTGCACGGCAACATCAGAATTTCTCATTCACCTGAGCACCATGGGTGTTAAGCACATTTGACTAAGACACCAAAGAAGAGCAAGATAGTGTTCACACATCACATCAGAAAATGACAAAACTACAATAACCACCATCTGCCGAACATTTTTGTCCTGTACTATACAAGAGATACATTTTGAAAAAATATTGACAGGATTTTGTTGAATGTGTATTTTGTAACACATTTTGGGGAATATCTTAAAACTTGACCTAGTCACAGGATTTCTGCTAAATTGGTGTGATCAGCTATATTCCACAATTGGAAAATGTGCCCTTAGGTAAATAATTAGAAAAAAAATCAAAGCTGATTAATAGCTAATTGGACATTGTGATTTTCCTCACAAATAATGTCGGTTTCGTCATGTGACCCATATGTGAAGATGCTGAATTCAGCTAGATATCACAAGCAACTATTTAAAATCTGCTCAGAAAAAAAAGAATGCTGTACATATTCACTGTTACATTAAACACAATTTATAAAATGCATATTAAGGAATACTCACACAAGTTTATTAAAGCTTTTTTTTCTTCTTTATTATATAGCTACCGTAATCCCAGTACAGGACCTCAATTCCTTGAACATATGAACTATATTAAACTTTACTGTTACCTGTTCAATGTAGAGCATGGTGTTGGGCATGTTGAGCAGGCTTTCTCGTTACATTACGGAAATCACAGGTGGTAGTCGCACGGTATGCCAAACCACTGGCATGAAA
Source organism: Dermacentor silvarum (assembly GCF_013339745.2). Classification (NCBI taxonomy): domain Eukaryota; kingdom Metazoa; phylum Arthropoda; class Arachnida; order Ixodida; family Ixodidae; genus Dermacentor; species Dermacentor silvarum. The sequence goes on along the minus strand of NC_051154.1, from coordinate 179,824,515 downwards.
GCCAGTCAGCTTGGTGCAGTGGTCGTAGGTCACACCTTGACAACCTCACCGAAAGCTGAGTATACATACTCAACAATAAAATAGGGAAGAGAAGTTGAGAGGTGTTCTCTGCGATCCATTAGCATGATGCCAGAAGGTGAGACTTATCCCGTGCAGAAGGTGGAGAACTGCATTGCGAAGGAGGAAAGAATGGCCAGTGCAGCTGTGCCCAGCCTTCGGTGACACAGTTATGTTGTGGATTGCGACCACCGTACCAGGCTGACTGACACACACATCAGCGGTTTGTGGTACAATGTGATCCCCACTTCTGACTTTCATGATGTAAAGAGGAGTCCTGCTCAACACGCCCTAGACCACGGCATACTGTGTTGGCATGTGCTTTCAACTTGGTGTGCCTTTTGAACCTGGCACATTAAAAGATGATATATTTACTTATATGTTCCACGTTCAAGCAATTTAGGCCCTGTAGTACCATCATTATGTAGTCAGCAGCTACCTATTAAAGAAAAAAGGTTAGACACGTAATATTTGTGTTAGCACTACCATAAACATTGCAAATCAATGCATTTAGTGCAATAAATACTAATCAGAAGGTGTGAAAAGCAGCTATTCAAGTGAGATGAAAAGACTGCAGCACACTAATGTGGGCATAATGACCACACAACATGAATGTTAGTTTTAGTGCCAATAAATGAAAGCAAGCACTATGTAACTTCCAGAACCATGTTTGAACAGAATTGGCATTTTAATCTTGGACCATTACAATTTTAATGACAAGGTATTGAAAAACAAAACTGCAAGCCTGTGCTCATCAGTGGTAGTGGGTCATATGAAACATGGCACAGGACCCTCAGGGACAAGGTCAGTGTGCCGAAAGTTGTTTTCCAAGGCACAGTATGAAAAACAATAAGTTAAAAAAAAATTCACTGAAGAAATATGTCCGTTTTTAAAATTTTTATCATGCAGTGCGCTGAAGTAATTTTCGAAGATGAAAGTTTCAACCAAGAATGATCAGCACTCCAAGGTAATATGACACAGGTCAAAAAAAAAAAGGGGGGGGGGGGGGTAAAGCAGAAAATTAAATTGAAAAATTTTATAATTTGACTGTAGTGTACAAAAAGTAAATTTCAGCTTACAGACAAACCTCGTTATAACGACGTAACGTTCGAACCAAAAATACCTTTGTTATAGTTGATATTCGTTATAAGCATATATTCATTACAGGCTGATATTAGCGATAAACATTTTAGATTTACTGCATACGATAATTTGCTATATCCGATAATTTGCTATATCCATGTTTGTTATATCAAGGTTTCACTGTTATTACAATTATAGTTAGCTACAATCGAAATATGTGAAATGAATGGTTTGGCCCCAGGCTTGCTATGTCAGACAGTGGCACAAATTTAATTTTTCACTTTCTAAATGTCTAATGCAACGGTTCAGCATATGCCTTTCAGTAGTCAGGGCATCATCACTTTGCAATAGTTTTCACCACACTTTAAGAACATTCACTTCCTGCATGATCATTGCTTCCAACAGCTTCTCTGCCTCATAACACATTTGTGTCATGTACCCTCACAGCAGTCTCACACCGACAGAGGCTACAACATACACCCTTAACCTGACAAACTGCAGAAACAGACCACAATGAAGTAATGTTAATACTCAAATAATTGCCCATTAGACCTATGCATTTCTTTGGCGAGTGGGTAAAGAAACACAGCAAAGGCACTAAAAAAAAAAAAAACAACCTTTATTAGAAAAATACCTGTCACCAAAAATTCTCTCTTCCGATAACCATCAAAAAGTATGCCAAATTTTAACAAAAATGAATGAAAACACTAAACCCTAAATATACTGACACTAGCCAAATAACAAAATGACAAGAATGCAAAACCACAAACTGCACACTTACCTGGAGCTCATTCAATGCACTCTGAAAGGCTTCATTTCGTGCTTGGGCTATATGCTGCATGAGTAGTTCAGAATGTTGATTCTGCATGGCTTTGAGCAGCTTCTGAAGAGAGCTGTTCAACTGGGGTGTCTTGTTAGAGAGCAATTCTGCCTGCTGCTTCTTCAAATTTTCAAGTTCAGTGTTTTTCTTTTCCAGCTAGAATAAATATAAGATAATGGTACACATAAATGACGTGAAAATGTAGTAGAAAACCTAGATGCACTGAACCTGTCTGTTTTCTTTCTTTTCATTGAAACAACACCTCATATCAACTGTTGTAAGGAGGTTTAACAAAGTTGTCAACAAAACTTGTATTTCAGCTATATACAGGGTGTCCCAGTTATCACGCAGCATGATTTAAAAAAAGAGGAAAGGCGTTACGCGAAGCAAACCTAGTGCATATTGTTTCCAGCACAGTGGAGTAGCCGCCAGTATTTTTTTCGTTACTGAGATTTAATTAGGTAATTGTAATTAATTATCTAACTCGAGAATTACTGTCCTAATTATCAAAGTATCACTGAGAATATTCTAGAGCAACACGAAAAACTCCCGATACAGCTTTCTGTTGCTCAATACCTGCTACATAAATCTGTTTTTCTGAGCGCGAAAGAAGCCCGTGAATACACGCAGAATTGCCGCGCGACTGGCCACTCGAGACATTTTGCGTGTATTCGCAGGCTTCTTTCACGCTCAGAAAAACACATTATGTAGCACGTATTGAGCAACAGAAAGCTGTATCAGGAGTTTTTCATGTTGCTCTACAATCTTCTCATTGACACTTTGATAATTAGGACAGTACTTCTCAAGTTAGATAATTAATTACAATTACCTAATTAAATTTCAGTAACCATAAAATTACTGGCGGCTACTCCACTGCACTGGAAACAATACGCACTAGGTTTGCTTCGAGTAACGCCGTTCCTCTTTTTTTTAATTTTGCTGCGTGACAGCTGGAACACCCTGTATAATGCGGCCATAAGCTCTTATGTGCATTAACAGAAAGCCAGGATAGTAACTTATTGTGGCATTTATCAACTCTACATTTGTCCTTACATTTCATGCAAAGGGAATTTGGTTATAATATAGTGGTCACATATGCATGCTCACATAAACTTTTGAAGCCTTCAATGGAAAAAGGTTGAAAATATCCTGCAACTTCACACATAAGACAGATGCATGAGAACTGTGCAGCCATTCAGCAAGCCAATATACTACTTATGAATAGGACATCACAAGCACCAGATATCTGCTAGCACTCATTAATGTTGAAGCTGTACAAGACTATTACACTACCCAAGGAAAAAAATTGCACGTCCACCAAGGGCACAGCGATGACAAAATGTACATGTAGTACACCATTTCAGAATAATTTGACAATAGAATATAAGTTGTGAGGTATGCTCCTGTGCTGGAGATCGCATGTGGAACAAATAGCAATTATCTTTCTCATTAACTCGAAGTTCATCAGTGCACCAAATTTATTGATATGCAGTAATCTCAGCCCATCACAATAACCAAGATCACCGATTTATATAATTTTTTCTTACTTGATATTTATCATCAATTCCCCTAAGCAACAGTCTGAGCATCAAAATGTATTTGTTTTTTTAAGATTATGCTGCGCTTTCAAGCATTCCTGACTCTAAAAAGGATGTGTTGTGATGGAAACATGTCAGAACAAGCAAGACAATCGAACAGATAAAAACAAGCAGATAAAAACAGCAATATGCAATAAATTGTGTCTTGTTATCCATCTCTCTATTTGATACAATGAAAAATGGAAACATTTTTTTTATTTTGCCAGGACTTTCACGTCTTTAGCCGGAGGTATACTGCAGGCAGCAAATCGAAACAAAAGGCAATACAACCTATTCCGAAATGGTTGGCACCATTAAGAATCTGCATGTTATGACATCTCAGTTGACTGCAACAGCAATAAATACACTGTGATTACTGGAAGCCTAAACAATGCTGTTATACATTGTTAGTTTGGAATGGGGCGTGACAGGTCACATGTAACCCTGATATAACACTTGACGATTACACTGCACCACTACACTATGCTTCTTGTGAGCAGACATTACTCTGTCACAGAGGCACAAAATGTCCATTGTACAGGGGCACAGTGCATTCACATGATCACAGCTTTAATTGGTTCATGCCAGCTATAACTTCCATTCAAGTACCTCACTATTGTGAAATGGAGTGTAGGTCTGAAGCCCCTTTGTATGATGAGCCAAAATGCACATACATGTTTATTATTCATTTTAACACTCCCAATGATTTAGACCAGGGTTCGCTAAACTATGACCTGGACAGATCAGGTCTGGCCCTAGTACCTGCTGAAGACTGGCCATAACTACTACAAGGGTGCCTGTCATAGTTTTGGCAGGCCCAGCATTGGGTAGGATCAGCTTTAAAGTGAACACGCGCTGCCACATAGAGTGTAGATTGCTCCTGTCCACAATGTCAGAAGATTGTGGGGAATGTCTCGAGAGAACATAATTTGAAACACAAATTGAAAGACTTGGTCTAGTTGATCTTTCTGTGTGTAATAAGCCTGGTAGCATTCAGAAATAAATAGTCTAGCAATAGAGTTAAATGCATATGAGCCGTGTCTAGCCCCACCATTTCTGGATTTTATTTCTCACAAATTCAGTGCTTTCTTGCATCAGCTTTAAGAAAAATAGTTTTTATAGTCACAACAGTAGATTCACATTAATTCCAACTCACAAAACCATACATTTTTATTATGCAAAGTTAAAATCACCTGGAACTAATTAAGATATGGTATGAAACGAACTTAGAGATGATATACACAAAGAAGTTGTTTATTAAAACCATCAAAAAAATGGGAACGTAGGCCACCTAAGAGCTGGCTGCCCTAAACTTGCCACTATTATTACAGCAAATGTGCATAAAACAGGGGGGGATGAGGGTGGCAAGAACATGCAAACTAGTCAGCGCTGCTGTCTTATAGTGTCGCCCATCAGCATACACAGCAGCCTGAATATCTAGTGTGGGCATGCTCTGGCTATCTATACCTTTTGGATGTCTTATAATTGGCCATTTCTGGCCAGTTTCTCTGGCCTGGTAGGCCAAGAAGTTTAAGGGGGTCCTGAACAACTCCTCTGGCTTGGTGAAAAAACGATGTCCACAGATAGCATACGCTGCAGTGAACATCTCAGCCAAATGTTGGAGTTGTGCACGGCATGTGGAGCTCACAAGCAGAGTGCGTAGTCACATATTACTAAACACTATTTTCAGACGAGGCCTTCACCTCAGCCGCTTCGAAACCTTCGGCATCTTGCATATGATCTATTCCCATAGATGGCTGCTGTTGGCTGATAGCTGACATCAATCAAGAAGGATGTTTGCTTCTTCCTACTGTAACTGTGTATACTTATTGGCACAGTTTAATAAACAGGCTGAAGTAAGCGAAAATCTGCTTTCAAATTTCAGTAAGAATAACATGCTTCCAGAAGAAGCCAAATATTAGCCGCTCACACTCAGCCGCGGCTGCCCCTGCTTATTGGTGTCATAGCTGTTGGGTCTCGCTAATTTCGATTAGTTTTGAACACTCAACTAGCCTCGTACCATGGGAAACTTAAAATCAAACCATACATACGCTTGCCAGCACGCACTCATTCCTGGCCGTGCCTGGCTAGACACCTTAGCAGACATTGCTTCCCTGTATTGAGCTATTGACAGCGCTTCAAAATGCCCAAGTTGGATGTGACTACTGTCCGTCGGTAAAGCTGGTGCAGGATAAGGCTGGTCCGCAACACATTAACATGGCCAGACGAGCACATAAGCGTGAGTGCGCACTCCAGCCCTATCATACACAAAGCAAACGCTGTGCATACGCACTACAGTTTCATGTAGCTGTGGTCTGCTACATAACGTAGATACCTAGGTCGCGGTGAGGCGCCACGATGAGCCCACTTGCTGAGGACAATTGTGTTTGGCGTGTCGTAAGCTCCAAAATTGGAAATAGTGGTGTCTACGTGAACATCCAAAAGCAAATTTGCACTGTGCGCCACGTCGCGGTGACGTTCAGTGGGCAAAGCGTTGTGGGGCATCGTGAAGGAGATCAAAGGTGATCTTTGACTGCCAATAATTGCGCTTCTGCTGAATGCATTGAAGTATTTCTTGCTGCAAAGTATTTCTGAAATAGTCTGGTTTAACTTCAAATGCATTTCTCGACTTTCATAAAAAGTGTTTCATGGCCCCTTTAACAAAACTATTGTTTGAATTAGGTGGTGCCAGAACACATGAAAAACACGGGGCAAGTTAAATGTTTGAGACTGGTTCAATTTAATTGGAATTTTGAACTACGAAAGCTTGATTTACAGCAAGTAATCTGTGCTTCATTCACAGGAACCCTTACTGATGTTTTTTGACAAATATAGTATAGATAAAAGCTTACCCATTTCTTGGTTAAAATATGCAATATTTCCAGTCAGCATACTGTGCTATTGCCTTTGTTTGGCTCATTTTATTAGTGGGCAATCACTGTGTATGTCTGTGTATAAATATAAACAGTGTAGACAGCAAGGTTGGGGCGGTGCAATCATGAGACATATGCAACCACCAATATATACTGACCAAGCAATTTAGTGAATTAACCTGCACCATATGGTCAGACGTTCTCAAATAATTCTGAGTCAGCTGCTAAAGTGCTATTTATTATGCAAAAAAACAACAAAAAGAAACATCAATTTAACTTATTGCTCTTCTGGTCACAAATTGTTTATTTACAATAAGAGGACGAATAATTGTACTTATAAAGCTTCAGGTATTCATGTTTAACAGTTAGTTCCATGCCTAGTCTGTACTGCTTGATTTCAATGAAATTGAAACTAATAATTATTTGGCAAAACGGCATGAATGTGTCTTCTTTCCTTTGCACTATTGCCCTCAAGTACTGATCTTTTTCAGCAAACCCTGAATTTGTGAAAATAAACATACTACCAATGCACTTTCTGTGCTTTTCAGTTTCAGCTAACACAGCTGCCCCATAAATACAAGTGCAGAATTTAGGTTACAAAAAGTTAGTGGTCCATTCTATGTATGAGTTCTCCAAACTTGCAGATTCCTTTAAAAATGAGCATCCAAAATTTATATATTCATGACACTAGTGATATTGCTCGACTTCTTCCTGCAAATGTGTCTGAATTCCTATGAACTGCGATTCATATTCTGCTTTGTGTTTTATTTTTTATTTATTCATGTGACATTCTAAACTATAAAAATTCAACATATTAATTTATGTGTCTGAGTTGGAGGCTGTATTGCAATTTTATATTTGTTTTTATTTATCTGACTTGCCAGCAAAAAGTAAATGTTATCCAACTGCACTATTCTGCAGCTCACACCTTTTCACATTAACATTCTCATGCACATTCTTGGACATTAGTGCATATGCATGAACATATATGCAAATACACTTCAAGAGCATCTTTCTCCAGGAAAAGAGTAATTTTTAATCATTTAGAAAGACATTATAATTACAAACATTACAATGCATGCATGCCATTACAAAAGCATTTCTTACAACTTCAAGTTTAGAGAAACCATGGTATTAAACAGAGCAGAGCATTTATATGCCAACATTCTGCAAATACCCTTCCCATTAAATAGCTATGTTTTACATGCTGCACAGTGTATGAGAATGTGCCCATGTGCACCCATTGGTAGAAAACAGAAATGAATGAAGTTCGAAAAAGCTTCTTAACTCACAAATTCTTTTTCCCTCTTGCTTTGCTATTTACATCTTCCCTCATTTTTGTTATTTGTGTACTATCATGCTGGAATGAAATACGAATGGGAAATAAAAAACAATGGGAGAGCACCTCATTCATTAAATTACTTGAAACTATGGCGGGTGATTGTGCTGCAGCCAGGTGCTAAATGAACACTTACACCAATACACGGAACATGTGGCTGCATTATGCCAGTGTCACACACACTGGTGAATGTGGAAAAAGGAATGTGCCTTCAAGGGAGATAGTATGGTATTCACTTGCCAGAGAATTAATCGTCGCTCATTCATCCTCTCATAGTGCCTGCATGCACTTGTGTCTGTCATAAGCCAAGCAATCATTGTCACTCACCTTCTGCCTACTAGTGTGTGCTTGCATTTGTTACTATGCTGACTCATTGCCATTTTCCTCTGCTGGCACGTGTCTGCAGCATACTGCCTGGTAAGGACTGCACCCCTTTTGATACATGCGGCCCAATGGCTGGGACATGCTGCCATTATGTGTGTGTCTGTGTGCATGTTTTTATAACCTTCTCAGTGCTAAGTGCCTACGCAGTGCCGGCAGTGTGTTTCATCATGTATTCTCAGGCTTTGCTCACCACTTCGTGCTTTGTGTGTGTGTGTGTTTGCACGGTAACTTTTCTTCTCAGTATCCGCACCACATATTAGTGATCTGCTAGCTTTGCTGGCTGTGCATGCCCAGCTGTGGTAGGTTGTTTGTTTACTGCCGAGGCAGTGTGGAGCTTTTTCAAGAAAAAAAGAAGCACAGTATGCACAGTACACTTTTGGGGGGACATGGTTCCCCTGCATTGTTGAATATAAAGCTTTCAAAGGATTTTATCTCAAATGGGCACCAAGGCAACTCACAACATGAGCTGCACCCATTAAATCCTAACAACTCCATTAGGAATCACTCTACAAGTTAAAATATAAACATTCAACTTTGTGTTATGTTTCTGAGATATTGTCCTCCTAGACTTTACTATTTACAAGTCTCAAATTTTTACAGCATATTCAAACAAGAAAACAAATTCCGCAATTTGTATTATTCATAAGAAAATATGTTGGCATGGCAAGATTTGCCATAACATCATGTTCAACATCAGCAATCAAAATATGCATTAGGGTGAAACCCTGCTCGTACTGTATTTACTTGAATCTAACGCGCACTTTTTTTCCAATAAAACAGGTCCAAAAATTGCGTACGCATTAGAATAAAGTACAACCCGAAATCTGTGTTAACCTATAGCCATCGGCATTTCAAAATGGCCGCCTCGCACGCTCTTCGAGCCTAGCTGTCGTAGCTTCCTCTATGTGCTGCAGTACACGTGCTTAGGCATTAGTCTACCATCTGTCTTCCCGTTTTCTGTGTATGCTCTATCAGCACGAAGTGCCGAGTTCATCATGATGCCGCATTTAAAAGAAAAATGATCATGTGTGCGGAGACGGACGGAAAGCAGGCCGCATCACGGGCGTTCGGAGAATCTGAAACTTGTGTGCAGGACTGGCGCAAACAGAAGGAGAGGATTTTCGCCAGCAAAGCAACGCGGAAAGGTTTCAGTGGACCGAAGCAGGACGTATTCTGCGACGATCCACTTCGGCGTCGCCTTGGCCCTATCTTGAAAGCGATCTGCGACGGGGAAAGTCCGCCGCGCGCTGTGTTTTCACCACTTATAGGTCACGTTGAAGCGAGGCATGCTAGCACGAAGGCCAATTCGCTCACCGCACTTCGTCAACGTTTTGAGAGTGAGTTTCCGCGGTCAATGAGCGAGATGTGTTCATGTTTGCTTGTGCGCACGTGACACTGTGCTTGTTAATTTATTTAGTAAGCGAATGTTTGCAGGGTTATATATGACCGATAAATCTGCTATCCTTACCTCGTATATCAGTCTACTCATTTGCTATCGCAATCGATGCTTCGCCTTTCAGGCAAAACTGCGACTTTTCCTATTCATCGCAACTTTAGTGCATCAGGAGTAAATCTTTGTTTTTCCATATGAGAGAAAGTTGTATTTCTGTATGAAAGTATGAGTTGCGCGGTACTGTAAAGGATTTTTTTTGTCACGGAAAACGGGTGCGCTTTACAATCGAGGACGCGTTAGAATCGAGTAAATACGGTAACTCACGATAATGTCTGATGCTACGAGAGCTATGTAAACCCCTTAAATGAACTTCTACCTAATAAACATAATTATTTTCTGCCCAACACTTTCTAATTGCAGTACACACAGCATATTTGACAATAAATTTACTGATGGATTGTCTAAAGATATATTTCAAGAACAGAACAAGGCTATTCTCTTATACTCAACAAACATGCTCTATTACAAAGGCAGCGGTGCAGGAATGACAAGGGCACAACAAATGTAAAACAGTGCTTGTGGCATCATAATTACATTTATTGTGTCCTTATCTTTTTTTTCGCCGCTGCCTTAGCATGTTGAACAAACTAGACCCATCAACTCGTGCACACTCTATTACTATTTGCATTTTGTACTTTCTACAAGGTAAACAAAAATCATAAAAAGCACAATGTTACCTGGCGGCGTAAAGAAATAATTTCTAGCTGGAGCATGTTCTCAGTGTGTGTATACTTTGCTTTCAGGTTGTCCATTTGCTGTTTAAATTCAGTCAATAGTTTTTCAAGGAAGATATTCTTTTCTGAAAGGTCTTCCTGAAAAATTGAAAAACAATGTACAGACCATTCAAAGCAGTAATGTAGCACCTATGTGCAATGGCATTGTCTTACTTCACGGCTCTTCATAATACAGCCTGGATCTGATGAGAGCGACCTGGTGTCATCCTCCTGAATGATCATGACTGTTGTTGGTTCTTCTGTAGTGTTCGGGGATCCTGGATTTTCTGATGGCTCTTCAGTCATATCGACTGTCACAGCTGCAACAATAGAAAGCTTTAGTATGGCGTACAGCAGCCAATACAAGTACTTTGAGTCAGCACTGCATGCTCAACACTGCACATGTACATACATACATAAGTACGTACATAAGTTGTGCTCTGGCTCTTGTGTGATATGCAATCTTTGGGATTTAGCGTACAACGTTAATGAAAAAGAAAGAAGCCTTGTGAAGGGGAAGATGGCATCACCCTTCACAGGAAGAGCAAGACATATTGAGTCACCATTCCTGCCCTGTTTGGCTTTTTCAATCTGAACCGATGCTTCTATTTGTTTTAAATTTGCGTCATGATGGTTTTACAGCAAATTAGTGGTGAAAACTCCTGGTGTTATAGGATTAATTAGAGGGGCTGCATATGTTTACTGGTACTCTGTATTTTTTCACCGAGATGGTGCCACAGTCAGTGTCTGATAAAATGCCAGTACAATGTGTCACATGGTTTGTTATCAAACTTTGGAATGACTGCAATAAAAAAAATTTTTTTTACACCATCTGGAGTGTATCTTGTCCCCCAAACAATAATTGTCTGTCTAGCTTGTCTTTTGTTTCTTGAAAACTGAGCGCTTGCTACTTTCCTGTCAAGAATGCTATGTCACGCTGATAACATACATGCCATTTATGACCTGGAAGTATGGGGTGCCCAGTGTTAAAGAAAAAAGGGGTACACAAGATAGACAACAATTATTGTTTGGGGACAACATAAGCTCCAAAGGGTACAAACTTTCTTTTAGAGCGTGTAGAAAAGCAAATTGTGGTTGGTGCTGTGCATGCAAAGTGTGTGCGACTTGCAGCTGAAGATGACATGAATCGTTTTAGGGAGCTGATTTCTTTAAACCCCTTTGAATGCTTGCGTCCAACAATTGAAAACGCTCACTATGCAAATCAATTTAGTGATGCATTCATGCAATGATATGGATACAGCACTGAATTGGTTTGCTTGCACCTTATGCTTTTACATCTAGGTCGCACTGAAAATGTTTATGCTTGCAATAGTGTTCTACTATTTAAAAAAAAACTTGGTTGTGACTTGTTCCGCAGCATACTGCGACCCTGCCAACCTGTAAGCTTTAGATTTAGAAAGAATCATGGTAATCCACCTCTTGATCTTTATCAAGAAAAATTAAAATATGCAGAGCTTGCCCACACAGGAGGAGAGAGATAGTTTTTTTACCCTGAAGGAGGCCTTTATCACACCCTTGAGAAAGATCTTTGATACTGTTGTGGACCGCAACATGTCATTCTTTATGCTATCCATAGCCGGAAGACTTGTGGTCCTTGTTTGTGTTAGTCACTCGTGCAATACTTCCGGAAACCACAGCATAACGTGTTCTTTCACAGAACGGAGAAGAAGCTGTGAACGGAGCTTTCACAGTGACAATGGTGTGTAGTTGTGATTGCTCCTACTGCTGATGAAACTGTGGTTTCCAATCTCACATACATTTTTTTGTTGTTTTGTTTCCAAACACATCTTTAAAAAATTATGCTGAGCCCACCGCACAATTCAGCCTGTGCAAATGGACTACTCGAATAGGCAGACATAAGAGGCAATCTGAGTATATCCAAGTGATGGCAAACAACATTACCTTGGTTCTACCCAGCTACATGGCATTTGCATATTTTTTTTAAGTTTGGCTAAAGTTACGCGGGACAACCTGCATAACTATTCACTTTAAGATAAAGTTGAATTTGCAGAATAGAAGCCAAGCAGTAGTGAAGCCATGTCTTCTTAGCAGAAACTTTAAAAGCACCACTTTTGAAGTACATGTCCATAATATGTACTACGAAATATATTAGGGTTCCAGCCAACAGTTTCCCAAAAGCTTCCCAAACTGTCATGCCAATGATGCACTGACATTCCAGTTAAGATTGTCCCAAAGCAATGGTACCAGCCTTAAGATTTCTGTCAAGCAGATGAGACTTCACTACCGTTTAGCTTCAGTTTTGCAATTGCAACATGTGCCCTAAGGTGAATAATGAGAAATTGTTATCTAGAGAATGTTTAATTAGCCACCTGAACATTGCAATTTCTAATACAGGTTATTTCCACCTGTTCAAGAAATCCATTTAGACAGGTTAAAAAGAGCAATCTGCCACAGACAATTCATTTAAAAAATTGAAAAAAAAAAAATTGGGGAGAACTCATCTCACGATGCCTGTCGACGGAAATGCGTTTAGCATTGAAGCAATATAGGGACACAACATATTGCCACTGTTGAAACTTGATCTACGAGGCATGGACTGCACAGGGATTCTTCAATCGCACTTCCCTATGAACACTCTGCGCCATCTAGCGGCGCTGCCAAAATGCCTCCGCATGGCCTCCGAAATGTATAATGCACCGGTACAAAACAATGCTGAGAAATGGCTCACTCGGCAGCCGGGTTCCTTTTAAAGCTGCGCCATCTAGTAGTGCTGCTGAGAATTCCGTGCGCAACCTTTGAGATGAGATGAGTGGTGCACTGGTGTGTGTGAACGCTGAGAATTGTTCCCTTGCTGGCCGCACACCCCGTGGCACATACTCAGTGACCCAAGCTGATGAGAGGTTTATTGAAAAGCAGCACATACCCAGCGCATTTGTGGCACAGCTTGCTAAAGCATTAAATGGGTCCTGAACCACTTTTTCTTGAAGTGGAGAAAGGCATTTGAAGTGAAAATAGGCTATTTCAGAAATACTTTGCCGCGAAAAAGACTTCAGTGCGCTCAGCAGAAGCGGGGTTATTGGCAATTAAACATGGCCTCCGCTGTGCTCCCCTTCTGCCTTCAATGCCTTGCACTGCGAAGGCTACGGCGGAGTGGGGGGGGGGGGCCACAACGCTCCGCCTTCGAAATGTCACCGTGGCACGCAGTTCAAATTTAATTTCGGATGTGAACGTAGACGTCACGACTTTTGGTTTTGGTGCCTACGACGCACTGAACATAAGCCAAATGCGATTGTCCACAGCGAGCAGCCAGTGGACTCGTGGCGGCACTCCGCGGCTGCCGCGGTGTAGCCAACTGCAGTGACCAATAGCAGCCGCATATTGGAATGTGTTTCATTACGTAATAAAGCACACAGAAGAGAGTGAGGATCATGGCTTCTGTTGAGAGAAAGGTGACTTTGCGCTCTGTTTGCGAGCTCCACGCACCGCCTATGATCGCAAAACTTGGCTGAGATGTTCACAGCAGCGTATGCTACGCGCGAACTATGTTATTTCACCAAGCCCAAGGGGTGGTTCAGGGCCCCTTTGAAGCATCGGGCTGTTGTCCTCAAGTAACCAGTGTGAAGTGAGTTAGACTCCACCCAGCACAGGAGAAATTTAAATGTTTTCTAATCCTACATTTAGCTGGTCAGTAATCCCCATAGCCAAATTGGTTGGTCAAAATGTGGCCAGGCTCCTCTCCAGTACTTTCCACAGCACACGCTGCACCATCTAGCGGCGCAGCTGTAAAGGCTGCGCTTGGCATGGGTTTGATTCGGCTGAGCATAGGAGAAATTTACAGAATTATTTTGTTGATGTAGAGCGGCGCATTCCCACTGGCGCATACCTAGTTACCCAAATTGGCGACAAAGACATTCACTGAAGAGCGACACGCACCTACTGTCACATACCCAGTCACCCAAGTTGGCATCAAAGAGGTTCACTGAAGACCAGCACAGACCGAGTGGCACATAGCCAGTGCTCCAAGTTGGTGTCAGAGTTTCATTGAACAGCAGTACCTACCCAGTCCTGTACCCACAGACCTACAGTGACCCAGGTCGGCATGAAAGAGGTTCATTGAAGAGCGGTGCATATTTATGGCATTGCCACATATTCAATGACCCAAGTTGGTCCAATGGTTGGTTTCAAACCCTGTTCCCTCAGCACAGTAGCCAGATGAGCTACCCATTCGACCATAGACTACCCAGTGATCCAGGCTGGTGGGAAAATAGTTAGATACAATGTTAGATATAAACATACATAGATAGACAGATAGCTGGCCCCCAGAAAGTGCATGAAGTACCCTAAGACTGCTAACAAATTAAAAAAACAAAAATGAAACACAGTTGGCGGCACCACTCTAATCAACACCAGGACCAACGTGGCGAGAATACTCTTGCTTGAGTTGTGGCACATTTAAAATACTCACGACAACATCAATGTGTGATTAGGGGACGCTCCCCCCTGTGTGCACCCACGACATCCGCGACACTATGAAAAGGAGGAATCACCACACAAAGGAAGTAGTTTAAAGGACGCTGTCTTTTCGGCTGCTTCAGTCACCCCCTGAAGAAGGGACCAAGCCAGTCCCTAAACAACAGGAACTTGTTAACCTTGGCTGGAGCAGTTTTCACTTGTAATATTTACCACTTAGCAAGACAGATCTCTATCGAAGATGTTTACCTTCGAATGCACAGGCATTTGTTCAACCTATTTATTCTTTTAAAAAGGCGTGCATATAAATCATACTGTGTGACGTGGAAGTTAAAGATAAAATTATGCTAAATTGTTGCTTCGTTGATGTTTGCATGTGTTCCGTGGAAGACTTGTTGTGTAGTAGCTCAACTGTATAGTCAGAACACCATAATCACTGCTGATTATAAAATTGGATGTACAACTTCTGCCCGTGATGGTTGCATTATAAAATCACAATGTACACACATTTCGGAACACAACAATGTGTCCCTGCTGATAAAAGGTCATCAGAAGCCTTACATTTCTGTTCCCGGCAGTGTTTGTACACGTAAAATTACTCTCCCTGAAATGTGTAAGGAGTGACTGAAAATGCAAATAGACTTACCAACTGCTGTGTTTGAGTCCATATCTGTACTAATATCAGATGCTGATGACATCTGACATTCAGAATGTTCAACCAAACTGCTGTCTAAACGTGACTGAAGTCCCATTCCTTCGTTAACATCCTGCAATATGATGGCACTGTTAAATGTAATGCAGTACGTAGTGTCTTGTATGACTGCACATAGAGAAATTCTGGTGGACATTAACTAACAGTGAAGGGCTTGCATATTGAACCAATTGTCTGCTATGTATTTTCTGCAGGAACAAGCAATAAAATGCTTCATTGCAATGGCATACAACTACTAAAATGACAGACCTACAAAGATGATGCACAGTGCACCTTATACAAAAGGCAAAACAATGGGTTGTTTAATGAAGAATTTTTATTGTATTTACTACCCATAGTTTATTCAGCTCCAACTGCTGTCTGCATATATTACGCTCTTGTTTTACTGTTGAACACGTGCAAATGCCAGCGTTTCCATGCCATTTCCAGATCATTGTTTCACATGCGACTTTAGATATTACAATGCACGACCAATTACTTAAACTTACCTGAACTATGTTAATCTGAAATGTTGTTTGTGGCAACTTGAAATGCGTCTCGAAATGCTTCATTGCTTCATCACGTCTGCAAAAACCATTCCTGCATTTGTAGCAGTGCCAGTGGGGCCCTCTAAATTTTTTTTCACCCTTAATGCTTCCCGATATTCTGCAAGTAGCAGAGCATCGCAGCATTTTTAACCCTGGAGGGAGAAGAAAGGGGAAAAAAAAAGGGACGCATTTCAGCGACATGATATTTGGACTTTCCACAGGGTTACGGTCCCTGTGAGTATGCATATTATTTCTCACCAGCAAAGTACAGGCCTTTGTCGACGTGCTTGACCCTATAGTGCGCTTTCACAATGCGTGCATCCTTAAATACGGTGTTCTTGCTGCAGAACGGACAGTGCAGATGAGGAACCGGCTGCGCCACGCACTTTTCGCCGGCGCATTCGATAGGTTCGAAACTGTGTTCGGATCCTCTGACCCGAACACTCGGGTGGGCCTGAAAAAAGCATCGAACACGATTCGTGTACCGTTTTTC